>NC_089255.1:77798757-78161647 GCF_963930625.1 Muntiacus reevesi | reverse complement strand
GCACATGAGACTGCCCTTTGTGCTCAGGCCACTCTGCAAAGCCCACCACTTAGCACCCCCCTTCCTTTAAAAAGTCCACTGAAACAGAGTGGTGATTGACTCTTCATAAGGGGCTGTATCTTACTTACCATTGAGTCCACCCATGGTTTAGCACCTCTTATATAATAACCACATAAACAGTGGATGGAGAGAGGGATAGACAGCGGATGGGTGGTGGTCAGAGAATGGTAACCAGAGGACATTTGCACAGAATGGATTGAATGGAGGCCTCCCTTCATCTGTCAAATTAGTATCAAGCCCACCACCAGGTGGGCCAGGCATTGCTCTTAGTGCTGAGAAGACAAGGTCTCTTTGATATTGACCCTGGAGAACATGATATTGTGAGATAAGCAGACACCTTTGTTTCCTTGTTGGGCTTAACTGCCTTCCCATCCTGGTATCCAACCACAGGCAGACCCAATAGTCCTTCAAACACTAATTTCAAGCCTTTGGAGTTTCCTGGGGGACTTGCCATCCTCCAGCCAACCATCATCGAGTCCTTGTTGTTCTCTTTCTATTAGAGGAGCCCTGATTATTCAGGTCAAATTCATAAGGTCATGTACTTAATCAACTTTAAATTACAGTACAAATAGATTAATTACCTTCAAGGGCATTATTGGTGTTGCCTTTAACAGAGGCAGTGTAAATAATGATCGTCGATGTAGAGAACCAAGCCTCAGGCCCTGCAGAGTCCCAGATCACCAAAACAGGGTACCAGCTCCATCATTCCACTGTTCTTGCTGAGATAAGAAACTCAACATTTCAGAAACACTTCCAGTTTTAAAGTCCCAACAAAAAGAGATTTTTGATTTGTACTAAATTGCTAAGAACGTTCAGTGAACCAAAATATTCCACCTCTTAAAGCTTCTAGATGATTGAGATTACCCCCCCCCAGGTTGCTATGGAGACTTGCCCATCTCCACCCTGCAGGTCCCTGGGAAACATTGGGCAGAGGAGCATAAGGAAATCTGGTGTTTCTCGACACAGCCTGGGAAGGGGCTTTTAGAGATGCAGCAGACAGCTCCCTGTTCTAGAAATGTTATTTAGGCCTCAGACGTGACACATTGGCCGGGGGTATCTTATGCGGCACTGCAGCGTCATGGCTGATCACGTGCTTTGGCTGCATGACTCTACAAGAGCACTACGTCTGTTCACGTCCTTGCTCTGTTTCCACGGAGCTCTGGTGCTCTCCACACGCTCCTCCTCCCAGCCCTATGCACCCCTGCGTGCCCCTAGCCCCTTATATTCTCCCTGGTGCTGCTTCGGCTTTACATAGGTCAGGGTTAGGACAGAGGGTATGGTTAGTAGCAGGTGTTAGGATGTAGAGGTGGAGGGTGGTTTCTTTCTGAGGAACAGTGGTAATCACTGTTTACAGTATTGTTAACTTCCTGATGCATCAAACACCATCATGTCCCACACGAGCGCAAAAAACTAGTCTGAAGTGACTTTTTAAAAAAAAAATATTTTTATTTATTTATTTGCCTCTGCCAGGTCTTTGCTGGGGCATATGGAATCTAGTTCCATGATCAGGGATCAAACCCAGGTCCCCTGCATTGGGAGCGTGGTGTCTTACCCCCTAGACCACCAGGGAAGTCCCCGAAATGGTTTTTTTTCCCCCAAAGTGATTTTTAAATTAGCGGCCATGTTGAAGTGTTCATGCCTGTCTCCTCTCCACCCGTACAGTATTGATGGTGTGTTTTTGTGTCAGACACTTGTGCAGTTCACAGGACTGTCAGATGGTTCATCTCTGCTCCTGTGTTGGAGTATACATGTGCATGCACACACACACCCTCCTCCCCATCCCAGCCTCAGCATTCTTGCAGAGGGAGGGGTTCTGTAGCCATCTCATTCTTTCAGAGAAGGGTAAGCTCTTGGGAACAGTGAGATGCCCCTTGGTGGGGGTCCACTGATTCCACCTATCTCCAGCTCCAAGGCTTCTTCAGTCTCTGGCTGTGAGCATGGTGTCTATGTTCCCAATTCCATCATTGAGCCCTGTGGCTGACAAAGGCTGTTCATTGTTGCCACTACACTTCTTCCCCTACTTATTGTGAGAAGCTGACTGGGAAATGGAGTTTGGATGCCAAAATACTGACATCTGGAACATCTCAGCTTGACAGAATGACTGATATCTTCTAAAAGTCCAGTTCCTTGTGGCTACCATAACTTCAAAGCAAAGCGTTTGGCAAAGGAACAAGCTTTGTTGACTTATTCAAACTATTGCCTACTGTTCCACAGGCTCCTCCTGTTGTCTGTAAAATGGGGACAAAAATTCCTACTTGGTAGGGAGTTATTAAATGAGTCAAATGCTTGGAAAGCAGCATGGTCCCTGGCAGATAGCACTCAATTTGTGGATTCTGTTATTTCGAACTTGGAAAGGTAGTGAAAGAAGGACTGCGGTAGGTTGAACTTCAGCCTGGTGGGACAGGTGGAGCGCAGGCTTGGATGGCAGCTCTTTGCAGTCGTATGCACCCCTTGCTGTGTGGCAATCCCCCAACCATTCCAGGGGAAGGGGCTTTGCAAAAATGGGTCCTCAGTAACGTGTTGTAGTGTAGGGTTGGGGGGAACTGCCATGTTTACCAAATGTTTGGCAATAAAATTGATGTATGATGATAAGTTTTGAAATTTTATTTTAAGACTTGATGACTAAAATGACAGACTGTTTTAAGATTTGCATCTCTTTCTTGGGGTAAAGGAAGGTGTAGTGTCCTGGTTGGACCCAGTGCTTTGATAGCATCTTTAGCAGAACCAAGTAGAAGAGGGTGTGGGGGAACCACTCTTCTGGGGTGCTCTGGTACTGCAAGGTGTGGGGCCTGGCAGGAATTCTGAGATGTGCAGCCAGCTCTGCTATGGCCCCCACGAGCATGAAGAAGAGGACAAGCCCAACCTGGGAGAGCGCCGATGTACTCGCTGTGGGAAACCGGCATTGGACCAGAAAGGAGAGAGGTAGGCGTGCATTAGCATCGCTTCCTCCTCAACAAATGACATTGTCTGAGAAGGCTCAGAAAATGCTCCTGTCTCCTTCCCTGCTCCCTGGCCCTGCACACGGCTGCATGGAGGTTAGCTGAAGGACTGGATCTGTACACGTCCACATCCCACTCTGGAGGTACATCAATGCACAGAGACGCTGAACAGGGCGCCTGGCCCAGGCTGCCTCATACTGTGCATCAGGAAGTGAGGACCACAAGTGAGGCAAGTTGCTGGGAGCTCCCCTGCATTGTCACCTTTCTTCTGCCCCTGGATATCCTAGAGGGAGGCTGCAGTGGACCTTAGAGTAGGCAGAAGGTGCCTCCTAGGAATATCTGCTTGTTTGAAGAGAACCCTCAGGGTAAGAAAAACGCAGAACCAAAGGGAGCAATTTGCTAACATGCTAAGCACTTCCATTGGGCAGCTGACTATTTTAATCACTTAATCCTCACTTAAGCTGTAACTGATAAGTACATTATTATTCCCATTTTACAAAAGAAAATTGAGGGGAGCGAGTTTAAGTCACTTCCCCAAGGTCACATAGCTAGTTGGACAGAATCCTGTTTGGAGAATTCAGTTTAAATGGGCTTAACTTCAACTGATACACATGTCACTTACTAGACCAGCCCTTTCTGCCTCTTGAGATTTACAGGAAAAGTATAATAGGAGTGGAGCAGTTTAATTGTTTGATCTGGGCTCTGTCAAAAGCTCTGGCCCTACATTTTCCTAGTCTCCTGTTGCCATGGTGGGTGGAGAATTCTGCCTGGGCTCCCATTTTCTGCAGCCAGTTAAAATAAGTGGAAATTAATAACGGGGAGGGAGGGAAAGTGAGATTCTTTGGAAAAAGAAAGGGCTGATTTATGAAGGGCCATTAAAATAAGTAAGAGCATCATTATGTCCGAGAAAATATAAAATGCAGTGAGAGTGGAAGAAAAAAGGGAGGAAACTTAAAAAAGAGGTTGGGAAATACTAAGAAGAAGCCAAACACAATTCAAGGTTAGGGACCTCCCTGGTGGTCTGATAGCTAAGAGTCTGTACTCCTAATGTGGGGGGGAGGCGGGGTGCAGGTTCAGTCCCTGGTCAGGGAACTAAATCTGCAAGCCCCAATGAAGAACTAGCACAGCCAAATAAATAAACATTTTAAAAAAGAAAAGAAAAATTCAGGTGGGATCTATGTCTTGTGAATCTGAGCATAGCTAAATAAGTCAATGCCTCAATCAAGGAGTAAGAGGCCTACCACTGGAGCTATCTTAAGGCAGCCAAAGCAAGATCCAGGGAGGAGAAAGGAGAAAGTAGGTGCCTTAGGTACTGATAGTAGCTATAGTCCCAATTCAAACTTGTTCATAGTCTAGACCTGTCAGATTTACAAAGGAAAGTGTAGGCAAGCAGTCTCTAAGGGGCTTCCCAAAAGTCAGCAAAACTTCTAAGAAAAGAATGTACCTAATTTCTTGTGCTAGTGATTAAGCCAGTTAACAGATGCTTGGAATCCATTTGAAGGTACTTTTGAGATACATCTTCTCTGTGTGGGCCCAGAACAGATCTAGTTTCTACCTCAAGTAGCAGGAAAAGTAAACAAAACTCAAGGAAAAGAGACAGTACGCTTTTAACTTTGAGGGCATGGTGGGTAACAGTATTTAGAAGGTGAAGGCTTGAAATGTACACAGAGCACTAGAGTTTAGAATGATGTAGAAGATAATTGATGATGTTTATTAGGATAGAGAAAAATCCAGTGCTGATTTTCTTTGATGCTCTTATCATCTAATTCCAATGAAAGAGCCAGCTTGCCCTGAAGCTATCAATATGGCTGAATAGGAAATTACTGATATTCAACTGTTTTTTGACCTACAAAGCAGCAAACAGTGGGGTGACTTGTGACCTAAATGGGCTGTCTGAAGCCCCTGCAGGAAAGGGGGTGGAAGTTCCTGATGGAAGCCCAGATGGCTTGGGACATCCAGGTCTCATGCAGAGAGGTGTCTCTTAAGGAGCCAGCGCAGACAGGTGAAAGGCAGCTTGCGGGTGTGCATGGGCAAAGGCAGCTTTTCTTCCTGCAGAAAGCATACATTTACATCAGCATTTCTAAGTGAGAATCCATTTGGTCTCCCCTTCATCAGACTGGGCTGCAGGGTGGTTCATTTCCTTAAAACCTGCCAACTTTTCTGCAGAGGCTATAGCCTCGTGGCTGACTGCATGCTCCCAGGAGTTCCGCAGGGAGCGAGTTGATCAGCACACTGCTGCCTGCCCAGAATACCAAACAGCAAACAGCAGGGCAGACTCCCGGTTCTCTGCTGCAGCCGGCTCTCCTGGCGCCAGCTCCGCCCTCCAAGAGCCTTTTCTCTCCCTCCATTGTCGCTTTTCTAGAAGCCTACATGTTTCCAGGTGGCAGAAAAACGTCTGCAATCCAGCGATGTATTTCTAAAACCTTCTCCATGACAACACAGGGCCTCGAGGAGACTGCCAGCTCGGAGCAGCCAGAGAACTGCCCTGGGGGCCGGATGGCAGAGAGCCGGCACCGCTCAGCCAGGGATGCTAAAATCTGCCTTAGCGGTGTTGAAGTCTGGGGTTAACATTCCGCAGATTCTGAGGAAGTGGCGAGCCCGTGCCTCCAGATGCCCAGCAATGATAATTCATAAACCCTGATGTTAGCTCCGAAGCAATAGTCCAGGGCAGCTTGGACCTCTTTTCTCCTTGAATGATCTTTTGCAGCGGAACAAGAGAGAAATCCGGCAAAGAAAGGACCTGGATTTTTTAATGGGCTGCCAGTGCTTTGTGACTGTAGAAATTCTTTACACATCTCAAGTGCTGTCCAGATGGTGTGTCTCACAGATGTCGTCTCACCCACCCGCCCAAATCACCTCCCGCCCCAGCCGATCCCACGGTGGCCAGAGCCTCAGAACCAAAAGCTCTACTTCCCCTCCCTAATATTGAACGACATTAACCTTGGGGCAGAATGCCAGGCACAGCAGAGATGGCGGCTGCAGACCCAGCATCCACAGCGAAGCTTTGCGGAGCTTGTCGTCAAAAATATGGGGGCATTAGAAAAGGGAGAAAGCCAGAGGAGCAAGCTGAGGTTTATCTGTGAGCTGGAAACAAGGATAAAGACAGGAACCAAACCAGATGGCGCTAATTCTCCTTCCCAACTCTGCCTTTCAAACTAGCTTCTTTACGGCTAAACCAGAGGCGGGACCTCCAGACCTTGGGTAGCCTTTAGCAAGAAGCCAGGTGCCTCCCCAACCATGCCCACACTGCACCCCTCCCCAAACTGTTTAAGCAGAGCCCTCTCCGATGGTGTGGTGGTTTGATAGTTTGGTTCCAAAACAGGTGGTACCAAAGACTCTGAACTCCAATCTGGAGTCAGAAGACATGTTTAGGTCAGAGGCATTGAAATCAGACCATTGGCCACCAGTCAGGGCACCAAATCCAAACTCAGGGACCCTTGAGCCACCTGCCCCCATTCTCCTGAGGTTTGCATTAGCATCAGGACTCCCTCCACCTCTGTTCTGACGGAGAGAGTGCTGAGTTCCTGCTCTGCCATCAACATCAGCCCTCTCTGCAAGGTAAGGAGTGGCTCTCCTCTGGGTGGTTTTCTGTGGTCACAGAAAGCGGGTGCCACAGGAGTGTCAGCTCTGACTCTGGGTTAGTTCACGGCTCCCTCTATTCTGTGTCATAGTACTTTTTTTTTTTTTCTGGCCTCACCACACGGCATGTGGAATCTTGATTCCCTGACCAGGGATTGAACCCAAGCCCCCTGAAGTGGAAGCACTGAGTCCTAGCCACTGGACCAGCCAGGGAAACCCCACAGTACCTTATTTTTATCTCCTAAATTACAGGACCAATGACAAAACTTGCAGTGCCCAGTGCAAACTGAAAATGGACAACCTTTCACTCAAATATCATAAACCATTTCCAGACAGCTATAGCAGAGCAGTCCGCAAAGCACAGGCCCCTTCAAAGCACAGGGCCCCGGGTGGTACACAAGAACTATCCCCATGAAGCCAGCTCTGCCAAATCCATATACTTGGTAGAAGAATCTGTAGCCAAAGATACACATTTGGGGAGTTTCAAACTTGAAGGGTGATAAGGACCTTTACAGTTGCAAAACCAGACTCAGGCGAGAAAGAAATTCAGACAGCCTATTTTGTTGTTTTCTTTTATCTAATTCCCATTTAGATCCTTCCCTACCCATGAGCACAAGGGTTGTGGAATAGTTTTCTGGGACCATCAGAGGTGGGTGATAGAACACAGCCTTTTCTGAAATGGAAGAACCTGGTTTCTGCCCATTTCATTAATAATCAGCCCTTAAAATTTTTTAATTAAGGGTGCCTTCTTTTGTTTATTTATTTATGGATGTGCTGGGTCTTCATTGCTGCATGAGGGCTTTCTCTAGATGTGATGAGTGAGGGCTGCTTTTCTTTGTGGTGCACAGTCTTCTCTTGTTGCAGAGCTTGGGCTCTAGAGACTGGGTTTCAGTAGTTGTAGCACATGGGCTTAGCTGCTCCTTGGCATGTAGGATCTTCCCAGACCAGGGCTCAAACCCATGTCCTTTGCATTGGCAGGCCTACTTGGCCTCTGCAGGCCCGGCAGCTGGGTAGACCAGCTGCTTCCCCAGGCCCCTCCCCAGGGAGGCCAAGTCAACTGGATTCCTATCCACCGTACCACAAAAGGAGTCCCAATAATCAAACTTTTTGCAAAATTATGTAGTGGTCAAAATTGTACAGTCAGTGTTCCCTGGTAGTCCAATAGTTAAGAATCCACCTTATAATGCAGGGGACACAGGTTCAATCCCTGGTCCGGGAAGATCTCACATGCCGCGGGGTGAGTAAGCCCGTGCTGCAATTCCTGAAGCCCATGTACCTAGCACCAGTCCGCTGCAGGGGAAGTCTGAGCGCCACAGTGAAGAGGAGCCCCCTCTCATCACGACTCGAGAAAGCCCACGCCCAGCAGTGAAGACCCAGCACAGCCAAAAATGAATAAATAATAAAAGTAAAAAAACGGAAGTCAGACAACCTGGCCTTTGCATCACCTTGAGCAAATTATATAATTTCTCTGAGCTTCAGTTTCCTTATCTGTAAAGCAGGCATAATAATGGTACCTATGTCGCAGGTGGTCATAAGAACCACATGAGATAAAGTGTGAAGAGAGAATAACACAGTGCCTGACAAGTAATATGAGCTCAATAAAGAGCTTCTATGATTAATTTCATTGTTTGATTTTTTTTAAAAGTAGGTGCTTCTAAAAGCTGGGCTCTGTCGGAGCCAAGGTAACTATGAGCTGAACTATTTCTCTTAGCCTCATTCTCAAGAAGAAACTGCTAGAAGGGATACAGAGAGGCTGGCTGGAGGTGTCTGTATTCCAACCCAAATCACAGACCCTAACAGTCCATTAGAGTGGGGTCATGGACCCTCAACTAAGCTCTTGAAGTTTCTCCCCCAAAGCTGAATTAAGTTCAGTTCTCTTGTCAATTCACAGACAAAATTAAGCATAAGCTGCCTTAATTTTAGGACCCTGATGCTGGGAAAGCTTGAAGGCAGAAGGAGAACAGGGTGACAGAGGATGAGATGGTTGGATGGCATCACCGATTCAATGGACATGAACTTGGGCAAACTCTGGAAGATGGTGAGGGATGGAGAGGACTGATGTGCTGCAGTCCACGGGGTCACAAAGAGTCAGACACGATTGAGCAACTGAACAAACCAACTAACCTCCACCCATGATGTTTTTCTTAAGACTTTGGTGCTTCTGGATATCTAAATTGTTAATACAATGTAGTCAAAAATGGTAGCCATTTAAAACCAAAGTGTATTGAGTATTTTGAAGTTTAAGACCACAAAGATTCATGACTTGCACGTGACTTGTCACCTGAACACATTTAAGTAAGGTGAACATGAACTTTGAAACAGTGCCCTAGGATCGACATTAGCTAATGTGAACTAGTGCCAGGGGATTAGTGGCCCTGGAGGACTCAGTTTGATGGCTCATCTGAGGGTGGCCTCCTCTCCCACCCTTGTCACTCTGCTCCACTGGGGAGGATATCTGAGCAAGGCCCATCAGAGGCCGAGCCCTAAGAAGCTCAGCCCTTTGTATCCCTCCACAAAGGTGCGGGATCCTGGCTCAAACACCAGAAACGCTTAAACCACCGTAATCTTGTTGTGGTCAAGGTCGTGCCTGAGACTAAAAGCCCCACTCTGAAGTGGTACTCCTCTTCTTCTCAAAAGCACCAATCTCATTCTTTTTAGGCTAAATGATACACCCCCCTGCTCTGGGGTAAAGTCAGCCTCTTAGGCCCTGGACTGGGGCTCACTAGACCCACCAAGCTCTCAGGAAAGTTGATGCCATTTCTGACCCTCCTGGGCTGTGGGATCACAACACTGCCTGTTTGGAAGTTTGGATGATGCTGTGTGCTTGATCCCCAGAGCCAAGGCTGATGAATGGTGAGGCAGGCCAACTGTGATCTTTTGAACTCGCAGGCCGCAATGAAAGCTGCCATCGACATAGAGTACCCCAAAGAAAGGTCTGGCAGAAGACAAGGAAGCTCTAATGAAAAGCAACAGCGTCTAACTGCTGCCAAGGCCAGTGCTCTTGGGAACTGTCTTCAAGGAAAGGCTGGCGGGAGGCCAGAGCCTCTGCATTCAAAGTCAGCTGCCAAGGCCTTGGCCCATTGGATGGTGCATTCAGTGACTGGAGAAATCCACCAGGACTGCCCTGCTCCGGGTTTGTAAACAGACCTCATCGATGTATATAAATTGAAAACAAATACAAAAGAGCTTGCATATCTTTTCTAATTAAATTTGATGTATGGATTTTCCCCATTTTTACCAAAAGACTATTTTTTTGCCCGGGCTTTCAAGTCAAAGTTAATCTAGTGAGGGTTAGTTAGTGTTGGTTGCTCAGTCATGTCCAATTCTTTATGACCCCATGGACTGTAGCTCACCAGGCTCCTCTATCCATGGAATTCTCCAGGCAAGAATACTAGAGCGGTTAGCCATTCCGTTCTCCAGGAGATCTTCCCAACCCAGGGATTGAACTTCAGGTCTCCTGCATTACAGGTGAGTTCTTTACTGTCTGAGCCGCCATGGACTCAAAACACTCCCAGGTCTCACATTGGGGTGGAGCTCTCCTGATAACAGGGCTCTTGTGGAAATGTACTCCCGTGGACTGGGTCAAGTGCTAGATTGCATCTGGCTATAGTCAACAAACCGCTAGGGGAGAGCTACTCTCCCGGGCCTGGACTGGCCTACTGGACTGTGGAAGAGAGCCCTGAGTATGTTTGGAGGAAGACAGGAATGGGGATTGGTTCTTCTGCTTTTGTTTGGGATTATGCAGTGGGGGTGTTTACGATCCCTTTAGGAAAGAACTAAGGCAGTCCTCAAGTGCATAGCCCTACCTTTGATCTAATCAACGCTTACTAAGTGCCTACTGTATTTCAGATCCTGAGAACAGAGGGCAGGTGAGATTGCCGTCCCTGCCTTAAAGCACTGCTAGGGTGGTGGGGGTTACAAATAAGCCAGTAGATCTTTGTAAGACTCTGTGATGTGTGCTTCAGTGAGGACATGGGTGAAAGCTGGTCCTGGGAGCAGCAGAAACAGCTTCCTAGAGAAATGAGATCTAAGCTGAGGCCTGAGGTTTGAGCAGAAGGCTGAGGGGAGGTTTGTTTTTCTCTTGCATGACATTCCATAGGCAGGCAGATGATCCAGGCTGGATAGATGCTCCAGGGCCCAGCTTCCTTCTAGCTTACCCTGCCATCTCCTAGGGCATTTTCCTCACGTGCATAATCAAAGCCAACTCACCAGCACAGTTTTCACATTTCAGGAAAAGAGAGAACACAAAAGACAATTTCCTCCTGTAGGAGCTGCATACCTCACTTTTGCTTCTATCTCACGGGCCGTAACTTAGTCATATGATTGCTCTGGGCTGCAAAAGAGGCTGGACAATATAGACTCTGGCTAATCTGCCATATCTCAAGCTAAAACTAAGAGGGAAGAAGGGGGAATGGACACTAGTGAACAATTAGAAGTCTCTGTGACAGTGGGGACAGAATGGTCTATGCGTGTTCCATAGTCAAGGGCAGGAGGCAAAAGAGTACAATGGACTTGGGAAAGGATATACCATACACTAAATACATCAACAACATTATTTCATTTAAACCTCACAGTTCTATATATAAATAAAAAGTGTTACCATTCTAATTTTACAGAAGCGTAAAGTGAAAGTCAGAGAGGTTAGGTAATTTCCCCAAAGTCACACAGCTCTAAAGGTTAAGCCAAGATATTGATCTAGGTCCACCCAGCTCCAGACCTGTTTGTCTTTCCATGAGGCCACAGTTCCTCTACATAAAGCCACCTAGAAGGTCAAGGAGGCTATAGGAGACTCTGGAAGTCTCTGGCAGAATGGTGCCCAATGGTGGAGGCACTGTGAGGAATGAATAAAGAATAGAAAGCAGAGAGGGGATTGGCAACAGTTGTCAGGTAAATCCAAGAAAGAACATCAGATGAAGCCAACCAGTTTTGAGTCTTAGAGAATCAATGATCAGAGGCTGCTTTGAGATCAAATTATTCCTAGTAACTGCATTCTAGAATCTCAAGACACTCAGTTACACGGATGATCTTTTCCCCCAAACTGATCAACAGGATAATTCTGAATAATCATCCACAGACAGTTAGTCCAACAATAACCAAAGCAGGAGCCCCTCCAACAGCATGCCTGATGGTTGTTCATCATTGCCAACTCAAACACTTTCAGAGCTGGGGAGCTCACTGCCCCCAACCTGTGTCTCTGTCAGAAAACTCTGGGTACACTGATCCCCTCCTGAATGGTTCCAGCTGAGGGGGAGATGGATTCTATACAGGTGTAGAGGTTGAGTGAGTCCCAACTATCTTCTGGTGTGTTTAATCCATCAGTCCACTGATTGAAGAGTTCTGGGAGTCCAGAGTTCTATCCACCCAAAGCCAAGGTTTTATGAATCACTACACAGGACATTTCTCTTCAGCATGCTTGTCCTAGGATCTTATGAGACAGAGACCCTGCACTACCTGATTTCTGAGGGCATTCCTGATCTCCTTTAATGTTAGGCATATTCATTAATCCTTTCACCCGCAGTCTTACATCCACAACCTTGAAAAAAAATCACTTTGAAATTTGCAACAGATTTGACCTATGAATAATTCAGCATGGCTCTCGACTCAGGGGAAGTATTCAGTTTCTGAAGCTTCTGAACCTACAGGAGACAGTAGATAGGATGCTGCAGGCATGCATCTGCTTAGATTTGAGTGAATGCATGGGAGGAAGAAGGGAGAGTAGGAAGATAAAAGGAAGGAGGACTGGGAGGGAGGGAAAGTAGGGAGAAGAAAAGTTACACATAGAACAGATTTCCTCCTTCAAGCAGTCTCAGAAGATCCCAAGGGCTTCAGCTCATCCTGAGGAACAGGCACTGAGGGAAGAGTTGTGGTCAGGTTGTGGTGCCAAGCCAACATGCCTCCCAGGGCAGCTGCAGAAGAGTATGGAGTGTGGATCTTGTCCACCGTGGAACCAACCTTGACCCGTAGGAACCTGGCACCAGCGTGCAGAGTTCCCCCCGGAATGCCCAGGGGTGCGGGGCCATCCCCCATCCTCACATTTTGTCTTGGCTTTGTCTCAAGACTAGAACAGATAGAAGGAAAGAGATGGAGACCTGGCTTGGTTTCAGCCCCGGTTCTACTTATCAAGGCACTGGGATCTTGGGCGGGTCACTGATGTGTGGTTTGAGCAGGGTCACTTTATCTGGATAAGGATGACAGTGTGTGGCCAGAGACTCTCCCACTTCCACCATAGGTGGGGTCTCAGCTTACTATCTTGGCATTCTTTTGCTTTTTAAGTAAATGCACTTTTTACTATTTACCTCTCACTCTAAAGAAATGTGGTGGATAGAATTTTTTTTAAAATCCTATCCTATCCCAGAGCAAACAAATGCAGACTCTTGACTATTGAAACTCGTTTATCCAAGTGGACCAGGCTGTCCTATGTAAGAGATTCCTTCTTGTAGGCTGAGGGCTCATTGAAGGAGCTTTCTTTTTTTTTTTTTTCCTTCTGAATCCCAAAACTACTTAACAGTCCCACAGTAAGGAAAGGTGAGTCCTAGGAAAAGCATTCAAGGAAAAGTGAGCAAGAATTCCTGTCCAAGGCCCAGACAGAGCTTGTCTGATCCACATTCCTCAGGCTCACTCAGGGAGAGAAATCCCAGGCAGGGAGAAGAGCCGGAGCAGGCACCCTCCCCATCTTGCAGGTCTAGAGCACTGCCTCCTTCTCCAGGCCCTTGATCACCCCTGAAAACATCCTGTTCCTTGGGACTGGAGGGGAGGAGGGGCAGGGCTAGGCAGAGTGAGATTTCAAGCTTCTCTTGAAGCTGGCACTCTCTGATCTCTGTTTCTTCATCTTTAAAACAGAAATTGGAAAAGCACCACCCTGTTTCTTTAGGGGCTGAGACAGTGGAGGTGAAGGCGTGCTGTCAACAGCAAGGAGACTCACAAATACTGGCTATGATTACAGAGCCACCAGCCCCTATTTCAGGAAGCTCTCGCTGGAGTGCAGATGGACAGCAAGCCCATTCCGGCTGCAGCAGGTTCCCTGGAGTGGCGCACTGTGTGTGAAATACAGTCCCAGCCTGCCGGTTACCTAAATGCTTGTCAGGAGCAGATCACACTCCAGCAATACTGTGAGGAGCCACCCTGCGATGGTAGACTACCTGGTGCTGGTTCTTTGCTGCAGAGAGATGGTTGTCTGCAGTTAGCATGCTTGTTCTAGAATCTGAGTCCCACAGCCTCCCTCCAGTCAGACTCCTGGCATCCTCCACACCGTGGTGGAGTCATCAGGACTCCCAGCCTGATCCTTGACTCAGCAGTTCCAAAACTCTTTCAGAAACTAATCTACCATGGGAAAGAGGTTCACATCAGCCAGCCCCCTGGTCCAGATGAGCATGCATTCTTTACAATGGAAAAGCACCCCCCTCATTTGCACAGAGCCCACATCCGCTCAAGGGACCTAGGGAGGGACCAGAGGATTTCGTGGTAAGAATAGTGAAACCAGAGGGTTTGGTCAGCCTCACAGGGCATCACCTATTACTCCAACACACTTGCATGGCAACTGCATCTTGGCCCTTTCTTATTATCCACAGTCTCTTTCTCTCTGGGCCTCTTGGGAACCCTCACTCTCCTGACAGTCTATTGCCTCTCCTTTTTCTGTCCTCCATGTTTTCTACCAAGAAAATAAGTTAGATGCAGTTTATCTGGTGTTGTGCACACATTGGACATGGGCTTCCTTAATAAGACTCACAGTGAGCCAAACCCCTAAGAACTGCCCCATGCGTCCAGGCTGCCAGCCCCAGGGAGCAGCAGTTCCTTCCGTGATTGGTCGCACTGTGGTCACTATCCCAAGGGCCAACTCTGTCCTTCAGGGGAGACTTCATCCCCACTGCCAAGGAAGTTACCGGCAAACAATCTCTTAGGCTCTGATTCTTGACATTTTTTAACTCATAGTCCAAAAAGACTCAAGCGCGCTTTACTACTATCCGCGGTTTGAAGGCCAGAAATGCTGGATGGTGATCATTATTCTAAATTATATTAGAATATTGGATGTATTTTCAAGCTCTGCGACACCCAATCCACGTGCTGACACCCTCCCCTCCTCGAAGCAGGTTCCCTCCTACTCCCAGCTTGTTGTGAGTCACCGTTTGCAGGTCACCTCTTCAAGTGGACCTTCTGACTTGTGCTGCAGGGAAATCAATTCCACAAGCATTGGGAGTGCCAGGCTCTATGCTGATATCGCCAGCCTGTTCGTGGGTGGACTCGGTGGGGGGTGGGGGGGTGGGCAGGATTTCAGAAATAATTAGCACAAAATTCAAAGAGCGAAAGAGTGACTTTTTTTTTCCTATGTTTGAATTCTGAGAGTGGATCTGAAGGTGAGATATGGCATCTCACTGAATGCAGAAAGATCCATTCAGCTGTAGAAGGAAAGATAAGGACCCTCTCCAGGGAGCTGAGGGAAACTGGAGGAGGGTGTCTGGTACCCCTGGCTAGACCACACAGTGCTGCAAAGGGAGAGGGAAGGGTTGCGGAGGATGACCCAAGATAAATAAAAGTCCCTCTCCTTTGGTTCCTTTCCAGCCTTCAAAAAGGTGACTCATTCCAGCCTCTCCTGGGTTCCACCTTTACAGTCAATGCAGAGAGCAACTTTTTTCCAGTTTCCTTCCATGGACAGAGGAGCCTAGTGGGCTACAGTCCTTGAGGTCACAAAGAGTCGGACACAACTGAGTGACTAATCAGCTGCAGAGGACCTAATGGTCCCTTTCCCGAGGTGCTGGGAGGACAAGTGGGGCATCTCTGGGAGTTTTCTCACTATTAATTACCTTGTGACACCTCCAAGGCTTTGTCTCTGCTTCGAGTGAGAAAAATGAGTCGTGAGCATCCCCAGCGCTGAGTCATGGGGAAGAGTGAGACTGTTTTCCCGAGGGCTATTTTCCTGGGGATCTGGGTGGAGCCACACTCCTAGGCCAGTGTGCACGGCCCTCAGCTGGGAAGGCTGACTGCCACTCCTCTGGCCTGAGCGGGTGAGAAATCACCTGGAGGGAAGCCGGGGAATGAGGCTGCGGGAGGCTGCCAAGGAGACTCACGGGAGGGGGAGCAGCAGGCAGCGCCCCTCCTGGAGTGGAACAAAAGGGGGCATGGTGGGAGGGGGACCTCTGCTCCTGGAGCCTGGAAACCAGATGATCAGAATGCAAACTTTGAGCTCTCATCTCAGATTTTCATACTTTTCATTTTAAAGGTCGGAGGTTTGGAAGCACTGAAAAACTCTTGGCCGTGGCATAACAACCTAAGTGAATAAGCGGGGGTGGGACCTCGTAAGGAGGTTAACCATGGAACCTGTCCTAGGGAACCTACGGGAAGTGGTCTCCGGTTTTCTGTCTCTCCTCTGTCCTCCCCTGGAATGCTGGTTCTGAGCGTATCACTAAGAGGATATGCTCTTACTCTTCCTGGCAGGCTCCTCCTCTTGTTGGGGTGCTCCAGGGTCTGAGCTTTGTTCTGATCTTCACTCACTTCTTGATGATCTCACCTAGCTTCATGGTTTTAAACACCATCAGGATGGGATAACTCCTGAATTTATGTCTACATCTCAGACTCTTTCCCATATCAGTCTTATAGATCCAATTACCTTCCTGATACATCCACTCAGATACCTGACACCTCACACTCAATGTATCCAACACCAAAACACCTAATCCTTTCCCCTAAACCTCCTCTATCTGCAGCCTTCCCCATCATAACTAATGGTGCCTGCATTCTTCCCACCACCCAAGCCAAGATCTGGGAGTCATTTTAACTCCTTTTTCTCTCCCACTCCGCATCCAATTTGTTAGGGAATCCTGTGGATTTTCCTTCCCAAATAAGTACAGAACCTGACCACTTCTCCCTGCCTCCCTTCTCATCACCTTGGCCAAGTTACCGTCGTTCCTTATCTGGATTTCTATAAGCGCTTCCTAACAGGTGTTCTTGTTACGACATGGCCTAATCCCAATATAGTACCAGGTGGTCACTTAAAGTCTGATCTTGCTGTCCCTCAGCTCAACATCTCAGGTGGTTCTCATGCCGAAAACTCAGCTTCTGTGTACCCCGGAGCCAAATCAAATCCCAGAGACAGTTTGGATGAAGCCAAAAAGGATAGCTTTCTTGCTTTGTCAGGCAAAGGAGGGGGCCACAGTGGGGCTAGTGCACTTAAAACCGTGTTTCCCAACTTGGAAAAGGTAATGAGAAGTTTTATAGTAATCGTTCAAAGAGGGTGTGATCAGCTTGTGGACATGTTTTCTGATGGGTTGGTGGTGAGTTAAGCAGCAGTCAGCATCATCACCTTCAGGTCCAGTTGGTCTGGGGTCTACAAGCTTGTGGGCAGTGTACCATCATTAATCATTTACTTCTCCCACCTGGAGGGGCTTTCAGCACCTGCAAAATGGCTCAAAGTTATTGTGTGTGTATCCATTAATGGTGAACCAGAACCTTGCCCCAAGGCTACCTTTGACAAGTTTGTTTCTCCCTGGTCTGGCATCCCCTCCCTTTACCAATTAACAACTTCTTGAATCTGCCTATCCGGAAAGGCCATGGAGGCTGAATGAAGGCTATTTCCTGCAATTAAAGAAATGGGGGCTACAGAAAGTCTTTGTGTTCAGGAGCTTCACAGGGCCTTCTCAGTATCAGCTCCCATCTCTCGCCTAGGAAAGCCTCACATGGCCCGCAAGGCCCTGCATGATCTGGTCCCAGCACCCCTCTAACCTCGTCTCCTAGTCCTGTGCCCTGCTCACCCATCCCAGCCACGCTGGCCTCCTTTCAGTTCTTCTCACCTGTGGGCATATTCCCACCCCAGGCTCTTTGCTGCAGCCATTCTATTGCCTGGAATGCCCTCCCCCCAGATATTCAAATTTCCTCACCTCCTACAATCCCATCCTCAAATTTTGCCTTCTCAGCAAGGCTCATTTTGGACTGAATCGTTTTCCCCACCCTCCCTCCAAGTTCATATGTTGAAGCCTGAACACTCAGTGTGACAGTATTTGGAAATGAAGCTTTGTTGTTGTTGAGTGCTAAGTTATGTCCAGCTCTTTTTTACCCCATGGACTGCAGCACGCCAGGCTTCCCTGTCCTTCACTATCTCCTGGAGTTTGCTCACATTCATGTCCATTGAGTCGGTGATGCCATCCAACCATCTCATCTTCTGCTGCCCTCTTCTTTTGCTTTCAATCTTTCCTAGCCTCAGGGCCTTTTCCAATGAGTTGGCTCTGCATCAGGTGGCCAAAGTATTGGAGCTTCAGCTTCAGTAGCTTATAAGGAGGTAATAAAGATTAAGTGATATGATGAGGGTGGGACCTTACACCAATAGAGCTGGTATCCTTTTAAAAAGAGGAAGAGGGACTTGCCTGTTGGTCCAGTGGTTAAGACTCCATGCTTCCAATGCAAGGGACGTGGGTTCAATCTCCCATCAGGGAACTAAGAACCCACATGCCCCACGGCAGAAAATAAATAGAAAAAATAAAAATTAAACATGAACAACATTGTCAAAAATAAACATAGGAAGAGATCCTGGAGCTCTCTAAAGAAGAGGTCATGTGAACACACAGGGAGATGGCAGTCACCAACGAGGAGAGAGAAGGGACTGCAGAGTGAAACCTACCTGGACTGCACCTTCATTTTGCACTTCCCAGGCTCCAGGGCAGTGGGAAATAGATCCCTGTGGTTGAAGCCGCCAGGTCTGGGGCATTTTGTTATGGCACCCTTAGTAGACTGATCCTGTTCCTTTATTACTATTGCAACCTGCCCACCCTCCCTTCCTGGGACACCCAGACTCCCTTATCTTGCTCAACTTGTCCTATTCACCATAGCCTTCAGTGCCTTTTTTTTTTTTTCTTCAGTGCCTTTTAATAAATGATTTAATTTATCTTTTTTCTTATATTTATTGTTTACTGTCTGTGTCCCCTGCTAGAACACAAGCTCCTTGAGGGCAGGGGTTTTTGCCTGTTTTGTTTACCAGTGTATCCAAGTGTCTAGAACAGTGTCTAGTACATAAGGGATATTCACCAAGTCTTTGTCAGGTGAAGGGATGAGGCACCTTTTTGAAGGTGCAAAAGAACCTAAGGAGAGAGTTTTTTAATTTATCTTGGGTCTGCTTGTCTCTAAAGGGGAAGCTGTCCAACCTGGCCAGGGGTTGCCAGATGGGCTGGGCAGGCCTGGCCACGGCCTCGTGCACCCAGAGGGACAAGTGTGGCTCAAGAGGCTCAAGCTCGACCTCTTGGCTGATGCTCTCCTAGTCTGAGAGTCATGCAGATGGGAGGAGCCGTTACCCGACTTGTTTAAAGAAGGTGCTAGCGTTCTCCAGTGTAAGCAGGAAGATAGTCCAAGCACACAGCAAATGCAAAGATACTGAGGCATGCAGCCATCCAGGAATACAGATTTGCAAGGAGTGTGAGTGGAGGAGAGGGACAGTGAAGCAGAGAGTCCAGAGAAGGCAAGATCACGAGGACAAGGAATGTCAAGTTCAGGTACTTGAGCTTTATTCTATCAAGAATCAGGGGCCACCACAGGACTTAAGCAGAGAAGCAGTCTGATGGGATTTACTTGCTAGAAAGACCACGTGGGCAGTAGCTGGAAGAGGAAGGCTGGAAGCAGGGAGTCCACATGGGAAGATATTTCACCAGCCCCAGGCACCTCATCGCAGCATATTTGCATCTTGTGAACTCTCAGAGTGCAGAACACACGTCTTTGTTAGCCTGTAACAGGCAGAACTAGGGCCACCTCAGGGAGGGAAAGCCAAACCCCATCCCGCCCTCCCCCACTCAGAGTGAGACAACCCAAATAGCTGGGATCGGTCTTTCTTTGGCTCTTAGCAAGAGAGGGGCTCATCTATAGGCAAATACCATTCAAAACATTCTAGCCTTAGTCTTTTCCTTAAGACATTCCCATCAGACTGTTGCCATGGCAACCATTGCTGACCCCGGGCTTCAGGAGCCCAGAGAGACGTGGTCCTGCTGTTACCGCTGCTCATCAACTCGTCAACAATGCTTGTCCCGTGATGCAACAGTCCCAGCCGGCTGTAGTTCACACACATACCCACACCCTCCCCCTGCCACACACACACAGACCCACAAATCACTCCACACACACTCCTCTGCTGCTATCCCCTGCACGTATTATTTCCACTCGCCTCTGCTGGTGCATTGCCTGACCAATTATAGATCAATTCTCCCCACCCACAGCAGGGATTCAACCAAGTGGTGGATGTATCACCTAAGCTGTGGGACCAATTCATTCCTTGGGATGAATACAGGGAATGTCAAGAAAGGAACCCTCCTTCCTCTAGGGTGCCAAGCTGGGGCTGGGAATGGCCAGGCCCTCTCCCAGATGTTTGCAATGAGAGAGCGAGGTCAATATACCAATAGAAGCAAATACATAAGCAGAGAAGAGAGCCAACATCCCAGTGACAAGAGCGCCCAGTTCTAGGCCCTAAGCCCTGGATATCCTGTGACTTATACTCTGACTCAGAGTCCTTCTAGCCTCTGAAGCCAATGTGTTCTGTCACAGCAACCAGGAGTGGCCCGATGGGCCGTCCCTCTTTCCAAGTGAATTCTTCGCAGTCACCACCCGTCCACCTCTACTTGCCTCATCTGAAGAAATCCCCTCCCTGTCTGTGTCTTAATTTGCATAGGTCTACAACTGAGATCAAACCAGTCCATCCGAAAGGAAATCGCCCTGAATATTCACTGGAAGGACTGATGCTGAAGCTGAAGTTTCAAAGCTTTGGCCACCTGATGTGAAGAGCTGACTCACTGGAAAAGACCCTGATGCTGGGAAAGATTGAAGGCAGGAGGAGAAGGGGATGACAGAGGATGAGATGGTTGGATGGCATCATCTGCCCAAGGACATGAGTTTGAGCAAACTCTGGGAGGTTGTGAAAGACAGGGAAGCCTGGTGGGCTGCCGTCCATGATGTCACAAAGAGTCAAACATGACTGAGCAACTGAAAAACAACAACAAATTCCACACCCTCATTTAATCAAGGGGAGGTCGCTTGGCTTTACAGGAACACCCAGGCCTCTAGATTCAGCCCAGGACCTTCCCATTGGCTGCCTCCTCCCTGGGAGGATACTTCTGTTGCAGAGGACACTGGACTGGGGGAGGGGCGGGGAGGGGAGGTAAAAGGAAGGTGAAGGTCAGGAGACTGCCGGACTGGAAATGGTTGGAGGCAGCAAGAAAAGGCATGGTTGCTTTGCCAAGCCCTCAGGATGAAAAGTTCTGTCCTTCAGGGCCTGCTACCCGGGACAAGCCAGATTTTGAGAAAGGAAGGATTCTAGGGAGACTGTCAGTTACCAAGCAGCTGAGTCAATCCCTCAAAAACCTATGATAGCAAATAACTTCGTGGAGACTCTTGGGGCCCTGAACATAGAAGTTCAGTTCAGTCGCTCAGTCGTGTCCAACTGTTTTCGACCCCATGGACTGCAGCACACCAGGCTTCCCTGTCCATCACCAACTCCTGGAGCTTACGCAAACTCATGTCCATTGAATCGGTGATGCCATCTAACCATCTCATCCTCTGTCATCCCCTTCTTATCCTGCCCTCAACCTTTCCCAGCATCAGGGTCTTTTCAAATGAGTCAGCTCTTCACATCAGGTGGCCAAAGTATTGGAGTCTCAGCTTCAACATCAGTCCTTCCAATGAACACCCAGGACTGATCTCCTTTAGGATGGGCTGGTTGGATCTCCTTGCAGTCCAAGGGACGCTCAAGAGTCTTCTCCAACACCACAGTTCAAAAGTATCAATTCTTCGGTGCTCAGCTTTCTTTATGGTCCAACTCACATCCATACATGCTGCTGCTGCTGCTAAGTCACTTCAGTGGTGTCCGACTCTGTGCGACCCATAGACGGCAGTTTACCAGGCTCACTGTCCCTGGGATTCTCCACGCGAGAACACTGGAATGAGTTGCCATTTCCTTCTCCAATGCATGAAAGTGTAAAGTGAAAGCGAAGTCGCTCAGTCGTGTCACACTCTTCGAGACCCCATGGACTGCAGCTTACCAGGCTCCTCTATCCATGGGATTTTCCAGGCAAGAGTACTGGAGTGGGATGCCATTGCCTTCTCTGACATCCATACATGACTACTGGAAAAATCATAGCCTTGACTGGATGGACCTTTGCTGGCAAAGTAATGTCTCTGCTTTTTAATAGGCTGTCTAGGTTGGTCATAATTTTCCTTCCAAGGAGTAAGCATCTTTTAATTTCATGGCTGCAGTCACCCTCTGCAGTGATTTTGGAGCCCAGGAAAATAAAGTCTGTTCACTGTTTCCACTGTTTCCCCATCTATTTGCCATGAAGTGAAGGGACCAGATGCCATGATCTTAGTTTTCTGAATGTTGAGTTTTAAGCCACCTTTTTCACTCCCCTCTTTCACTTTCATCAAGAGGCTCTTTAGTTCTTCTTCACTTTACGCCATAGGGGTGGTGTCATCTGCATATCTGAGGTTATTGATATTTCACCTGGCAATCTTGATTCCAGCTTGTGCTTCCTCCAGCCCAGCGTTTCTCATGATGTACTCTGCATAAAAGTTAAATAAGCAGGGTGACAATGTACAGCCTTGACATACTACTTTCCCGACTTGGAACAAGTCTGTTGTTCCATGTCCAGTTCTAACTGTTGCTTCTTGACCTGCATACAGGTTTCTCAGCAGGCAGGTCAGTAGATGTTTTTCTGGAACTCTCTTGCTTTTTCGATGATCCAACGGATGTTGGTAATTTGATCTCTGGTTCCTCTGCCTTTTCTAAATCCAGCTTGAACATCTGGAAGTTCACACTTCATGTACTATTGAAGCCTGGCTTGGAGAATTTTGAGCACTATTTGCTAGCATGTGAGATGAGTGCAATTGTGTGGTAGTTTGAGCATTCTTTGGCATTGCCTTTCTTAGGGATTGGAATGAAAACTGACATTTTCCAGTCCTGTGGCCTTTTCCAAATTTGCTGGCATATTGAGTGAAGCTCTTTCACAGCATCATCTTTTAGGATTTGAAATACAATAGCTCAACTGGAATTCCATCATCTCCACTAGCTTTGTTCGTAGTGATGCTTCCCAAGGCCCACTTGACTTTATATTTCAGGATGTCTGGTTCTAGGTGAATGATCACACCATCGTAAATATCTAGGTCATGAAGATCTTTTTTAATAGTTCTTCTGTGTATTCTTGCCACCTCTTCTTAATATCTTCTGCTTCTGTTTGGTCCATACCATTTCTGTCTTTTATTGTGCCTATCTTTGCATGAAATGTTCCCTTGGTATCTCTAATTTTCTTGAAGAGATTTCTAGTCTTTCCCATTCTGTTGTTTTCCTCTATTTCCTTGCATTGATCACTGAGGAAGGCTTTATCTCTCCTTGCTATTCTTTGGAACTCTGCATTCAAATGGAATGCAAACGGAACACAGAATAGCTCCCTACACTTGTTGAAGGAAAGAAAGGAGGGAGGAAACTCACTAAAAATAATTTACATGTAACAATTTACATATTTATACAATATTTTACATGCTAAAATTACATGCTAACATTTACATATGCTAGAAAGGATATTAGCCATGAACTCCAGTACCTGAAACTCCACATAGAAGCTCTGTGGGATTCCCCTGGTCATCCAGTGGTTAAGTATCTGCCTGCCAATTCAGGGGACACGGGTTCAGTCCCTGCTCCCGGAAGATCCCACATGCTTTGAGGCAACTAAGCCCAAGAGCCTCAGCTACTGAAGCCTATGCTCCTAGAGCCTGCGCTCTGCAACAAACGAAGCCACCGCAATGAGAAGCCCTTGAACCAGAACTATAAAGTAGCCCCTGCTCACCACAGCTAGAGAAAACCCACGCACAGCAACAAAGACCCAGCGCAGCCAAAACTAAATAAATAAACGAACAAACCTTTTTTTTTCCCCAAATCTTAAAAAAAAAAGAAGCTGTGTGACCTTGAGGTTCATTGTTCTGTAAATCAAGGAGAGGGATTTTGTGAGAACAAAAAAGAAATCAGTGCGAAGGTGGATGGTACAGCACAGAGACGAAAGATGATGGCTGAAGCAGAGACCTTTGTTTCATATCTTAAAGGGGAGAACCGCTGGCAGACTCAGCAATAATGCAGAACCTCAGTAGTATCACAAAGCCCTCCCTTTTCTCAGAGAGCCTCGGTTCACTTTCCCCCTGGAATTTGCAGCCCAGCTCAGAGCATGCTGCCACCTGCTGGGGATACGGAGGAAGTGAACACCAAGGCATCCCTCAACTCAAGGCCGCCCTGAGGAGAAACCTGGAGAAGGGGAAGCCTAGGCATACAACTTCCTCTTAGATATGACTCTCATCCTTTAAGACAGGCAGGGCCCTTACCAGCGGCCAGCAATTTGTCAGGAAAAATAGGATATCTCCCCGTTTTGTTTTTCTTTTTAAAAGTAGGATAAGATATTATTCAGCCTTAAGTGAAAGTGAAAGTCACTCAGTCGTGTTCGACCCTTAGCAACTCCAAGGACTGTACAGCCCACGGAATTCTCCAGGTCAGAATACTGGAGTGGGTAGCCATTCCCTTCTCCAGGGGATCTTCCCAACCCAAGGGTCGAACCCAGGTCTCCCGCATTGCAGGAGGATTGTTTACCAGCTGAGTCACAAGGGAAGCCCAAGAATGCTGAAGTGGGTAGCCTATCCCTTCTCCAGTGGATTTTCCCAATCCAGGAATTGAACCAGGGTCTCCTGCATTGCAGGCAGATTCTTAACCAACTGAGATATCAGGGAAGTCCTTAAGGAGGAAGAAAATTCCTACACACGCTACAACACGGATGGATCTTGAGGACATTATACTAAGTGAAATAAGCCATCACAAAAAAGACAAACATTGTATGATTCAAGTTATACTAGGTAACTAAAGTCATCAAATTCATAGAGACAGAAAGTGTTGATAGAATGGTGGTTGCCAGAAACTGGCGGGGAGCGGAAATGGAGAGTTGTTTAGTGGGTATAGAGGACTTCCCTGGTGTCCAGTGATTAAGACACCATACTTCCATGGCTAGGGGCATGGTTTTAAGCCCTGGTTGGGGAATTAAGATCCTGCATGTCTCGAGGCCCCCCCCCCCCCCAAAAAAGGAGGGATATGGAGTTTCAGTTCTGCAAGATGAAGAGTTCTGAAGACAGGTTGTACAACAACGTGAAGATACACTGTTGAACAATATACTACATACTGTTGAACTATACACTTAAAAATGGGTAAAATGCTAACTTCTATGTTATGTATATTTTACCACAATACAAAACCAGTAAGTAATAGGGATAATAAGCACATGGTATGGGCTTGACTTTATGCACTAGAATCACAATAAATATTTGAATGAAGATGGGAAGAAGTGATGCTGACAGATGGTCTCAGACACCAGGGGGAACATGAGAACTGACGTCTCTCCCTTCCCAGGCCAGCCTTCCAAGTGACTACAGTTGGTTGTGGCGACCTTCTCTTTGGGGTGATAAATCAGTTATCTTTCCTCTTCTCATCCCTTCTGATACCAGCGTGGTTCCAAGTTCAACCTGAGCTGAAATGTCCTCCCTGGGAACTGCATCTTCTCGGTCACACCTTCAGTGGCAGCCACGTCTCTGTTGATGTCAAGGCTGCAAGTTCTCAGATCATAGAATTTCAAACAGCAAGAGAGGGACTATCTGGTGGTCCAGTGGGTAAGAATCCAAGCTCCCAATGCAGGGGGCCTGGGTTTGATCCCTGGTCAGGGACCTAGATGCCACATGCCTCAACTAAGAGTCCACATGCTGCAATTGAAAATCCTACACACTGCAACAAAGACCGAAGATGTCCTGCATGCCACAACTGAGACCTGGCCTAGGCCAAATAAATGTTTTTTAACGTTGTTGTGTCAGTCACTAAGTCATGTCCGACTCTTTGCAGCCCCATGGACTGCAGCGTGCCAGGCTCTTCCATACCCCACTGTCTCCCAGAGTTTGCTCAAATTCATGTCCGTTGACTAGGTGATGCTATCTAACTGTCTCATCCTCTGCCACCCCCTTCTCCTCCTGCCTTCAATCTTTCCCAGCATCAGGGTCTTTTCCAACGAGTCAGTTCTTTCCATAAGGTGGCCAAAATATTGGAGCTCCAGCTTTAGCATCAGTCCTTCCAATCAATATTCGGGACTGATTTCCTTTAGAATTGACTAGTTTGATCTCCTTTCAGTCCAAGAGATTCAAGCGTCATCTCCAGCACCACAATTCAAAAGTATCAGTTCTTTGGTGCTCAGTTTTCTTTATGGTCCAACTCTCACATCTGTACATGACTTCTGGAAAAACCATAGCTTTGATCATATGGACCTTTGTTGGCAAAGTAATGTCTCTGTTTTTCCATATGCTGTCTAGGTTGCTCATAGCTTTTCTTCCAAGGAGCAAGCATCTTTTAATTTCATGGCTGCAGTCACCCTCTGCAGTGATTTTGGAGTCCAAGAAAATAAAGTATGTCGCTGCTTCCACTTTTTCCCCTTCTATTTGCTACAAAGTGATGGAACTGGAAGCCATGATCTTAGTTTTGTTGTTGTTGTTAATACCTACTTTTAACAAAGAAAAAAACTCCAAGGGCTCTGAGCAGCCTCAAGAGATTTGAGTTGTTTCTCCTATCTAATAAAGATACATAAATACAAAAAACATTTCAAATAGTGACATCAAAAGCTCCAGAACCAGTAAGCAGTGAGACAACACCCCCCACCCCCACCCCTACTCTGCTCCCACCTCCAGGATAGCAGCAGGCAGAGTGCGGGATAAGTTCCTCCCCCGGTGCTTGTGATGAGGGCTGTGCTCTGCAAGAGGAAAGGTTCTCTTTGTGTCACACCAAGGCTCATAGGTCCTAATTTTGCCAGGCTAACAGAGCAGGTTGTCTGTTCATAGCAAGCAGGACTCTCGGTCCAGAGGCAGGTTTCAGATCCTCCAAGGCAAGCAAGGCAGAGAGTGTGAGCCCCAAATGCATGGAGCTGGTTCTGCAACTGCCAGACAATTCCTGGAGCCCCTGTGGTCGAGCCCTGGCCTTTGGGCAGCCCTGATTCACTGCAACTTCCCTGCCTGATCATCAAGTGTCACCCAGAGATAAGCCATGGGACACACAGAATGCTGGGCTGCACTGAAGCATGGGTGGCAGTTGCAGGTAGAATTCACCACAAAGGGATAGAGTTTATTAGGATCCCCTACCCTCAGGATCTGGGGGCTTGGAGTGCTTCCTGAACTTCACCTAAACTTCTTTCTCCCAGCAGGATGGAGAGGGAGGCTCTTTTCTGGGTCAGAGAAGTTGGTAGCAATGACTGGCAGCCCAGGTCTAGGAAGGGAAGGGGAGATGAGATATGCAGAGAGTCAGGACAGCCAAACCTGTGGTGTTACACCACACCCATCCACTCCCATGTGGACATTTGAAGAACCAATTTCTCCTAGTTGCTTTGGATGTGTGGGAGTGGAACTGTTTCCAAGTGGCAAGAACAAAAAGGATACCACTGTATCCTCTTCCAAAGTCTTGCAAAGGACACACTTCACCTCTGTTCCTGAGGGTGGGGTGAGAGAATTCAGCATCTTTCCCCCCAAAGTTAAAGCCATAAGATTTCTGAGCTTGGAGAGTCTTTTGTCTGCATGCCAGGGGTCTGAGAACTTTTGTCCTGGCTTAACACAGAAGCACAAGGGTCTCCAGGGACTGCTGAGAGCTCCTTTGTTTAGTGGGGTTTTTTCTTTCTTTCTTTTTTTTTTTTTTTTTTACTGGAGTACAGTTGCTTTACAATGTTGTGTTAGCTTCCACTGCACAGCAAAGTGAATCAGCTATGAAAGGAAGTGTCAGTCTCAGTTGTGTCTGATTCTTTGTGACCCCATGGACTGTAGCCCTCCAGGCTCATCTGTCCAGGGGATTTTCCAGGCAAGAGTACTGCCTACTCCAGGCAGTCATTCCCTTCTCCAAGGGAACTATATGTATATATATATATATATACCCCCTCTTTTTTAGATTTCCTTCCCATTTAGGTCACAACAGGGTACTGAGTAGAGTTCCCTGAGCTCTACTGTAGATTCTCATTTGTTACCTATTTACACGCAGTAGTGTGTGTTAACCCCAGTCTCCCAATTCACCCCAGCCCTCCTTCCCCTTCCCCCTTGGTGTCTATAAGCGTGTTCTCTACGTTTGTGTCTCTATTTCTGCTTTGTGAATATGTTCACCTGTACCATTATTCTAGATTCCACATATAAGTGATTTTATCTAATATTTGTTTTTCTCTTTCTGACTTTCTTAACTACCTTCCAATTAGACCAAATCTGACACACCCTGGGCTTGAGCAAGTTTCTGTTTCACCATCACAATTCACTGTGGGCTCACGTGGATGGTACCTGAGCACCCACAGGCTGCTCAGGTCATGCTGGGCTGGGCAAGATAGGATGCATGGGCCCAAGAATGACATCCTTTCAGAGACAGTGGTATCTGTTCATTCTTGCCACTTGGAAACAGATCCACTCCCAGACATTCAAAGCAACTAGGAGAAACTGGTTGTTCAAACGTCCAGGTGTGGATGGGTGTGGTGTAACACCACAGGTTTGGCTGTCCTAACTCTGCATATCTCATCTCCCCTTCCCTTCCCTAGACCTGGGCTTCTACTCACCACTACCAACTTCTCTGACCCAGAAAAGAGCTTCCCTCTCCATCCTGCTGGGAGAAAGAAGTTCAGGTGAAGTTCAGGAAGCACTCCAAGCCCCCAGATCCTGGGGGTAGGAGGTCCTAATAAACTCCATCCCCTTGTGATGAATTCTACGACAACTGCCACCCAAGTTTCGATGCAGTCCAACATTCTGTGTGTCCCATGGCTTTATCTCTGGGTGACACCTGATGATCAGGCAGGGAAGTTGCAGTGAATCAGGGCTGCCCAAAGGCCAGGGCTGGACCACAGGGGCTTCAGGAGCTGTCAGTGATTCAGGCGGTGGGTCCTTCCCAGAGCCCGGGTCAGAGCCCAAGTGCTTTACAGCTCTCTTGCCTCACCTATTAGCATCTTTCTGGAGAGAAGCACTAAAGCTAGGATGACCATGGCATTACCATCTAAACTGGGACAGCAAAAGTGAAAGTCGCTCAGTTGTGTCCGACTGTTTGTGATCCCATGGACTATACAGTCCATGGAATTCTCCAGGCCAGAATTCTGGATTGGGTAGCCTTTCCCTTCTCCAGGGGATCTTCCCAACCCAGGGATCAAACCCAGGTCTCCCACATTGCAGGTGGATTCTTTACCATCTAAGCCACAAGGGAAGTCCAAGAATACTGGAGTGGGTAGCCTATCCCTTCTTTAGTGGATCTTTCAAACCCAGGAATCGAACTGGGGTCTCCTGCACTGCAGGCAGATTTTTTTACTAACTGAGCTATCAGGGAAACCCATAACAGCAAAAGGAGGAGTCATTAATAAGTATGCTGGGAAACAACACATAAAGGGCTACGATGTGGCTTCCCTCGCAGCTCAGTGGTGAAGAGTCTGCTTGCCAATGCAGGAGACATGGGTTTGATCCCTAGTTCGGGAAGATCCCACATACCACGGAACAGGCCCATGTGCCATAACTATTGGGCCTGTGCTCTAGAGCCCAAGAAGCACAACTATTGAGCTCACATGCTGCGACTACTAAAGCCCATGCCCCCTAGGACCCATGCTCCACAACAAGAGAGGCCACTGAAATGAGAAACCTGTGCACCGCAACTAGGAGCCCTTGCTCTCAGCAACTACAGAAAGCCCTCGCAGTAATGAAGACTCAGCACAGCCAAAAGTACACAAATAAGTGAAATTATATTTCAAAAAGGGTTAAGATGATAGCTCATCCATCCCCAGTGAGGGAATAAATCAAATAGGAGAATCCAGTTATCACCATTTCTCACCCTCCCTTACATGATGCAAAACAAAGCCATAAACCTCTCCTCACCAGAGCAGGTAAAAGGGTCCATTTCCAGTAGGGACACCAAAATGAGGCAAATTATCAAACTAGGTACCCTTCGCCTGCCTGAGGCTATTCCCATGGGAGCAGTCAGGTCTGTCCCTTCTGCCTGTGCTGAAGTCAGAAGAAAAGCTGGTTGCTAGCCTGGATGGGAGCGGTTTGAGGGAGAATGGATACATATATATGTGCCGCCGAGTCCTTCGCTGTCCACCTGAAACTATCACAACACTGTTAATCAACTGTGCCCGACTCTTTGAGACCCTAAGGACTGCAGCCCGCCAGGTTCTTCTGTCCATGGGGATTCTCCAGGCAAGAATACTGGAGTGGGTTGCCATGCCGTCCTCCAGGGGAATCTTCCTAACCCAGGGATCGAACCCAAGTCTCCCGCCTTGCAGGTAGATTCTTTACCATCTGAGCCAATCAGGGAAGGCCATGAACACTGATGCGGGTAGCTACCAGGGAAGCCCGTTAACCAGCTATACCCCAATACAAAATGGTTTTGGTGTTACAAAAAATAAAAATTAAGAAAAAAAAGAAAAGAAAATCCGGCTGACAGACCTTCGGGAACAAAGTTTTTTGTTACTTATTAAGGAGCCACTCCCTGGAGGTGCAATCTTCCTCCTAAGTAGCTTCACGTGTGTGTATAAACGACCACAAGCAGGCAGTTCCGTAATTCCACATTCAGCCTGCAGGGGGCAACATCTCTCTAGCAATGACCACAATGTGCGTGACACTGCAGGAAATGCTTTTAATTGACCAAGGAATTAGGGTTTTGTTTTTGTAAAAAAAAAAAAAAAAATCGGATCAATATATTTCCAGTAAATAATTTTTACCCCTACATATTTTCACATAGAGATGTTACTCTCTATTTACAGTGCTAGGTACAGAATGAGTTTTTAACAAATAAATACTTGTGGATTGATCAGTTGTTTGAAGATAACCCAAACTTGCCTGAGGCATGGAAAGTACAGCGTGAGCCAGGAGGAAAGAAATTCGAGGTTGGTGAATATGCATGAAAAAGCACTTTCCTCTCTGGTTAATAGTTTGCCCAGGGGGGGAAGTGCATTTGAAAAACCTCTCTCCAAGAGCAAACCATCATTAACTTGATTCTTTAAAAACAAAGAATAAAATAGTAATCTCGGTTCATAAATCGTCCTCATTTCAAAGTCCATCTCGCATACATGATAGATCAACGGGTTCCAGGTTTATGCAGGTTCCTACGTGTTGAAAGCTTTTACATGGAGACTCGGGCCTTTCAGGTGCATTGACTCTGAAACTCTTGCACCCCTGCTCCCCACCTAGGCTTGGAAGAGACTGGTCGAAGCCCGCCTACCACGGAGAAGGGACCGTTGAGGTTCGTTTCTCCGGCAGCCCTGACCGCAGAGCAGGGCAGCCCTCCTGGCCTTGGCTGGCCTAGCAGTAGACACGCCCGTGTTTTGAGTCAGTAACATTCCTTTCCCCACGGAGCAGCCACAGGCCTATGCCCTGCAGCCGTCTGTCCACCTCTCCGACTGGGCTCCGTTCTCCGAGCAGCACAGGATGAGCACGTTCAGTACCACTAGCATCCCTGAGCACCCTGACCCATGGGGACTCCTTCTGGGGAGAGGCTAACAGACTCAGGCAGTTTGGGACAGAAGGCCCGGATGGAGAGGATGCCGGGCAGACGTCTGTCCATGAATGAGGGACACGCAGTCCTCAGCGCCCCCTGGAGGGCAGTGTCTGCCACGACACTGGGCCAACCAATGGCTGCAAGCCTTCTTACAGGCCCAAGCCCCCATCTTCCGGGGCTCACCGCTGCAGTTGCATGGGGTAAAGCCTCTGCAGGGAGAAGGAGGCAAGGTGATCCGAGCAGGGTCAGCAGAGAGGGAGACCTCCGGGACCCCGCTGACCGGGAGTAGATGTTGCAGGAGCCCAGCCGCCTTCCTCCACTCCCTGACTTGCCACCTGTCCTCTGGGGTAGACTTCAGCATGGCTGTTGGCCGCAGTTCCTGCCGAGGGCCCTCAGGACACACAAGGGAGGGATGTGGGGATGGGGAGGGGGGAGCCAAGTCTTCCTCGAAGATGCTGAGGCTGCAGGTGGGTGAGTTCATCTGAGGAGGGGAGTGGGCGAGCGGCCCACAGCCAGGGCCCAGCCTCAGGTGCGCGTGGAGACTGTGGCCGCCACCAGCCCAGAAGTGTGCCGGGTCCCTTTCTTCTCTCCCCCACACTGTGGTTGACGTAAGGGGCCTTGACAGAGGGTTTCAAAAGCCAAAGGAGGGCTGGGAAACCCCGGAGAAGCCAGGGTCAAGGAGGGTGGCAGAGTCACGGAGAGGTACAGGGCGCTTGACAGAGGGCCGTGGGCCCTGCCCACCCCACTCCCCTAGTCAGAAAGTCTCTCCACACTATCAGGCCCCTCCTTCACTTTACCGGGCGGCCCCAGCTTGAGCCTGCACGGGCCTGGCCTGGACACAGGGTAGGGTCTGGGGTGAGGGTGCCAGGGCGGCATCCCTGTCCTCTGAGGGTGAGGCTGCCCACCCCCCCAGGTGGAGCTCTGGCAGAGAGGAACCGGGTGGTTAGGCCCCCCCCTGCCACCCCTCTGTCCCCAGTGAGGAAGGCCTTGGGGGGCCAGGGGAGGGGAGCCCATCACTTTCCCCCCCGGGGAAGCGCAGAGGGGGCTCCAGGCTGGGTGGCCATGATGTGGTAGATGGATTCTCGGAAGCGCTGGTCCCTGCTGAGCCGCTTGGCCACCTCCTTCAGCTCCTCCATGTTGTTGGCTTCCAGCTGGGAGGCCATGAAGGACTGGGACGGCTTCACTGGGGAGACAGTGGCCCCCGGGGCCCGGCTGTGAACAGTCTTCCCTCCACTGGGACACAGCCCTGTCCCCAGCCCCCACCCCACCCCACCCCACCCCCCTGCTCCCCATGTCCCCATGCTGGTCCCTGGGCTCCCGTGACCCTGGGGGAAGCCCAAGGCTGGGGCCACAAGGGCTCGGGGCACACTGTCTGACCTCAGGGCTGGGTCAGCCTCCCCACCTCCCCACCCTGCCTTCTTCGAGGCCCATTGTCGCTGACAGCCCGTGAGCATCCCGCCCACCAGTGCCCGGGGGCTGCGACACCCACCATCGTTCCAGGAGGTGCTGGAGCGGCGCCGGTGGAAGCGGCAGCTCTTGATGCGGCGAGTGGCTGCCTTGTGGATGTACACCGAGTTCTTCATGATGACCGGCATCTTGGCCTCCAGCTCCGCATTCCGGATGCACTCTTCAAAGAACCCTGCGGCCACAGTTCCACTGCACCCTCCCCTCCCGGCCGCCCCTCTCCTTCCCAGGATCCTGGTGGGCTCCAGAGGGAAATACCCTGACCCCATCCTTTGGGAGACCAGAGTCACCTGCTGAAGGGGGAAGAAACACAGGCTTCCCTACCCCCACCCCAGATCCAAGAGCCAAAGGCAGCCACACACCAAGAAGATGCCGGAAGGCAGGGTGTCTGGAGAAGAAACTCCATCCACACTTGTGGGTCACCCGGTGCACACCAGGCCCCAAGTGTGCACCCCGGCCCAGTTCCCAGTTCTGCCGGGCCTGGACGGCCGTGCAGAGCTCTAGGGCTGGGCTGGTACCGAGGGCAGGGCTTACTCTTCAGGTGGCTCACGTCAGCCCGCATCCTCTCCTCCTTCTCCTTGTTCCGCACCTTGGAGTTGAGCCCTTGTTCCAGGCTTCGCAAGGCCCCTTCTGCCTCCCGCAGACGCCTCTCCAGGTCCATGCGGACCTTCACCTCAGCCTGAGGGCAGAGGCGAGGAGAGGGAAGTGGGTCCTGGGGGGGTGGGGGGTGGGGTGCAGCTGCCAGCCCCTGGCCCCTGGGAAACCTTCTCTGATCAGCCCTGGCTCAAGTGGGCTTTGTTGCCTCTGGACTTGGATGGAAGTGACCGCATTCTGCTTGGTGTCTTATGCCCTCCACCCAACGGCCCGGACTCGGCCTCTGCACTGGGCCGGTGTCTATAATGACGCCACACACTATGCAGCAGGCTTCGCCTCAGGGCGGCTGCACTGCCCACGCCTGGCGGGTCAGATTGGCAGGGATAATTCAGGAAGTTGCCTGCTGAGGGCAGGGACGTGAGGGAAGTAAGCCTCCAGGTGAGGGGGCAGGGGACCCACCCCGAGCACCAAATGCTCCCAGTGACCCAGCACCTTGAGCTCGCGCTCGGCCTGCTGCTTCTCCACCGTCAGCTCCTGCAGCGAGTTTTGCAGCGCCTGGGACTGGCTGGAGTAGAACTCCCGCTCCTCCTCCAGCGCCCTGGAGCGCTCCTCGTTCTCCTTCATCCTGCCCCCCCGGGGAGAGGCGCTCACTCAGGGCCCCACTCGCCAAGGGTGCATCCGGTGAGAGGGTAGCCCCTGCTCAGGGAGCTGGCTAGAGAAACCCAGGGACCCTGCTTGGTGAGCCCCAGAGCTGGGCTGGGTCCTGTCCCCCCCCCCCCTCCCCCCCCGATGGTAACAGGAGTAATGTGGTCAGTGCAGGGAGTCCTGGGTCCAGATCTAGCTAGGAAGGAAGCGAGATCAGGAAGGTCCTCCAAGCCTTAGACTCCTCATCAGTAAAAAGCAGCTGGGAGGACCTGTCCAGCCCGTCTGTTAGATGGTCCTAATGATTCAAGTTAGCTTAGGATAGTGAAGGATTGCTTCCCACTTGCCTGGTGGGGAACCTGAGACCTAGGCAAAAGGAAATGAGTGATCCATCAGATCACGGCCAACCGGAACCCAAGGGCGTCCAGTTCAAGGAGAACTACCCCTGTGGGCTCAGGGCTTCAGGGCTCCCTCACCGCTTCTCCGCCAGGAGCTTCTCCTCCAAGAGCTGCTGCATCTTCTCCTCTATCTGCCTCAGGTTGCTATGGAGACCCCCGCTGGGAGGCGGCTGCTCGCTCTGATTGGCCAGCGTCTGCAGCTGGTTCTCATTCTCCTCCAGCATCTCCAGGGTTTTCTTCTTCTCTATGGAGAGCTCCTGGCATGAGGGAGGAAAGGGAGTGAAGCAGCCTAAGTCAGGTTCTCTGTCCTCACCTGCCTTTCAATTCTGGCCACTGAGGCCCTCCTTACTTAATCCTCTGAGGGACACTTGAAATGTCTTCATTCATCCCTTGAGGTAAAAGGTCAACTAGGATCTCCCTCCTCCCACTGAGGCAAGGCTACTCCTCCATCGAGGGAGTCAGGGAACAGCCCCACATGGCTTCCAGGAGACCCAAAGCCCAAGGGCGCCACAAGGTCTGGGTGCTTGTTCCTCCAGGGACAAGTGAGGGGAGTGTGTTGGGCTCATGTGAAAAACACCCAACAGGAACCAGTCCAAGAGCAGACTTAGACATTCTCCCCACTTATCAGACTGGGATCTTGTACTACTCAGAAATTCTGGAGTTGAAACTACCCGTAAGAACCACCTCCTGTGATGTGGGACAGGGAAACATAAACAAATCAAAGACGCCACTAACAAAGCCCCATCAGTCAAGGGAGAATAGAAACCTCGAAGTCTATAAGTCTTGAATTTTGTAACCATCACGGACCCCCCATGACATGCCAGGCTCACTCGAGGTACTGGACTTGGAGGGGCCTTAAGACACAGTCTACTGATGCCCACCATTTGGAAAACACAATCTCATGTGTCAAGCGCATTCACAGATGCACTAAGTGTGTGGGACCCAGAGCTCAGAGCAAATCCCTCCCCTAGAACAGTCAGGGAGGCTTGACTAAGGTGATACTCGGACCAAGTCTTAGAAGGATGAGAGCATTCTTCCAAGCGGAGAAGAGGGCAGAGCACAGTCTGGGCAGAAGGAACGGTGTGGGCAAGGATGGGGAAGATGAAAGGTGTGGCTTCCTGGGAGCATGTGTGCTCAGTGGTCTGAAGTTGGGGTTGGGATATCGTTGTGCTCGGAGGGGCAGCAGGGGGAGAGGGGACAGGAGGGGAGGAGAGGCTGGGGCCGGAGTGGGCACTTGGACGTGCTAAAGTGTCTGCCCTCTCTCCTTTGCACATGCCACCTCCTCCTCCCTCACAACTTGTGTGGAATCAAATGGATTTTCCCTCCTGCTCAATTTCACCCCCGGAGCAGCTAAGTGGATGAGTCACAGGAAGGAAGCGAAGGGTCACCTTGCCCCCGGCCCTAATCAATCCTCCGTCTGGTGTAAAAATATAAGCACTGAAGACCGTAGATTTCTCAAGGCCATAGTCACCATAAAGACAAACTTGAATTTGGCCTTCTGGGTCCTGCTTTGGGCCTCATGTGTCGACTAGAGTTCCCAATGGTCCACAGAGACGAGACCCTTTAGATCAGCGCCCTGTTTTCCTTGCAGATAACCCTCTAGAGAAACGCTGTTGGGAAAAAACTGCATCATGTGGCCCAACCAACCAGCCTGCCTCCTTCCAGGAAACCAGCCCGCCAGGAGCCCCTCACCTCCAGCGTCTGCTGTAAGGACTCTGTGAAGTGTCTTAGCTCCTTTTTCTCTTGCTCCACGCCCTTGAGGCATCTTGCAGTCAGCTCAAGCTCCCTGTGGGGACAGAAGGCGGGGAATGGCCGTGCCAACCCCTCCCAGCCCCGGTGTGGCTTCCACCACACCTCCCTGTATGGCTCAGAGGGTTCTCTGCAGGCCAGCTCCTCACATGGCTGGTCCTGCCAGCAGCTGCAGGGGCCCTGGGCTGAATGAAGGAAATCCTGGCCATGTGAGGCTGAAGTCACCTGCTCCCGGTACACATGAATCTGTCAGAGTAAATACAGGGCCACCCGAAGGGCAGAGAGAAGAGCTGGAGAAACGAAAGCCTCACTCCCTATCTTCCCAGGACAGCTCTTGCTAGAACCTATTCACTCTAACATGGGACGTGGCTGAGGCCCTTCTCTGGGGTGACAAACAAACTCCTTGCTGCTATCTTAATAAGCCTGGGTCCCCTTCCCCTTGCTTGGGATGTTTTGCCTTTCTGCCCAATTTTCAAACTCCTACCACCCCTCAAGACCCAGCTCAATTTAACCTGCTGAAGCCCACAGGCATCATACATCTTAGGTAGGGAGTCTGTTCTACGCCTTTGAGCACCTGTTTGTACATTATGGGAAGTACTGTTGATATTTCCTGGGTGTGAGTCTGGTTTTCCCAACCAGATCCTCAAGGGAGGAGACTTATTTTCCATTCCAGAGTCTGGCACAAAAGTACTTCCAGGTACTTCCAGAATTAGCTGGCTATTAGCTTGTGAGTTTCCCTGAGCTTCTCCTGCCCCAAAATACATGTCCAGTGACTTTCTTTTATAAGGTTGTTACAAGAAAAATCCTTCTCGGCTATCACTGATAATCAGTTGTGGTCGTGGTGGTGGTCGTGGTGGTGGTAATGATGGTGACTACAACCAAAACCACCTACAGTACCCAGAGCAGCTGTCTCCAAGTTCATCGATTGACTGCATCAGAATGACCCGGAAAACTTTTTAAAATATAGATTTCTGGGTTCTACCTTCAGCAGATTCTATTAATAATCCTCTGTGTGTGCTGTTTAGTTGCTCAGTTGTGTCTGACTCCTTGCAACCCCATGGACTGTAGTCTACCAGGCTCCTCTGTCCTTGGGATTTTTTCAGGCAAGAATACTGGAGTGGCTTCCCATTTCCTCCTCCAAGGGATCTTCTTGACCCAGGGATTGAACCTGTGTCTTCTATGTCTCCTGCATTGCAGGCAGATTCTTTACCTGCCAAGCCATGGGGGAAGCCCTAATAATCCTCTTAGATGATTATAATGTGCAACTGAGTTTGCAAACCATACACAGACAAAAAAAAAATTCCAAGGGACAGGCATCATTGGCCAGAACGTGATGAGACTGTGCAGAAAAGACAGGGAATGTTGGGGGGGGGTCTTGGCCAGGGGTACCTCCAGACCAGCCTGTCCTGTCTGCCCCGGGGTAAGGGAGGTGTGACCCAGCAGGAGGGCCTCACTACTGGTGGGATGTCTGGTTGGGACCTGCCCATGCCTCACACTCCACCGGGCAGAAGACCCCTTGGTGTGGGGTCTACGGCTTTTTTCTAGGCCCCCCCCCCCCAAGGCCTGGAGCTTTGGAAGGTCGGGTCCAAACTAAGTCACTGACCAGTGAGGATCTCCTGGGGGCAGGCCTCACCAGCCTGGCAGGACACACGGGTCTCACCCGTCCTAGCCTGGGCGCATCTTCCTCCCCTCACCCCCGCCCCATCAGGACACCACGGCTACCTCTTGATCTGTTCCTGCTCCATCCTCAGCTCCTGTACCACCTCCTCAAACTGCTGCTTCTCGGCCTCCAGCACCTGATTCAGGCGCTCAAGAGCCTGAAGAGGATCAGAGAGGAAGAAAAGAGTCAGAGAGAGCAAAGGGGCCCTGGCGCCAGGAACCCCCACTCTCACCCAGAGGACACCCTGGGATTCAGTACAATCTGTACCAGACTCAGAATTAAGCCCTGAGGAGTCCTGATCCTGCTCAGTAACACACAGTCTCAGTGAAACCAAGATCTGTGATGCGCTGGGCTCATTTACAACACCCTCAACAAAAGAATAGATATACAGACATACAATTGAATCACTTTTGTTGTACGCCCAACACTAAAACAACATTGTAAATCAACTATACTTCAACAAAAATTTTAACAATAAACAAACAAAACAAAACGAAAACACACTTAGCGTGCTGAGGGCAGGGTTTAGAAATTATCCCAACGTTAGTTCTTAGACTGGCGTGCTTGCATCCTACGTTGCTTCACTCATGTCAGACTCTCTGTGACCCTATGGACTGTAGCCCGCCAGGCTCCTCTGTCCCTGGGATTCTCCAGGCGAGAGTACTGGAGTGGGTTGCCATGCCCTCCTCCAGGGAATCTTCCCTACCCAGGGATGGAACTGGTGTCTCTTAGCCTCCTGTATTGGCAGATGGGTTCTTTACCACCGGCACCACCTGCGAAGCCCTCTTATGAATGGATGTTTGGTAAATAACCTGCTAATGCGGGAGATATAAGAGACATGGGTTCATTCCCGGGGTTGGGAAGCTCCCCTGGAGAAGGAAACAGCAACCCACTTCAGTATTCTTGCCTGGGAAACCCCATGGACAGAGGAGCCTGGGGGACTACAGTCCATGGGGTTCCAGAGTCGGACACGACTGAGCATCTGAGCATACTACAACATACTATGATAATTTTAGATGTCTGCTCTGCTGGGCAACTCCTGTCACTCGCACCCTAAGATGTATTGGCTGACCCCCAAGCCCTGGAGTGAAATGTGTGGGTGTACATTTCCATTAAAGATCTCTGGAGTGGCATCTGTTAGAAGTCACAAAGAAAAGTCATTTTCAGCCCCGAAGTCACACCATAAAGACGTTTTTCTCAAGGCATCCAGGAAACAATGAGCTTTGGTGGCAGCTTCCCCTGGACTCATCCCCAAGGGAACAGGTGAGCCAGAAAGCCCAGGACTAGCTGGCCCAGGGAACGGGACCTGCTCCTTCAGGACTGCTGGCAAGAACAAGTGTTTTCCCAGTAAGCAGGTGCTCCCCCAGGGGTCCTGTATTCCCAGGGCTCAGTAACAGGTAGTATTGGTGGGTACACATCATGCCACGGGTGGTTAGAAGCATTTTGTGACAACTGTTTTGTTCCTCCACATTTTATGCTCTGGGAGGATATGCACATTCTCTCTTATCTTATAGTTCTGAATTACGCCCTCATTTTTCACCCAGAGGCTTTGTTCTCAAGGATAATGGAAACCTCTCCAGGGAGGTGGGGGTGGCTGGCTGTAGGGGGAAATTGCCCTTGGCTTTGAGGAAAATCAGAGAAGGAATAAAACCCAAGGAAAGGGAAGAGTCCGATTCTAAACCCTATGTCCTTCACCACTAAGCTTCTTACCCCAAAAGTTGCTATTTTTTTCCTTCTAATTATTACTGGCATTTTGGGTGTGGCTCATAAGTGGTCATCCTGGGGCTGCTCACAGGGCTCTGATGCCCTCATGACACAGGGCATGGCCACAGCCCACCTGTAAAAGTTGGGAGGCCCGTGGGTCTGGCCGAGGCCGGTGGAAAGTGAACAGAAGTGCGTCCCTCCAGGCAGACACCCTTTACAGACTGGGCGTGACACGCTGTGTTCCCTTCCCTGCCACGTCAGCCAGTGCTTCCGCTAACAGTGGAGGCTCCGTGAGCCTGGGTTTCTCCGAGTGAGGAGGCGTGGAGCAGAGCCCCACGCTGAGCCATGTAGCTGAGTGAGAAATAGACCCTTGCTGTTCAAAACCACTAATATTTTGGGGTTGTGTGTGGTGGCAGTAGACACAGCCACATACAGACATAATATAATATAAATATATTTAAATTTTTATTCTTGTAGACCTCCCTCTTTTTAATGCAAGAAGAGTTCAGAGCTACAAAAAGTTTGAAACCCTCTGTGTTCATACATTCTCAGTAACTGACCTATGGTGTTGTGAATGGCGATAAACAGTGATGTGGCCTCAGATGCGTATTTCCTCTCTCTGGTGGCCTCTACCTGCTGCGGCAGGGCTGTTACAGGCTGGAGGCATCCCTGGGCTTAGACCTGAGAAGTCACAAGGGCACTTGGCTCTTATGGGCACCTGGCTTTTGCTGCTTCAGAGCAGATCAGATAGGACCTGACTGGAGGACACTCTCCCACGGTCTCAGCCTCTTGGCCTGGAGAGCCCCCTTTTCCAATACCCCAACCTGCAATTATTTCCCTTTACTTACTATTACCCTGTGATATCTTTTTATGATTGAAAATGAGAGAAAATTAATTATTAAAACCCCATGGAAATGTCCATACTCTGCTGGTGGGAGTGTCAATAGGTACATATTTTTAAAAAGCAGTTTGGCCACATGCATCAGAAAGTCTAAAAGTTCTTGTCCTTTGAGTCAGTAATTCCACCTACAGGAATCTATCCTAGGGAAATAATTAGAAAACTAGACCAAGATTTATATACAAAGATGTTCATTCACTGTGGCATAATTTATAATAGTGAAAACAGCCTAGATGTCCAAAAGTAGAAGATTAGTGAACATCACCTATGATGAATCAGTGCTTGGTCATTAAAACTCATGTTTTCAAAAAGTGTTGAATGATGTGGAAAATTGCTGAAGGTATAGTGTTAATGAAGGTAAAATGAAAGATATCATGAAAAAGCCCATAAAACTGAGTATCTGATATGATCCTATTAGGTTTAAAATATATATAAGAATAATCTACAGGAACAAAGACAAAGGAAAAATGCTGAATTGACAGTAATTGTCTGTGGAGTTGTAGGGTTAAAGGTAAAACCTATTTTCTTCTTCATGTTTCCTAAGTTTTCTACGAAGAGCATGATTTCTCCCATTTCTACCATTATGGGGGAAAGGTCTATATTAAAGAGCAAAAAGAAGGAGAATCTTCTTCCTGGATGCTCAGTTCTTTCCCACTTTCCATTTCATCCCAATGATTCTTAAATGATGTCCATGTGTAGCCTAAGAATGCTGATTGAAGTGGTACACACAGTCTACAAACCTGAAGCAGCTAGAAGCTCCTGTTCATGCAGCCCAGGATGGCACGAGTCTTTGAGGCCCTCCTGCCACAGGCCGCGGTCAGCTAAGACCCACGGCAGCTAAGTCTTCATCCACCCCATCATGCTCCTTCAGTGACTGTTGGACTTACTTAAGTTGCCAAAGTATGAGGTTGGAAAGAAGTCGGTAGAAAGCAGATTCCAGTTGCATGGAAAGAAGAGCTTTCAAATAATGGAACACTAATGCAAAGGACACCTCCCAAGCTGCCCGTGGCAGAATCAGGATCAACAACCGTCAGGGAGGTCACCTGAGAGTCTCACCTGAAAGGGAGAGGTCCTTTCCAGCTCCGAGAGTCTGAGTTCTGACTGGGGGCACTCCACATGGCAAGAACCCTGCCTGAAGGGTCCTGGGCATTTATGATTTCCCGTGTGCCTGCCCACGTGCCAGGTTGAGCTCTCCCAGTGCAATCAGAAGAGGAAAGGCAGGCCGGCTGGCCTCCCCCAGGGGATAAGAGCGATGAGACCAGGCCCAACGGAGCCAGGGACACCTGAGGGGCCTGTGCCCAAGGAAGGGCATGGTCTTCTGGTGAAACGCAGAACCTTGTTTTATTTTGTTTTTGTCTGCACCACGCGGCAAGCGAAACTTCACGGACCAGGGATCGAACCTACGCCCTTTGCAATGAAAGCGCAGAACCTTAACTACTGGACCACCGGGGAAGTCCTAGAGGCATAATCTTCTGATCTCAGGGCAGAAGACCCAGGATGGTCCCCTCTGAACCCTCAGCTCGTGCCCCTTGAGTTCCTGGGCCTTTCTACCTCGCGGAGGATGTCAGAGCTACACTATCACACAGCGCCCATTGGCCCGGGCCTTGCCGGTCCACAAAGCACCTCCTGCCTTGTATTTCAACGAGCCCCACAGCAACCTGGGAGCTAGCCAGGCGCAGCCATCACTGTTACTGGAGCAACACAGAGGCTAATGTGCCCACAGTCACACAGTCAGCGATAGATTGGTACCAGACCCTGCGTCTCCTTTTAAACCAAACTGCCTCTTAAAGATCAAAGAATCTTCAACTTATCACTGGGCCAGGGTGCCACATGCCTTTCTAAGTGGCCCATGCAAGGCCTCCCAGAGCATCTCTGTGACCTGGATGCAGATGGGAAAGGAGAAGGGGGCAGGTGGATCCATAATCTAGATGAACAAGGTAAGGAAGGGAAACCCTCGACAGAATGACTCCGTGAGTTCTATTCTCCATCTAGAGCACACAGCCGACCTGGAAATGCGAACTTGAACACACTCCTCTCCCTCCTGCCAGCCCGGGGCAGCCTTCACCGGGGCACCAGCTGGACTCAAGTGAGTCTTACTCACATTTTATACCCAAAACCCAGGAAATTCACAGCTGGCCAGCCTCCCTCCTTCAGCATGCTACGGCTTTAAGCGAGGCCTGTGAGCAGTGGGTCTCTGCTGGCCTCATTTCCTGGCTAAAGACCTAGATAGAGTGTCTAAATTTTCCTCGGGCTGACTGCTGCCCCAGATTTAGCCTCTCTGATGGATAAGTCTGTCTCCCCCTGCCAGTGGCTGTATCTGTCACTCCATCCCATCCCCTGGCTTCCTAAACTACCTGCCTTTAAGTTGCTGACAATCTACCACATCTCACTTCTCAAAATGCACGGAACAGTCTGAAGAAAATGCCCACACTCTAATACAGGAAGGATCCATTTGAGAGCCTGACCCTGGGGGCCCACACATAGCCAGGGGGAGAAGGCTCAATGCTGTCACCACGCCAAACCTCAAATCCATGCAATCCTAATAAAAATCCTCAGTAGATTTCCTGCGCTGTTTGGTTGGTTGGTTGGGTTTTTGTAATTGACAAAATGACACTGAAGTTCAGCCGAAAGAAAAAATGGGTGAGAATATCTGATAACATTTTAGAAGAAGAAAAATGAGGGTGGACTGTCCTACTGGTTAAAAATCAAGATGCAAAGTAAAATTATACAAATTAAAAATATTAAGTCATTCCACAACATTATTGAGCGCCCATCCTAGACCAGGTACTCTGAAAGGCCCCAGGAGTATTCAGGGTGCAACAGTACCAAGAGGCTTCTTTTTTTTTTTTTTTTTTCCGTGATATGCTTCTTGACTGTCAGGCCTGTTCCCAAGCCCAGGGAGGGTGGTTGGGAAGGGTGAGAGGTTTGTGAGAATCAAGTCAGAGAAGCAGGCACTGAGCCCGGGCGGACAGGCCCAGCCCTGAACTTTCCTGGGAGAGATAAGCAACAGGAACCAGGCAAAGAGAAGTGGACCAAATCAGGCCCTCCCTCTGTGGGTGCGTCAGGGCATGCCACTCTGCGGCTTGGAGCTCAGGCAGTTGGCAGTCCAATTGTAGGATGGGCTCATAGTTAACGATTTTAATACTAACAAACACAAATGTTCATTAAGCATGTACTCTGTGCTAAGCACTTTATATATAACATCTCACTTAATCCTCCAAACATACCTGATAAGATAGGTTCTATTATTATCCCCATTTTTCAAAAGAGGCTATTAATGCTCAGCGAGGTGGGGTAACTTGCCCAAGGTCACACAGTCAGAAGCAGTGAAGGTCCAATCCAGACACAGGCAGCCTGGCTCCACTGATAACCACTACCCCACCCTGCCCTTCATGACTTCTCAGAACAGGCAAGGCCCAGGGCTTCGTGGAGATCCCAAATAGCACGGACTTCAGCAGCCCTCGCCTTTAAACGAGGCAAGGGTTAGGGTTAGCTGCCTCCAGTCAATGCTTGGCCTCCTTAAAACTTGTATCTTAACATTTAGAGGATGAAGGAACCTCTGATATCTTCCAACCCAGTCACCTTTATGGGGCCAGAAATTCCTCTGTAGATGAAAAAGGCCGCCTCAGCCTTCTGTGAATATCAGTAGTGACACGAAGCTCGTTGCCTCCTGACACAGCTTATAAAATTTCTGAATGGCTCTTTCTTTAGAAAGTGATCACCTACTCTTTTGACTTTTCTCCCCGGGTACTGGTAAGGAGAAACACACTTCTTGCCAAAAAGCGACAGCAAGTCCCAAGCACTGTCATTTCAGTGCCTTCCCTGCTCTGCCCGTCTGATTTCCCAGCAGGTTGCCTGGGAACCTGTCTCCCCTAACACCCTTCCTTAATGCCAGAAACACAGGTCAGCGCACAGTGGTTGTGAAAGGGCCCATAGAGCAGACACACCGCCCATAAAGGCGGTGGGGAGTGGCCTCGATGTGCCCCTACCTCTCTCTGCTCCCTCTGAAGGCAGAGTTCTTCAGTCTCTTCCATCAGTTTGTCTGCCAAAGCAAGGATACACACTCTCACGAGATGCTCACTGCAGATCCAGTCCTGAGGGGTCACTGTCTGTGATCACCTCCATCACCCCCAGCTCCTTCCAAGGATGAGGTTGGCACTGCTGGGCCTCCCAGCTGGGAGAGCAACCAGCTCCTGGGGCTGCAAACTCTGAGTTGGCCTGATCTGCTACCCTCCTCTCCTGGCAATGACCCCGCATTGTGCATTCACAAGAAAATGACAGCTCATCTTTGGAAGCTCAAGTGGGTCTCTGCGCCCCCAGGGTGCTGTTAACCTTTGCACTTATTTCTGGTGAGTGAGGCAAGGCAGGTCCTGAGGGCAGAGGGTGTCTAGAGTAGGCAGAGGGGAGTCAGTGCTCTGGTCCCCACACATTTAAGGAGGCAGCAAGGGAGAGGGTCCCAGGCAAAGGACCAACCTCCAAGACTAACTATCTTTCTCAAACAGAGCATGCCTACCAGCTAATCTCGTTGGAAAAGACCCTGATGCTGGGAAGAATTGATGGTAGGAAGAGAAGGGGGTGACACAGGATGAGATGGTTGCATGGCATCATCTACTCGATGGACATGAGTTTGAGCAAACTCCAGGAGACAGTCAAGGACAGGGAAGACTGGAGTGCTGCTGTCCATGAGGGCTCAAAGTGTCAGACCCAACTTAACAACTGAACAACAGCAACCGCTAGCCAATCAGGGGCACCTCGGCCTAGAACCTTAAAGAGGGCTGGGGGTGAGAACTGGGGTCTGGGGGCAACATCCTCTCCGTTTGTGGGGCCCTTGCTGCACAGCTGACACAAGTGTTTCTAGGCATTTCCACCACCTCTAAAAGTTGGGGGCTGATTTTGTCTCCAGTTTAAGGGTGAGGAAACTGAGGCTTAAGATGAACTGCCTAAAGATCCACACAGCTGATGCATAAATGACAAAGCTGGGTCCAGAGCTCCAGCTCCTAACCACTAGGCTCTCCTGCCTCCTGTCATGCCAACCCAGAGGACTCGTATCATGCCATACAGCCCCCCAGGCTCCGGGCTGGTCTCCAGCTCCTTGGAGCCTGCTAAACCCCTACCCAAGACACCCTCCCTCAGCCCTGCACCAAACCTTGGGCTGCAGCCCCCAGCCCTGAAATGCTATCACCAGGGAACCTGTTTGCAGCCCATCCCTCAGCCAACCTAAATACTCCTGCTTCTCCTTGGCCAACTGCAGCCCCTGGGCCTCCAGGCTTTTGATCATGGCTTCTCCCAGCTGGGCATTCTTCCAAGTCCTGGGGAGGGAGGGCAGATGGAACAGGAGAGAAAAGGAAGACACACACAACCGTTAAAACAGAAGGCTGGAGGAGAAAGAGAACGTGCATAGCGTGTCCTCGTCATCCTCTCTCCTCCAGAATCCCAGCTCGCACCCACCCTGGTCCCTGTGACTCTGGCCATGCCGCCAACATTGATCCATTACAGTCCCTGGAGGCTGGCCCGGGCTGCAAAGTGGGCCACCGGGGGCTGGGCCAAGAGCACTTTGGGAGCAGGAAAGAGGTTGCTTCCTCGGCTGCTTTCTAGACCACTGAATGCCTACCACCTGCCAAAAGGCCTGGCCCAGGGCACCATTCAGAATTATTTGTGGAACTGAAAGCTCAGCCCAGCATGAATAGGCAGGGGCCGAGACAGGGGTCTGTGAGCAAATGGGCTGGAGGTTTCTGTACCTCCATCTACAAACCACTGGTTTGTGCTAGGATTAACTAAGGGCCTGGGGAGATGGGATGGGTGTCAGGAGGCTGCCAGCTTCTCCTAATGACACCGGATTTGCTCCTGAGAGTGGGGGACAAATGGTGCCTACGTGTGCTTGTGACTACACCAGCAAAGCTCATTTTGCTCGAATCTCACTTAGAAGACTCCCCAAAGATGCTCTAAATCTGGTCTGTCTCAACTCCCCACACAAACCAGCTCCCCCCAGCCCTGTGCTCCCCACCCTGCCCTCTCCCAGGATGACTGTGCTTCCACCGGGATCCCAATCGAGAGGCAGGGAGGTCAGGGTTGGCCCAGCCCACACTCTTTCCCCTTCCAGACCCTCAGGCTGCCCTCCTTCCCGCCCAGGTGCACTTACACCTTCCCAGACTCCTGCAGCATCTCCAGCCACTGGGTCTGCTCAAACTCCGACTCGGCGGCCAGCAAGATGGTCCCCTGCCAGGAAGAGAAGACACTGGTGCGCCTGAGAGGAACCACCCTGCGTGCCACCACTCGGCCTCTGCAGGCCTGCTCTGCGTTCTCACCCACGTCCCCAAGTCACTGACACTCTTCTCAGGCTAGCCCACTGGAGGGGATGCCCCCGGGGAGCCTGGGGTCCCAGGGAATCTGCTCTGTCCCTGCGGAGCCCAGGCCAAGCGGAGAGCCTTACTCACGTGGAAATCCTGGTGGGAGATTTTCATGGCATAGGGCATGCTGGGCTCTTCCTTGGCCTCCACCAGGCAGCCACCCAGAGGGATGACACCCTGAGAAAGAAGCAGATCAGTGGCCTGCAGCCCCCACCCAGCCCAGGTCACCGAAGGCCTCTGGGAGCCTTCAGCCAATATCCAGGTGTTGCTAAAGGCTCGAAGCTAGAAGCCAGACCAGAACTCTCCCAGAGGGACACAGGAGGGATACTGCCTGGGAGGGGGCCAGGGTGGTTTCTGCACCCGCCCCCCCATAAGACTTGCCCTGAGACCAGGGCAGGACACCAGAGGGCACCCTCCCCTCTGTTCCCACTGGGCCCTCCCGCACTGTGTCCTGGGGAGAGGCCCCTCACCTTGGGATGGATGTTGAAGTATTTATTGGTTTCAAAGCTCTTTTTTTCGCTCTCAGAGTAGTAAAGAAGGAAGCTCTCTTTGATGATGAAAAACCTAAAGTGGGTGGTGGGGAGGAGGGGCAAACAGGAGAAAAGGGGTGAGGTTTCTCGGGACAAGAGCACCCTTGTGCTCACGTGGGGAGCCCATGAGGACACCACTCAAACTCATCCTTGCCAACTCACGTGCCACATCCAGGCAAAGTCCTCAGCTGGCCAGGCCCCCGCCAACAGGCAGCCCACCCTCACACCAGTGGACAAGCATAAGTAGGAGGCTCACAGGCAGCCTCCCGAAGCTTCACAGCTGGCTCCTCCAGCCCCCCGAGCCGCCACCTTCGGCACAGGGGGGTATCTGTGGTCCTTCCCCTCAGGTACCTTCAGCCCTGTGAGTCTACCCCAGGAGGGGCAGAAGAAGGGCTGGAGGGACACACAGTTCCAAAGTGGGTCTTTTGACAAGTGGTCCTGAAGACTGGCCATCAAATGGCATGTGGGTACCAGGCTGGTGAGGCCAGGCCTGCAGCCTACATGTGACACCTGCATTGCCTTCAGTCTTAGATGTTTCACACAGCCTCCTTCTGGGCCCTGGGGCTAACTTAGGGCTGCCCTGGTGGCTCAGACAGTAAAGAATCCACCTCCTATGCAGGAGATGTGGGTTTGATCCCCGGGTTGGGAAAATCTCCTGGGGAATGGAATGGCTACACCCACTCCAGTATTCTCACCTGGAGAATCCCACGGACAGGGGAGCCTAGCCGGCTACAGTCCACGGGGTCGCAAAGGGTCAGACATGACTGAGTGACTAACACTTTCACTTCGGGATCTCTAGGCCTTTGGGGCTTTCTGGCTTTGATGCCCACGGGCGGAGCTCTTGCATCCACCCAGGGGACTCTCATAGGACTGATGACTAGATAAGACACCAGGTGCCCTCCAGGAGAAGATCCAGTTGGACCTGAGAGTCCAGAATGGTAGCTCCAGCCTCCTGGGGCAGCTGCTAATGCCGCTGTTGAGCCATGGGACTAGGGGGAGCCGGAAACACCGCTTAGATGGGCTCATGGAGGCCAACAGTGGGACTCTCCCCTGCTATGTGATCAGCGACATTGTATCGGTAGCTGATGTCAGTCAGAGTGGGAATATTTACACCATGGAAATCATCAAACGCTACAAAACATCAAGTGCTCCACCCCACCCCACCCCCAAGAGAGCAAGTGGTTAAACATTCACTGACACACCCCTGGTTGGACACACCCTCTTGGGAGGGACTCGAAAAGTGGTCGGTGAATCTCTGAAGGTGCCACCAGCCAAGGGGACCCTCCCGAGGCCACAGCTACAGTGGGAGGGTCACTGTGACTGCCGACAGCTGCTGTCTCCCCTCCCCGAGGAGAGGAGCTTGGCTCTGTCCTTCACTGTGCACCCCACCCCAACCATGTTCTTTATTTGCATGGGCGCTCTCGGCCCAGCCAGATACTGCGGGCAGCTGTGGGCCTCAGAGGTGACATCCTGCTAAAGCTGACTCACCCCCACCCCCGTGGAGGAAGAACACACGAATACCGCCATCTGCAGAACAGCGGACACGTCCTGGCCCCCCAGCACCTGACCCCTGCCCACCTTCTCAGCCTTCCTGCCTCTTCTGCCTTTTAGCCTCTTGGCCCCACAAACCCTGAGCTCGCTGCCTCCCGCCTCACTCTGTCTTGCAGGATCCTGCGAAAGAGGCCGCACAGTTTCCCAGGAATGCCTACTCTCTCTCTTCACCTGGCTGAAACTGTCTCACTGTTGGTGACCAGCCCAGCCCACACTGCCGTGTGAGCTCCTTCTGTCCGTGCTGACGGGCCGTGCACCGGCCGAGCACCACTGCCACACCCTGGGTGCTCACTCTTGTCCGGAGGGCGTGTCATGGCCCCTCAGTCCTGTGGGACACGAGAGATGTCCTTTGACAGTCTCAAAGGAAATTCAAAGAGTGGATAAGAACACAGAGCTGTCACTTCTCAGCCTGGGGTGGGGGGGGAAGGGGGAAGGGCTAGACCAAGTAAGCTCGCCTCTCTGAGCCTCAGTTTATTCACCTGTAGAATGGAAGTGATAACACGGACCTCATCTGGTTATTGTGAGGATCCGATGAGACTGTGCTCATCACTCTGCCAATTTGAAGAAGAGCCAGGACTGGACTGAGTGATGCATCTCCACAGTCCTGTCACCCACAGAAAAATGGGAGGCAGGGGGCACAGGGCCACCTCCTAGGGACCCTTATTCTCCCCTTTCAGTGGTTACTAAAATACTGCTATTGAATGAACTGTGTTCCCCCAGATTTATAAGTTGAAACCCTATCTTCCAATGTGACTGTTCTGGAGAAGGGGTCTTTTTTTTTTTTAAGATTTTTCTTTGATGTGGACCATTTTTAAAGTTTCTATTGAATTTCTTACAATGTTGCTTCTGTTTCATGTTTTGGTTTTTTGGCCCCAAGGCATGTAGGATCCTAGCTCTCCAATCCCAACCAGGGATCAAACCTGCAGCCCCTGCATTGGAAGGTAGACTCTTAACCACAGGACTACCAAGGCAGTCCCTGAAGATAGGGTCTTTAGATAGTAGTTAAGGTTACATGAGGTCAAGAAGTGGGGCCATAATCCAATCCTATTAAGACGAAGCATTTGCTCTCCCACTTGGCCCCTTGAGAACATAGTGAGAAGGCGGCTGTCGGCAAGCCAGGAAAAGAGTCCTTCCCAGAAAGAACCTGCTTATGTCAGCACCTGATCTCAGACTTTCAGCCTCCTAGGAAAATAAATTTCTGTTGTTGAGCAGAAGGGTTTAACAGTGTAACAGACTGTTTACTCAATCTATGGTATTTGCCTGAGCTGACCAAGATGAATACTTTCTTGCCTTTGTGACACTTCTAGAGACCCCTCCTCCCTCAGAGCAAAGCCCTGTTCCAGGGATTCGGTGAGGGTGGCAGACAGCTGGTCACTAGACACACAGACAGGGAGAGGACGGGGCGCTGGAGGCAAACAATCCCTATCCCTCAAGCCACAGCCTCCGGCCGGCTCCCAGCCTTGCAGAATCTTCCCTTCAAAGCTCCTCTGCAAAACGAGGCCGCACGTATCTGCCTTTTGGGGCTGCTATGAAGAAACGTTCACTGAGTCAACAAATAATCGCTGCACTCCTACCTGTGCCAGGCAATGTTCTGAGTGTTGGGGACAGAGGTGTGGACAAGAGAGACACAAATCCCTGTTCCCGTAGAGCTTATACTTGAGTGTATGTAGTGGGGACGCAGACCGTAAGTAAGTTAGAAAGACAGGCCACATACCAGATGCTGATAAATGCTATGGAGGAACACAAAGCAGGGGGAGCAATGGGGTGAGGGGTGGGTGGGGGAGGTGTTGATGTTAAACAAAGTGGTCAAGGAGAGCCTGAAGGCATCATCTGTGGAAAGGTAAGTGTTCCAGGCAGAGGAGCCACAGGTGCAAAGGCCCTGGATGGGAAGTGTGCCTGGTTCTGGAAGGAACCGCAGTGTGGCTGCAACAGAGGGAACCAGGTAGAAAGCAGATTGTGTAAGGCCCTGCTGGCTACTAGAATAGCATTAATGATAAAATTAACGTTTATTTAGCACTTACCCCAAGCAATACGTTATTACAAGCAGTTACCTCTGTTAATGCATTTAACACTCACTATTATCCTATAAGGGCTTCCCTGGTGGCTCAGATGGTAAAAAATCTGCCAGAAATGTGAGACTTGGGTTCAGTCCCTGGGTGGAGAAGATTCCCTGGAGAAGGAAATGGCAACCCACCCCAGTATTCTTGCCTGGAGAGTTCTGTGGACCGAGGAGCCTGGCAGGCTACAGGGTAGCAAAGAGTCATTGACGACTGAGCGACTAACATTTTCATTTTCCCATGAGGCAGGTGTCTGCATTTTCTATGGGCAGAAATGAAGCAGAAAGGTGACATGACCTGCTGAAAGTCAGACCGCTAGTTGATAGAGGCTGATTTTTCCTCTGAGTAAGCGGGACAGGCACTGGAGGGTTCTAAGAGGAGTGACATGATCTGACTCACACTGCAGAAGGCTCAGTCTGGCTGCTGGGTTGAGGACAGACTGTTGCTGGTGGGTTAGCGGGTAATGCATGGGATCCCTTAGGGGCTGGGGCCACAGGAGGGACAGGAAAGGATCCAGGGGATGAAGGCATGAAACGCCCTCCACATCTGTCTGCCACATAGGATGTCACTGCCGAATGTCACGGCCCTTCTCTCTGTGCCCTCTGAGAGGTGGGGAAGACGGATGTCCAGGGCACGCTTTGTTCCAGACTTCGGCAGAGCTCGGGGCTCCCATGGCCACAGGGGTCATGAAGGGTCACGTGCCATGCATGCCAAACCTGGTCTGGTTGCAGCTGCTCTCGGTTTGCTTCGGGTGGGGATGGGAATCAAGGAAAGGAAGCTGGCATGGATCTGGAGGAGGAGGGTGACTCCCCAGCTGGCAAGGAGGAGGATCGCCCAACAAAGGGTACATCTGGCAAGTTCACTTCGAGGACCCATAGGGCTGGCTTTGCTTGTAACCCTGTCTCAGGGCGTGTCCGCTGCTCCAGCCGATGACTCTCAGCTTCTCTGCAGCAGGCGGGGGCCCAAGGTTAGAGTACCCCTGCACAGAAGGATACTTCCTCTTCCTGCCCCTTCCTCCACCATCCCCTTACTCCCGGGGTTCTCACTCTGACCACAAGCCAGGGGCTGCTTCCTTCTGAGTCCTGCAGAGTTAGGGTCACTGAGTTGGGCTGGAGACAGTCACTGGTTGTTTAGCTGTTCTCCTGGGCTGCTTTCCAAGCAGAGTGTGGAAGTGTTAGTTGCTCAGTTGTGTCTGACTCTTTGTGACCCCACAGACTGTAGCCCACCAGGCTCCACTGTCCATGGAATTCTCCAGGCAAGAACACTGGAGTGGGTTACCGTTATATTTTCCAGGGGATCTTCCTGATCCAGATATCGAACCCGGGTCACCGGCACTGCAGGCAGATTCTTTACAGTCTGAGCCACGAGGGAAGCCCTAGGTATCAGTATTTGATCCATGTAATAATTCTGGAAGGTAGGGCTTTTTATTCCCATTTTACAGATGAGGAAACTGAGGCTAAGAGATGAAGCTACACATGCAAGGTCATATAGCCAGGGTAGAGGTGGAGGTGGGACTGGAAATACAGACAACAGCCTCCGTTCCTACTCCCATACCACACTGCCTCAGAAGCTGCTTTGGCCTTTGGGCCATCACCTGGGCAGGAAACAGATGGGCCAAAGGCAGTAGGTGTCAAGGCTGGCGTAGCCAAGCGTCAGAACTCTGCCACTTACCAGCAGTGTGACCAGGGCAAGTCCTCTGATCTCTCTAGGGCTCTGGTCCTCCAGGGGAACTCGAAAACACTAATAGTACATATATCTCTTAGGGTTGTTGGGATAACGGAAAGAGTTGTTCACTTAAAGTCTTCGAATATTGTGTGACACATGGTAGATATTCCTTAAACATTTACTTTTATTACTACTACTAATATTTATTATTATTAGGTTCAGTGTCTGCCGCTGCCTCCCCTGACCTCCTTTCCCATTTGTGCTCAAAAACCTCCTACTGGCAAGAGCCCTTGGCTTCAGCCCAGCTGGCCAACTTGCTGTCCTCCAAACACACAGCCCTTTCCTGCACCCGCCCCTCCCCCCTGTCCAGGGCCCACCCTTCTACCCAGGCCAGCTTCAGTCCTGGGCAAAGCTTCGTCTCCAGTCCCAGCCCCTAGGGTCTCCCTGTCTGGTCCCAAGCTTCAGTGAAGCCCAGAGTGTGTGCATGAGTATAGGCTCTGTGTCTGCCCTGGCCGCCTCTTCTCTCTGGTCTTAAAGAATTCACCTCTAGATGAAGGAAAATTTACCAGGTACCAAGACGCTCATGTTTCTAAGTGTTTTATTGACATTATCTTACCTAATCTCTCATGCCAACTCTGAGAGTTGGGGCTGTATTTCCATTTCACTGGTGAGGGAATTGAGGCACAGAGAGATTCAGCAACTAGTAAGGGGCAGACCAGGAACTCAGCTGATCAGCTTGTTACCATACCAGGTTTGTCTGCCCGAAGTGCAGCAAGCCAAATGCTAAGACGCTGAGGTTTGCAGCAGAGGAGTGTGTGTGTGGCGGTCAGTAGCTCGTGTTATGTATATAATAACACCACGTCGGAAGTTAAAACCTACTGTGAAAAAATTATGCAACTTGACTCCAACAAGTGTCACCCCCAGAACCTGGATTCTTAGGAAATATCTTCTCAGGCATCCCATCAGGAAATAGGCCTATATTTGAAGGATTACTTAAACTGTCATCTTTTTTTAAAAGATTTTCTTTCTTGATATGGATCCATTTTTAAAATCTTTTATTTGCTACAATATTGCTTTTGGTTTTTTTATGTTTTGCTGTTTTGGCCCCAAGGTTTGTGGGATCTAACTCTCCAACCAGGGTTCAAATCCACACCCGCTACAGTGGCAGGCAAAGTCCTAAACACTGGACGACTAGGGAAGTTCCCTAAACTGTCATTCTTTTGTGAGCTGGCTAGGATTTATATTCCTTCTTGTTAAAACTCTGTACTTGCTCTTTGCCACGTATACTTAACTTTAATTCATATGATGATTATTCAAATAAAGACTAAGTGCCTGCCTTCAAAAGAGAAAAAACCCAGATCCAAAACATGGTCCCAAGTTTGCAATCAAATGCAAAACAGTTCCATTCCTCTAATTCTCCATAGGCCTTCCACCGTTATCAGCAGAATGTAGTCCTCTTCTGTCAAAGCTGAGGAACTGAAGATAGGGGAGGACTGAAACCATGCCCCTTGGGCTGAAAAAATCCATAACAGAAACTGGTGACTAATGCAAATTCTTGAGCTTGTCTTAACAGACCAGCAGATAAGGGAACAGCTTGTTTAAAAGCCCTCTCTTTGTAACACAACAAACTGGCTGAAACCGGGAGGATCCAACACATCTGATCAGAGTCTGCACAGAATAGACCTGCTCGCCCCACAGGTGATGTTTTGCCGTCCCAGTCCCAGGTTCCCTCCATATCAGACTTCCCTGAAATTTGCACATGCCTTCCACAAAGAAGCATGTAACTCAGGTGCGCCTGTGCAGAACACAGGCTCCTTCACCTCCTTCCTCCAGTCACCTCCCCCCATGCCTCAGATTCCCTTCTGGTTTAGACCATAAATACCCCCAGCTGCTCGCCTCTGGGGAGGCAGATTTGGGATTAACTCTCCCAACTCCTCACTTGGCTGCCTCGTGAATAAACCTTTTCTCTGCTGCAAAGCTGGGTGGCTCAGCATCTGGCTTGCTGTGTGTCAGGCAAGCAAAGTTGGCTGGGTATCACACTGACAAAGCTCAGGCTCTCAGCTGCTCTGCTCTCTGATGCCCAGCCCCCCTCACCACTCCTCTAGGCTCTCCTTAGCGCTTCAGACCTGGCATCGTGGTTTGTCTTCTTAGAGCTTCTCTCTGCAAAGTAACTGCAAGCCCCTGGCCAGCTCAAGTCAGAGAGCATGAGCGAATCTCCCGGTATACTTCTGGGCCCGGGGGCTTGATGATTTCCTGTCCTCAGGGAGTTTATAGGCAAACACTGATTGTACACATCAATAATTTAAAATACAGCCAATGCTTATCCAGCTCCTCCTGTGTGCCAGGCACTGTTTTAATAACATCAGAATGGTAATGAGCCATTCACTCCTCACATGAGCTAGATGAAATGCGTGGAGAACAGACAGGTTAAGCAGCATGCCCCAGGTTACACAACTGGCAAGTGGGAAGCTGGGATCAATATACAGCACCAGGGTACCCTGCCACTTTGTAAGTTTGTATGAGATACAGAAAGAGGACAGATGGGTGAGGAATGAATGGTTTGGGTGTCCAGCCCGGAATGTTCTCCGAGAGGGGGTGACAACTGAGCAAGGTTTGGAAGGACGAATAGGAGCGTCTAGGAAACTGAGGGGACGAGGGAAGTGGAGATGCATCTCAGACAGAAGGCACAGCAGATGCAACAAACATTGTGTTTCAAGGCTATCAGAACACATCTGGTATTGCTGGCAGCTAAGTGCCAAAGGGGTGCGCAGTGGTGTCGGGGAGGGGAGTGAGAGGTGGGTTAAGGTCAAAGATAGCAGTGGGGACCAGGCGCGGGTGGGGCTTGTGGTCCCTGTGAGAAGGCGGGGCTCCTTGTGGCAGACGACGGGAGCTGCCAACGGGTTTCAAACAGGGCCCTTGTGAGGTCACCTTGCAGTTTTAGATGTGGAGAAGGTGTCTTGGAGGGCTCCACAGCTGGGCAGAGGGGGCAGACTAGAGTTCTTGGTTGTTGCTGATACAAGTCAGCAGAGCTTGTTGAACAGACAAGCGAGGGAGAGCAGAGTCTGGGATGACACGAGGCCCAGGACGCTAGCTGAGCTGCAAAGCGGACGAGGTGCCATCCGAGCTGAACCAGGGAGCCCAGGAAGGTTGTCCTCAGCTTTGCTTCCACCTTGACTCCCCTCCTCAGCGCCCTGAAGGCAACAAGGGCTCAAGCAGAGCTTGATGGTCAACATGGGCCTCACAGTCGATCCAGCTGGAAGCAAGCAATAAAGGCTATTTAGACCCACAAATACCCAAAGTTGGGTGGGTCCTGGCAAACCAAGGCGCATCTACACTGCTCCTGAATGTCTGGAGGTGCAAAGCCAAGTGTGAATGTAGGGGCTGGGAAGGGAGTTGCATCACAGAGAGAGACTTGGAGTCGGGGGCAGTCCTGGAGGGCAGAGGGGAGGTGGGGTGAGGGGAGAGGGCAGAGGAGAGAGGATGCGGGGAAGATCCAAGAGCCTGGGCCCTACAGGGTCAAGAGACAGCAGAGAACAATCCCAGCCCTGGTGGTACTGAGATGTAATGTCTGGAAGGCTCAGGAAACCAGGGAACTGACCCAACTAGGTGCTTGCAACTCTGGGATTCAAATACCTCTCCACCCTGCTCTTTGACAAACCTTCTCTTCACGCTGGAGCAGGAAATGGCAACCCACTCCGGTATACTTGTCTGGAGAATCCCATGGACAGAGGAGCCTGGTGGGCTACAGTCCATGGGGTCACAAAGAGTCGAACGTTTACTTTCCCTTCACACAGTCTACAAGGCCCCCAGAAAGCTTGTGTGGAGGCTGGTGCATCAGTGTGGCGGTGGGGATGGAGGGGGAGACTGAGGAATGAGCCAGGGTCCATATCTGCTAACGCAACAAGGAGCGTCTACGCTGGGCAACCAGTTCATCCACAGATAAGGAAACAAGAACTCAGAGCCCCTGGGGATCAGCAGAAACCCTGGTCTGTGGAAGCGTGAGAGGTCATGGGTTACACGTCCCAGGAAGGCAGTTCACCCAGTCTGGTGGCCTCTCCCTGGGGGCACCGACATCCAGAACAGGAGCAGCACCCAGGCTTCCTTAGCCCTGAGCTCCTCGGGCACTGAGAAAAGGGGTGTGGGGTGTGGAGTCAAGCAGATCCTAGAGCCGGGGAAGGACGGCTTATCAGAAGTGTCCCTTTCAGAAGTGGCAGAAATGACATAGCTCCCAGTGTGTGTCCCTTTTTGCTCATTCCAGGCAGCCTGGTACACTCAGGGAATGCCCACCCTGGCCTCTGCTACTTGCCTGGCTCTAGGTCTGAGATGGTGGAGAAGGCAATGGCACCCCACTCCAGTACTCTTGCCTGGAAAAGCCCATGGACGGAGGAACCTGGTAGGCTGCAGTCCATGGGGTTGCCAAGAGTCAGACATGACTGAGCGACTTCACTTTCACTTTTCACTTTCATGCCTTGGAGAAGGAAATGGTAACCCACTCCACTGTTCTTGCCTGGAGAATCCCAGGGATGGGAGAGCCTGGTGGGCTGCTGTCTATGGGGTCACACTGTGTCAGACACGACTGAAGTGACTTAGCAGCAGCAGCAGGTCTGAGATGGCAGGACAGCAGAAATCCTGCCTGTGAAGTACATGGGTGATGACAAGTAAGGGTTTATGCAAAGATCACCAAGTCCAAGGGGCTCCAAAAAATGTTAGCAAAGGGGATACATGTATACTTACAGCTGATTCACATTGTTGTACAACAGAAACTAGCACAACATCATAAAGCAATTGTGTGCGTGCTCAGTCACGTCCGACTTTGTGACCCCATCATGGACTGTAGCCCACCAGCCTCCTCTGTCCATGGGATTTCTCAGGCAAGAATACTGGAGTGGGTTGTCATTTCCTCCTCCCGGGGATCTTCCCAACCCAGGGATCAAACTGCGTGTCTTGTGTCTCCTGCTTTGGCAGGTAGATTCTTTACAACTTGAGCCACCTGGGAATTGTACTCCAATTTTAAAAAATCAAAAACAAGTTAGCAGAATTCTTTGAACAACATAATAAAGACCAGCTTACTGTACCAAGCAGGCAGTAGTGCAGAGGCACTGGGTGATGTAGGAGGGGGCCTTGGGGCCCTCCTTCTGCCCCCCACCTCCCTGTGGTGGAGTTAAGGCACCTGTAGAATCACCATGGAACAGAGTTTAAACACCACAGTTTGATCCATTTCCATTTGACGGATGAGACACTGCCAGCCGGTGAGCTGTGAGGCAGCCGTGCCCCGGCCTGGCTCACACCTGGTCACCGGCAGAGCTGGGACTGGAGCTCAGGGCACCCGCCTCTCAGCCTAGGTTCACCTGCCACAGGGCCACACCCGCTCTCAAAAGAAACTGCTCTATATTTCCAAGTCTTGGACACGAGGCAGTTGAATTGCCTGAAAGTGTTCCACTTGAGTTCCGGCCCCTGTTTTCAAACAGCCCATCAACAGCCTCTCATTACAGCTCCTGGGGGTGGGGAGAAGGAGAAGGAGAAGTGTGTCTTGTTTGCATAACCAACTCATTTAACTTCGGGCCAAGAGAACCATCACATGACCCCAGTGAAGCCTGACACAATGGTGTCATCTCATCTTACAGATGTGCTATGATCTGGAGAGTGTATCCAGATCATACTTAAACTCAGGACTCAAAACAACCTTGATGCCACCATCTTAGACAGATCTGGGGAGAACCCTGAGCTGCCACCTAGCCACTGCCCACCACCAAACACTGTCATTCTGAAAGAAGTTGGGAGAGCACAGGTTGACTATAAAAAAAAAAGAGGGGCCTGCAGCCTGGGATAGAACAGGCAGAAATGCTGCAGCTGTGCTGGGGGGACTCCCCCCAGTCAGCTGTGAGAGAAGCTCTGTGAGCCAGGAAGCGAGCCCAAGTCCCAGGGTCACTGGAGTGAGGCTGAGCCTGGTGCGTGGCGGTGACGGGCAAGCTCTCCCCCCACAGTCCTCTGGGACAGTGTCACAGTGTCGCCTTTAGGAAGCGGTGCTCAGAGCCAAGGCTGAAACTCCTGGACCCAAATCTCTGTGGGAAGAAAGTCTCCTCAGGTCTTTTTGGCGTGATGAACACCAGCTGCACAGATCATCTTTCCACCCCTGCGCAGGTTGTGGCCTGAGATTTGGGAAATGAGGCCCCCTCGTCTCCAGGGCTCCCCTGGCACTTAGCGGACACTGTGAGTCTCAGCAACCTGAGGTAGGATGCCCCGAAGCTCCACAAGAGTGAGCTGATGCCCAGGGCCCACCAGTCACCTTATACCTGAGGGAGGAGGAGGGACATGGGTGTAGACACTCCAGAGGCAGGAAGGAATCAGCTGGGCCCTCCTTATCAGAGGCTCCAGCCTTGGGAGATGTGCAGAGGGATTAGGGAATGGATTGGACTGCAAGGAGATCAAACCAGTCAATCCTAAAGGAAATCAACCCTGAATATTCACTGGAAGGACTGATGCTGAAGCTGAAGCTCCAATATTTTGACCATCTGATGGGAAGAGCCGACTCACTGGAAAAGACCCTGATGCTGGGAAAGATTGAAGGCAGGAGGAGAAGGGGACGACAGAGGATGAGACAGTTGGATGGCATCACCAACTCAATGGATGTGAGTTTGAGCAAACTCCAGGAGACAGTGAAGGACAGGGAAGCCTGGCGTGCTGCAGTCCAAGGGGTCGCAGAGTAGAACAAGACTTCGTGACTGAACAACAACAACTGGAGTGCTGGGGAAAGAATGAAGCCCTGGGAGAGAGCTGGCCTGTCTGCTGGACCAGTGCCTCCGTGCGGCTGACAACGGCCCAGGCAGAGAGGCTTCACTCCTGTCCTTGTCTCTGAGCACCTGCGTCTCCGCTGCTCACAGGTGAGGGAGAGGAGTCACCCTCTAGACACCTCTCCCAGATCCTCTGATTACTGCTAAAAAACATTGTTGATTCCTCTCTCTTTTTGTTGTTCATGGGGAATAAAAGCTGACCCTTCAGCTCAAGGGCATCTTCCCACCCCGGGAATGGCAGGGCTGCTCGGGCACTAGGAGCTGGAGGCACAGGCCCTGAAAGAGGCCCTGAGGGGAAGAGGTTTTGTAGAACCCAGCCGGCCACAGCCGCTCCCATCCTGCCCATGAGTTATTTATGCGGCTCAGGAACCTTTCCAGGCCCCCTCCTCTTAGCTGCCCCCAACGCCCCCGCCCGCCGACCATGGCATCGATCGCTCTAATGGCAGGGCTCTGCGGCGGCAGGCCTGAGTGCCCTCTCCCCAGGCCTTCCTGTGGCTGCTAATTAGCTGGAGTCCAGAGAGGCCACAGAGAGGTAACTGGGGCCCAAGGGGCCCTGCTGGGAAGTGACAGGGGGCTAAGCTGAGCATCAGGCCCCCCCCTGCTCCATTCCAGATGCTCTCTGGCCGGCTGTTGCTGATCCAAGGCTAGATCGCATGTGCATGTGCGTGTGTGTGTGTGTGTGTGTGTGTGTGTGTGTGTGTTTATCTGTGAACATGGACAGAGGCCTAGAAAGGGCAGGGGAACGTTAGCTCTTTCCTGAGTCCCAGGGAAGGAGGAGTCTTTGCACAGGGGCAACTCTGGAATTCCCATGAAGGAATAGAGTGAAAATCTCCTTGGAAGGCAGTTGGAGGACTTAACTTTGCAGAACGTGTACACTGTTCTGACTTGGGCTGGATGAGTTTTTGAGTGGTTGTGGGAGTTACTGGTGGAGATTCTTGGGGTGGGGGTGCTACAGCTCTCCAAGGCCCCTGGGCTCCATCACTGTGCTTTTAGCTGGCGAACTTTTGCCCACAATGCCTCCCAGCCCTGGAATCAACTGCAGATGCAGGGGCCAAGTCTCCACACCTGTGGGTGATGGGTACAAGGGGACAGAACCTGGGGGTTGCAGATCCCCAGCACTTATTAGGAATGCCATCAGGTGAAAAATGCATGGAAAGGGACGTCTTGGAGGACAAGACCCAAAGGTAATACCAAGGACAGCAGCTAGACCCAACAAAGGAGTGTTGTTTGCCTAGAGCAACTGAGGTAGAAGAGGGTGGTGGGGTGCATTCAGGTAATGGCTCTTGAATTTATAAGCAGCCTCCCCACCCCCACTCAATGCCTTTGGTAGAGACAAGCCTGCTCCTGGCGCTTGAGAGCTGCCACTCAGACCACACAGCCCTGGAAACCCCTCACAACATGGTCTCTCTGCTGCCCCAGGCCTCCACTCAGGAGATCAGAGATAAGCTTAACTTCAGAGGAACTCAAGGAGCCACCATCCCGCTAAACCCCAAAGTGTGAAGTCCAGCAGAAACCAGGTATGTAAAATATGAAACAGCATCCACAGTCCTGTTTGTTCTGTAGACATATTAAATTATTCATCAAAACAGAACATCAAAACCAACTATTACCATGTCCCTGTGAACTGTGTTCCTGGCACATAGGAAGCCCCCCTGCCCAGGGCCAGACGCACAGGGTGGGATGGAAGGGGCATCTAGACCCCCTCCTAGTTTCCTGGCAGGGTCATGCCTCCAGGCAGGGGCCATCATACAGCAAATCTCAGAGCTGAGATTGCCCTGAAGGTGAACACTTTCCAGAAAATCGCCCATTGCTCCTGAAACCAGCATTGGGAGCTTCCTGAAAGTTCAGGGCTGTGAACTCTCCCTTCCTCCAATACCTTCCAGGCTCAGTTATGAGTGGCTACTGGCCTCTGCGGAGTAGCCTTGGAGTTGGGACCAGGAAGCTGATGCCAGAGACCCAGGCTGCTCTGCTCTTCCCCACCACCCCTTCCACAGGATCAGTCCTTTTGACAGGACCCATCCATCCTCAGTCCTGCCCCATCTCCCTTCCCCCAACCCTCAAGAGTCCCTCCTTTCTGTTCCAGCTTCTCTGCCTAAAGCACTGGAGTCTCTCTTCCTTAGGCCCAGTTTAAGGACACACATGTGTCCATGTGCATGCTAAGTCGCTTCAGTCATTTCCAACTCTTTGTGAGCCCAAGGACTGTCAGGCAGGTTCTTTACAACTAAAGAAGCCCCAGCTTCCACCTGGGAAGCCCCAGTTCCCAGTAAGACTCCTCCAGGGGTGGGCACAGACTCTCCCAGACCCTCCTTCCCGCCCCTGACCCGTGCTTTTCAAAAGCTCCCTCACTGCAGGTACCCGACTGTCGGGGGTAGGTGGAAGTGGGGGGTGGGAGGTAGGACACCCATGCCCCACCTCTGTGCCCACTTCTAGAAGCCTGGGGCCGAGGGTTGTGAATATGATGGAATTGGGGGCGGGGTCCCAGGGAGGCTGTTTGGGTGAAGAAGGGCTTCTTTCTCCACTGCAGAGTACAGTCCAATCTGACCCAACTGGGCTCCAACCACGGCCACGATCTCTTCCGCCCGCGCCCATTCTCCCCAACCCGACTTAGATCCATTCCACAGAGAACTCAGCGGCCCCACCCCAGCCCGATCAGACTCCCGCAGGGGTGACCCGGCCCGAGGCTGGGATCCACATCTTCCAGGAGGAGCCAGCGAAGAGCGAAACGGGGCGAGGCCAAGGTCACAAGAAAGGCAGGCGCAGGACGGCAGTGAGCGCTTCGGTAGGGGGTCCTTAGGCCCTGGCTCCCTCCCCAGGAGGTCCTCCCTCGGCGCGGGAGGGGCACTCACCGCCGGGACCACTTGGCCGACGTCCTCCCGAAGGAGCGCTTCCACAGCACGCCGTAGAGCTGCACCTTGGTGCTGATGTCCAGCGCGTCCGAGTCGGCCTGCTCCAGAGACGGCGAGGGCGACACCGAGTTGGACTTGGACGTGAACATCCTGCCTCTGCGGGGCTGCTCGCGGCCGGGCCCACCCGCTCCCCGGGGCCGGCAGGGACGCGGGGCTCAGGGCTCGGGCGGGCTCGGCGCGAGGCTGCGGGGAAGCGGCGTCGGCCGGCGCCGTCGGGGCGCGTCCCAGCCGGCGGAGACGCGGAGCGGTGCGGGCCGGGAGCTGCGGCATTCAAGCGCGCGGGGCCCGGAACGCGGCGGCTAGGGGCCAGGGGGCGCGCAGCCTGGGGCTCGGGCTCCGGGCTGCGGCGGGCCCGGCGGGGAGGGAGGCTCAGCCTCCAGTCAACAGCATCACTCCCCTCTCCCTGCGACAGCCCCAATTCTGGTGGCCCCGATTGGCTGGGAGGGGCAGGTGAGCTGGCTGGAGGCCGGCCGCGAGCGCCAATCAGTGCGGGCGCCGGCGGGAGGGCCGGGCTCCGTGCGTCCGGAATGTCCCGGCGGGTAGCCTGGCCCCGGGACGCAGCCCCAGCTCCCCACCCCCGCCCCGCGGGCCCATTTCTCCCCCGGGCTTCTTCTCGCGTGGGGCGCCTACATCGAAACCGGGAACACGTCTGCTTTGTGACGGGCTTGGAGTCAGTCCTGCAGATCCTTAAACTTGCTCTGGATGCGGGAGAGCAGACGACCGGGCTTGGAGTCCCACCTCAGTTCTTACAAGGCTCGGGGAAGCGGCAGTGAGCCTTACTTTTCTCTCCTTTAGAGCGGAGACCCCTTACCTCCTCGGGCAGGGCAGGGAGCCAGGTGAGACTTCGGCCGGTGCCCGAGCGCCCGCGGGAGAGGAGACTCCATCGCGGCTGGCAGCCCCTCCCCGCCCCGCTCAGGTGGGTCTCACTTTGCACCACGTCTGCCGCGATCCGGATCAGATTTCCCTTCCCAGAACTTGGCTGCCTGCGTCGGCATTTGGCTCTCATTGCCAATCCCGAACGGTCCGCGCCGCTGGTGTCCGTGATTTATCTGCGCGCCTGGCCCGTGCTCCCTGGGGCCTGGCGCTCCATCCACTTCCGCTCCTCTCGGCGGCTCTAGGTGATCGTCTCACTTTCAGGCTAGGGCAGACGCCTGTCCAAACCCTGGGGACCGCCCGCGGAGAGATTCTGTTAACACCGCCACCTATGGGCACCGCTCCAAAGGCAGGAGCGAATCTGCGCGGTGAGAGGCAGCCAGCTGAACCAGGCTGCAGTCTCCCTACCCCTGGTCGGGGACCACAGCCATCTCTGGGCATGCAGGTTTCTTCTGAGCGCTTGGGAAAAACCCTCCTCCCCTCTCCCCTCAGGGGCTCTTGATGCCTCACTTGTAAGGTAAGGAAGTTAGACTGGAACAGAGGTTTGTAAAGAGGCAGTTGTTCAGTCACAAAGTCGTGTGTCAGACTCTTTGAGACGCCATGGACTGCAGCAGGCCAGGCTTCCCTGTCCATCATCATCTCGTGGAGCTTGCTCAAACTCACGTCCATCCAGTTGGAGATGCCATCCAACCATCTCATCCTCTGTCTTCCCCTTCTCCTCCTGCCCTCAGTCTTTCCCAGCATCAGGGTCTTTTCCAGCGAGTCGGCTCTTCAAATCAGGTGGCCAAAGCATTGGAGCTTCAACTTCAGCATCAGTCCTTCCAATGAAAATTCAGGATTGATTTCCTTTAGGATTGACTGGTTTGATCTCCTTGCTGTCCAAGAGACTCTCAAGAGTCTTCTCCAGCACTGCAAATAGGTAGCCTGAGTGTCAAATCACTTTATAGATACACTCTACTAATTTGCCAAAATAAAAAGTAAAAAATTGAGGTATAATTAAAACATGACAAAACATACCAGTCTTAAGTATTTGTTTGATGAAGTTTATCTGATGAATGTATACACAGAGTCATCACTACCCAAAGCAAGATGCAGTGCATTTCCATCACCCCAGAAGTTTCCCTCATGCTCCTGGTTACTCAACATCCCCTCCTCACTGCCTCCCAGGCAAGCCACTTTCTGACTCTTATCAACCTTTACAAGCCTTTTTTTTTTTTAAACAAGCCTTTTAAAAAGTTTATACTGTAATGCCTAAAATGGCATTCTCCACAGAGCAACTATCCTGTTGTCTTTCAACCTGCCTACTTCTCTCACTGTTATCTGCTTGACTTCTCCCTGTAGGCATTTGAATTTGTGATCCTCACTCAGTGCTCCTCCAAGGGCTTCCCAGGTCTACATATTATGAGTCTAGTTAAGAAAAGTGAAAGTGAAGTCGCTCAGTTGTGTCTGACTCTTTGCGACCCCGTGGACTGTAGCCTACCAGATTCCTCCATCCATGGGATTTTCCAGGCAAGAATACTGGAGTGGGTTGCCATTTCCTTCTCCAGGCGATCTTCCCAACCCAGGGATTGAACCCCGGTCTCCTGCATTGTAGGCAGATGCTTTACCATCTGAGCCACCTAGTTAAGAAGGAGTTGAACAAAGGCCTTCTCCACCCTGGCACCGTTCCCCTCACCAAGTCCTGGGGTCCTAAGCCCAGGCAGCATCCCCTTGTTTCTCGCTGTCCAAAGGGGCTGATCTGAATTCCCCTCTTGGCTCATGTTGCCCTGCAGAAAGTCCCAGGCTCAGCTATGACACAGGGTCCAGGGCCGGAGTCCATCAGAAGGAAAGAGACAGGACTAGGAAGATGATGAGAGCCCTCAGAGGGGATACAAAGTAGACATTTCACACATTGGGTGGGGGGGGGGTGATTTTGGACACATGCTTTAATGCTTGGAAAATTTCCTACTTTAGGAGTTCTGTTTTTTCCAGATGGGAGCCTGAAAACTTGTGTTGGAAGCTTGTGGTGTGGAGCTCACTGGTCAGGGGCACCAGGGCAGGACTCTGAACTGCAGGTGACAAACATGAGGAAGGAGCATGCCCGGCCATCAGATTTCCAAGAGCGAATACCAGAGGCATCTGTCTGGCTTTGGGCGACAGCTGGGGCTGCAGGGATGCGTTCCCAACTACAGCGCCTAGCAGCGTTTGACTGGCTGCAGGGGCAGTCACAGGCAGGTGGACTCCTGGAGGCACCCACACGGCAGCATCCACAGCCTGCCCATCCGGCTGCTTCTGCAGTTGGAGAAAGGCAGGATGTCTGGAATCATCTTTGAGGAAGTCCTTCCCAAGAAGAAGGGCTGGGTGAGCCCAGATGGCTCCTGGGAAAGCACCATCTTCGTTCCATTTCTTCAGTGGAAGAAATGGAGCACAGGTTTCTTCAGTGGCAAAGAGAAAGCAACCTTTGCCTCTTCTCTCTGCATACAGGACACCTGAATAGACCTTAGCTAATGGTAGTCAGGGAGAGGTGCAAAGACTGCCACGAGGCAAGCAGCGTGAGTGTGATGGTCCAATGGGTGCTTCAATGGCTTCTGCTTCCCTCAACTAACCGGTCCAGATCAAGCCCAGCCAGCCTTGTTAGGAGCCGTTTCTACTTCCATCGTGTTCTCTGCTCCAGCTTGTGGGAGTGCAGGATGTCTGGCAGATAGTTTACCAGAAGACACAACAAGCGGGGTGCCAGTCCACTGACCCAGCCCAAGTGTGGGCCAGGGCTGTCCAATCTTATCAGAAAGTAAGTTAGGGTGGAAACTCAGGGTCCCAGTGCACTGCCGACTCAAGCACAGAGCTGATGTTCTGAATATATGATTTATGTCGTATCTATTTCATTTCATGTTTGAAACATCCCCAATGAGGTGTGTTACCTTTAGTTTTCCAGATGAGAAAAGTGAAGTTCAAAACAGTTGTCTACCTAAGGTCATCCAGCAATTCATTTCCTGGAACATGGCAGGTGCTCAAATATGTGCTGAATGAAGGGAAGTGGCAGGATTTGGTTTGAATCCTAAGTCCATACTTGTCACACTGCAGCACACTGCTGAGTAAGGTGCCATCTGGAGAAACATGGACCTTTATTTCAGTTTTTCCCCTTTTTTCCAGTACCTTCTTTCAATTCCCAACTCACTTAAAGTTCTAAGTTCCTATATTACTGAAGGTAAAACTCCACTTGCACTATAAAACTCCAGCCTTTCAGCTGTGTTCAGGAATAGATTCCTAATAATGAACACACATTTTCTTTTTCTTATTGTTTTTACTTTTTGCCAGCTTTCCTGAGATATGATTTACAAATGAAAATTGTATACCTTTAGTACGTGTGTGTTCTAAGTCACTTTAGTTGTGTCCGACTCTTTGCGACCCTATGGACTGCAGCACACCAGGCTTCCCTGTTCTTCACTACCTCCCAGAGTTTGCTCAAACTCATGTCCATTGAGTCAGTGATGCCACCCGACCTTCTCATCTTCTGTTGCCCCTTTTCCCCCTACCCTCAATCTTTCCCGGCATCAGGGTTTTTTCTAATGAGTTGGCTCTTCACATTAGGTAACCAAATTATTGGAGCTTCAGCTTTACCATTATTCATTCCAATGAATATTCAGGGTTGATTTCCTTTAGGATTGACTGGTTTGATCTTGATGTCCAAGGGACTCTAAGAGTCTTCTCCAGCACCACAGTGCGAAAACATCATTTCTTTGGCACTCAGCCTTCTTTGTAGTCCACCTCTCACATCCATACATGACTACTGGAAAAACTAGCTTTGACTAGACAGGTCTTTGTTGGCAAAGTAATGTCTCTGCTTTTTAATACACTGTCTAGGTTTCTCTAGCTTTTCTTTCAAGGGGCAAGTGTCTTTTAATTTCATGGCTGCAATCGACATTCACGGTAATTTTGGAGCCCAAGAAAATAAAGTCTCTCACTGTTTCCATTGTTTCCCCATCTATTTGCCATTAAGTGATGGGACTGGATGCCATGATCTTAGTTTTTTCATGTTGTTTTAAGTCAGCTTTTTCACACTCCTCTTTCACCTTCATCAAAAGGCTCTTTAGTTCCTCTTCACTTTCTGCCATTAGGGTGGTGTCATCTGCATATGTGAGGTTATTGATATTTCTTCTGGCACTCTTGATTCCAGCTGTGCTTCATCCAGCCCAGCATTTCGCATGATGTACTCTGTGTATAAGTTAAATAAGCAAGGTGATGATATACAGCCTTGATGTACTCCTTTCCCAATTTTGAACAAGTCTGTTGTTCCATGTCTGGTTCTACCTGTTGCTTCTTGACCTGCATACAGGTTAGGTGGTCTGGTATTCCCATCTTTTCAAGAATTTTCCATAGTTTGCTGTGCTCTACACAGTCAAAGGCTTTAGCATAGTTAAAGAATCAGAAATAGATGTTTTCAACTCCAAAGATAAGTGAAACATACAGCATTTATCTGTGTCTGGCTTATTTCATTTAGTATAATGTCCTCCAAGTTTACCCACATTTGTTGCAATGACAGATTTAATGGTGAAATAATATTCCAATGTGTGTGTGTGTGCACGTATGAAATGTTCTTTTCCCATTCAACCATCAGTGAACACTTTCAGTTGTTTCCATAGTTGGCTATTGTGAATAATGCTGCAATGAACATGAGAATGCAGATAGCTCTTCAACACACTGAATTCATTTTCTTTGGATATATACACCAGAAGTGGGATTTCTGGATCATATGGTAGTTCTATTTTTAACTTTTTGAGGAACCCTCATACTGTTTTCCATAGCGGCTGTAGCAATTTACATTACCACCTACAGTGCTCAAGGGTTCCCTTTTCTCCACACCCTCACCAATATTTATCTCTAATCTTAATGAGAATAGCCATCCTCATAGGCGTGAAATGCTATTTCATTGTGGTTTTGATTTGCATTTCCCTGATGATTAGTAATGCTGAACACCTTTTCGTGTACCTGTTGGCCATTTGTATTTCTTCCTTGGAAATATGTCTATTCAGGTCTTTTAGCCCATTTTTTCATCAGGTTGCTTCTTTGCTATTAAGTTGATTGAGTTCCTTACATATTTTGGATGTTTACCCCTTATCAGATAAATGGTTGGTGAATATTTTCTCCCATTCCAGATTATTTTCATTTTGTTGATTCCTTTACTGTGAAAATGAACAGACATTTTCATAATATTGCTTTTACCTTATAGTCTGCATGCTCATGTGGTAGTCACCGTTCTTCCATGAAACAGGTATTAGCATGTCTGTTGTACATGCCCAGCCCACGGGAGTTAAATGTGTGAGCATCAACAGGGGTCCAGCACTCTGATCTTATGCTTCAGCCAGAGTGAGTCAGACACAGAGGCTTTCTTAACCCACTCCAGCCAGAGATGGGCAGGAAGACATTTTCAGGCAGGGAACACTGATGAGGGTCTCCCAGGACGGTCACAGCCTGATTGGGCCTCCGAAGCTCCCAGCAACCTGGCCAACAGTGGCTCTTCCCATAGGGCCGTCTCCGCAGCCCCGGGCCCTCCCTGGCCCTGGCCCCACCCTCAGGCAGGCGGCCTGGCCGGTGCTGAGCGGAGGACCCAGGGATGCGCCCCCTCAGGTTCCCTGAGCTCTTGTGTCAGTCTGATGCCTGGGCCCAGCACAGGAGTCCTTAGAGGGCCAGGAAGCAGAAGAAACAGGAAGGTCTGGGCTCCAGGCCAGGCCCTGCTGTAGTAGCGAATCTCTTCCATAGACGTCTTTTCCTCCTCCAGTCCTAATTCCATCATTCAGGCTCCCGTCCTGGTTTCCGCAGGGTATGGCACTAATTCAGCTGAAACTACACTCTCCTCCTGGTTCCTTCCATCCTAGCACCTGTCTGTCTGCCTTGTTGGGAGTTTTTCTTTTCCCTTCCAGACTGTGAGCTCCTTGAAGCAGAGTCCAGGGCATGCAGTAGGTGCTCAGCAAATGCTTGCTGAACAGATTCTTTTTCACTTGGGCCCTGTTCCGATACCTCAGATTCTTGTTTCAATTTGCCAACTGAATGGAGACTGACTTCTCAGGCCCTCAGCTGTCCCTCATCTATAAAACAGAATCTGTGGGTAGGCGTGAAAGCAATGGATGTGAAAGCAATCTTTAGATGGACGGCAGACTTGTCAATGGCTTTTGGCATTAGGATGGGTTAATTCCAGTTTCTGCCATTAGGCGTGTGAACCAAGGACGATCCCTGGACTTCTCTGGGCTTCTCAACTTGCACTGTGTAGTCAGTCATCTTCCACTTGGACTACACAGTAGCCTTTCCAAATGACTCCCCACCTACAGCAGGGTCCCCCAAGGAATCCTGGCTCGCCACCATCACTCACGTGATCTTCTCAAGACTCAAAGGTTCTTGTAAGCTTCTTGTTTAAAACCCTTGACTGGGTCTCCATTCCTTCAACTCTAGTTTCCCATTCCTGACCTTTGACTTAACACCCTCCTCAATCTGGTCCTGACTTATTGTCAGGGCTTAACCCCTGGCACCTTATCACACCTTCTCTGCTTTGGTTGCACTGGTTCTAATATCCCAAGGAGTTACCACGCTCTTTCACATCTTCTTTTCACTTGCTGTTCTCTTAGTCTGGAATACTTTTTGTATCTTCTGCAAATTCCACTTCAAGATTCAGCTCAAATGACTCTTCTTTTGTGAAGTCATTTCTGATGGCATCCCTTCTGGGGATTAAAGCCCTTGTTTTTATAGAATTGTATTCCATTTTTACTAATGTCTTATGACCAGCATAGGTCTCAGACTCCTATACTAGTGGCAGGGCTTGGCTGCCCACAGGGGAACCCAAGAGGAAGGGGCTGGAGGGATGGAGAAAACAAGAGGTGGAGGGTGGGGCCCTTTGGGAGACAGCGATAGCAGAGGAAGATGGTGAGACACTTCCTGATCCAGGGCAACCACGTGTAAGTGATCTTGCCAGCCGCTGAAAGACAAAGGGGATGGGGAGAGCACATGGGGGCACAGAACCACCGCCCCGTCCCCAGGCAAACCCCCATTCTAGACGTCTTGGGACAGGAGGTGCCTTGTATTATAGTTCAGTTCTCATCCGCAAGGTCACCCTCTTGCTAGGTAGGCGTCTGTCATCTCTACCCAACAACTGCTCACATCTGAGGTTGTCAGTGTGATATATTTCTGGGGGTGGCCAAGGACCTCCTAACCCGCCAGCCTTTTCACAGCACTGACGCAGGTTCTCAGCATCCAAGGGCATCATTGAGAACAGCACAACTGCTCAGAAAAACACCAAAGGTAAAAAGGACTTCCCCTTGTGCGTGATGTGTGGGTTCAAATGTACACATTTAGCTTCTAAGAGCAAAGATAATAGTTCACTAGGGGATGGGAGATGGGCTCAGTCTGGCCAGTAAGCCCACAGCCATTCATTGTCAAAATCTCACATGCTTTCCCAGAAAGTCCAAGGGAGAGCTAGGGTGCTGCTTTCTCCTGTGGAACAGCGTTAACAGTCCATGGGACCAGCTGCGGGAGGCTTGGGTACCAGCGGTGGCTCCGTCCTTAGTGAAAAGACCTTGGGCAAGTTACTTTGCAAAGCTCGCGGCTTCATACATTAAAAGGGGCCCTTCCAACTCAGCATTAGATCCAGTAGCATATTCTTTTCTGGTTTCTCAAAGTATAGAGCAAGGGTGAAGGCAGACAGAAGAGGAGAACGTCACACGGGTTCTATAAATTCTCACATTGCCACCCCCACCGAACCCTCAGCCCTGGAGAAGACGCAATTCACACAGGGGCTGGAGGCGTGGAGGAAGCAAGAGGTGGGGGTGGAGGCTTTGGGGACAGTGGGGACAGAGGAAGACAGTAGGTGGGGTTCTTCCAAGCCAGGTCTCTTAGATAAACGAGAGAGTTGGGGAGGGAGAGCTGGGGGGTAGAAGAAAGATTGGGCACCCCTCCCAGGCTGGGTCAGGTCCTCTGAATGGAACTGACACCCATGTTCAGAGGTGGAATGAGGGGAGTCCTTGGGGCCCAGCCAGGAATGGGGGAGGCAAACAGTCACCAAGCCCCACCTTGAGGTGCCAGGGGAGCCACTAGAGCGCAGAGATCGGGACATTGCGGACTTCCTCCTGCACCAGGCATCATGTGGTGACCGGGACTCAGGACGAGGGCAGCCAGCACTGCCCCTGGGAGGGGCCCTGGTGGCAGCGGAGGCGGGAATTACAAGGACCTCTGCTGGGCTCAGTTATCTGTGGGATGTTCAGTCTGGAGGTCACCTAGGGAGCCAGCACACCAGCTCTCGCCTTCCCTCTCCTCCCTCCAGCCGTGGCACCTCTGGGGCAGGGTCCCTCTTCCTGGGCCCCTGGGCCTCTGCCCACAGGGGTCTTCCCTTTCCACCTTTTCGAGCTCATCCTGCCCAGCCTTTTAGTTCAGGGCAGCCGTCATCTCCCTCTGATGCTCTCCCTGAAGCCCACCCAGGATTTCTTGCCCCTACATGCTCTCTGTGCCTTCTTGGCTCCCAATAATAATAATTGACTTTATTGCCAATTGTTTTACTTGAACCTCTCACTGAACAACAAGCTCTCTAAGGACTGGATAGAGCCTTATTCCCTTCTGTACGCTCAGCTCTGGGAATTGCGTCCATAGGAAGGGCTGTTAACCCTGCTGAGTGACAAGAGGGTTGGTGGAGGAGAGGCAGAGCCCTCCTTCTGGTTCCACCCTAGGGAGATTATGGTATCTGTACCCTCCCACACTTGACAGCCCTTGAAGTTATCTGGTGATGACTATCAAATTCCGCCCTCAAGAGCATTCCAGACATAACAACCCAGTGCCTTCTGCACTGTCTCCAGGGCCCCGGCTTCCCATCTCCTCTTCACTGTGCTCCTTCCTCTGATGGCTCCAGAATATGTCAGGATCCCTTTATGAATAAGGCAACCAGACTGGGACAAATGCTTTCACTCATCCATAATTTATAGAAACTGGGCAGTAGCTATCACTGCAATAGAAATCAGTAGCTAAGCCAGAAACGGGGTCCAGGTTTTCCCATCCCTAAATTCGCCACACAGCACCTTACTAATGTTAGTACTGGATTTGTAACCTGAACCAGGTTAATCTCTCACCTGTCTGCTCAGTCTCCAGCCCTAACAGCCCTCACCTCAGTGTGAGACAAAGGCAGAGCTATAGCAAGGCCAGCAGTAGGTCCAGCCAGGAGTCAGGGCAGCAGCTAGTGGAGGGAAAGAGGGGAGAGCACAGATTAGGGAAAAAGTGGCCCCTCAGAACAGACTGATTCATTTAACAACATATTTTTTTGAGTACCTAGCTCCTGGAGCTTATATTTTAGCAGAGAAGAGGAACAAAGTAAAGACATCTATTACAAAGCAGATTAAAAGGTGATTAGGTTCTTACTCCAGTGGTTCTTATCACTGATGAGCAGATTACAACTTTAAATATAGTGGTCACATCCATGGAATTCTCCAGATCAGAATACTGGAGTGGGTAGCCTTTCCCCTCTCCAGGGGATCTTCCCAACCCAGGAATTGAATCCAGGTCTGCTGCATTGCAGATGAATTCTTTACCAGCTGAGCCACAAGGGAAGCCCAAGAATACTGGAGTGGGTAATCTTTCCCTTCACCAGTGCATCTTCCCGACTCAGGAATCAAATCAGGGTCTCCTGCATTGCAAGTGGATTCTTTACCAACTGAGCTATCAGGGAAGCCCTGGCCTAACTAAAGAAGACGCTAAAACAAGACTTGGAGGAAAGAAGGAACTGGAGGAGGGGCATTGACACGGGGCAAACGGGGACACAAAGCTGGTTTATTTCCTACATTCTACAAACTACACTGTATGACACAGCTCTAGCTTGTTAAGAAATAGAAATTAACAGAATAATGACTGTTGACTATTTTGACTAAACCCGTATGTATATATACACATCTGTATATATATACAGGTACATAGATACATACATTTTGATCTCAGGGTGATAGGATAAAAGGGCTTTTGAAGATTTCACAACCCACTGCTTAAGGCAAAGGAGGGATGACTTCTTGAGAAAGATGGCAAGAATCATGAGTACTATGTCCTTGAGGCCTATTTTCTTAATCATGAAGAGAGGTTTTCTGGAAGCATGTTAACACTCTGGGTACCTTTGTAACTAGTTGTAGCATGTGATACACATAGAAAGTCAGCACACAGTGGATTAGCAATAATGAAATCTAATGAATAAACAGATAAGTGATACATTTAAATGATACATGGCTATATATGGCCCTTATCAGTATATGTTAAAAACTGAGCTTCAAAAAAAAAACAAAACTGAGCTTCAGTACTACAGAGGGAGAAAATATTTATCAAATTTATAACTTTCACTTCCATTTAAATGTTTCCAGGGTCCACTGTTCATAGTGTCTACATACTCAGATTAGTAACTGTGCCCTTTGAAATGTATCCACTGTGATTGGGATCTACTGGCTTGCGTCTCTTTTCTGGGATTAGATAGGTAACTTCATAAATAATATTTGCTAACAGCAAAGGCAAAGGCAAAAAAAAAAACTGTCAATAAATTGCTGTCTCTGGGTCAGATGGTATACTGAGTCCTTTATCTTCCTTCCACCTTTCTTGCCCTCCTTCCCCAAAGGAGGTTCATATAGATACATCTTTCCACTGCCCCTCAAACCATTTCATTACCTTTTCTGATGTTCGAATGTGGGTCCAGTCTGGTCATCAAACGAAAAAACTGCTGAGAGGATCAAAATAATGAACCACTCACATATGGTATGCACTAATAAAAATTTAATATCATAAAACAAATCAGAAAACAGCAAAAACATTTTTTTTAACCATTCACAATTAAAGTGGAAAGAGACAAAAATTATAAGGCAGCCATCCATGGAATGATTTCATGTTTACAAAGGATCCAGAAAAAGGGGACATTTAAAATCACCGTTTAGGCTACCAAACCAGGGGAACTGCAGTGTTATCCCATGAGATTTCCCACTTAGTAGAAGACGCTATGAGAAAACAGATCAAAGCCAACCTTCTTGTGTTAGGCTGAGCATATCAAGAAAATTCCTAATTGTTGTCTAGCCCTTTCATGCAGGTCATACACTTCCCTCAGGTCTTCTCAGGTGAATCTAGATGTCTCAGGTGCTAAGGGGCTACGTGACTGGTTTTAATTTCATAGCATCTCAAACAGTGCTCTGTGGGTGATGTGGACCACTCTGTGTTCTCGCCTTGCCCGACAGCAGTTTTGGGTGAATCTGGTCATTCTCAGTCCCCCACGGGGCTCAGGGGCCCCAAGGAAGGAACATGCTTTGGGGGCTTGTGCTGCTGACATATGCAGTTCCCGTGTTCAGTACCTGGCTACCATGTATCTGAGGGGCTGGCATGTCCTCCTAGTTCTAATCCTTGAAAAAGAGGAAAACCCAGGCAGTGACACTTAGAAGTAGGCCAGTAAAAAAACACCATTACATTTTCTTCTTTCTACAAAGAACTGACCACTCAAAACAGCCACCTCTCTCATTTCTCTAATGATTCAAAATATAGGAACAGACTTGGCTGTTTTGAATAGGGAAATAAAAAGGTGAAGAGGGAAAGGGAGAACACAGGGCCTCTCTGGTGGTGTTCCAACACCCTACACTCCAGGGCAGAATTCGCCTTTAGAGCTGAAATCTGGCAATAGCGTGCACAGGAAAGCCATCAGACCTGGAAGATGGCTGCTTTGGGGATATGGGAACTGACAAAAGCAATTCACTGGCGAACCAATGAAGGGAATGGAAGAGTATAATTTTCACTTTAATTTGCCATTTAAGAGAGCACTCGACATCTGAAGAAAGTCTATCCGTACCTAGGAAAGGGAGTCAAATCGTAATTAAGATTAACTTTGGTTATGAGGAAGGAAGGACAATGCTTTTCATCATCAATTGCATCTCTTTGGTAGCCAATAATTCCATCTGTAATCACAGCAGCGACTGAAGTACTGCCAAGGTTCCCAAATGTGTGAGAGCATTAAGGCATCCACATCTAAGGAGGCAGTTTTTAACAAGAGGAAAATGGAGCTGAAATGTGCCAATAAGAGACCATCGGTGTGGCCTCTCTGGGACACTGCCCACACAAGTTCTCCCCTACCCCCCAAAGGAAGGAGGCCCCTGCCACACTGCTGAGTACCCTGCTACCCGGAGATGCGTCTGAGCCCTGTAAGGTTAGTATGGCTATTTCTGCCTGCTGACCAGGAGGGAAATGAATGGTTCCTGGGGTAGCAGTTTTAAAATCTGGGACAGCCCACAGCTCTTGAGAGCTGATAGGCCTTGAAAGGTTTGCTTGTTAATGTGGGGTCCAGAGGGGAAGGCCAATTTGAAGGTTAGATGGTTCTGCCCTTGCCAGAGTTCAAGGCCCTACCCGGCAAGATATTCTAGCCCAACTTTTAAGTGTGATGGCAAGGCACTGCAGAAAGAGGCTTTGGCCAGCAGAACAAATTTCTGATCATTGCACAACAATATGATAGAAAAGTGCCACTATTCAAACCAGACCAGACACTAAAATGAGCTATTTATTTAACGAAGTACATTTCTAGGGAGAATCAAGGCAACCATGTCATTTTGAAGGACTGGGTGAAACCCCATGACTCTCTGAAGTCCGAGCTGTTGGCAGGAAAGTCACTTAGACTTTCATGCTGCACCTTCTGTTGGTTTTTATGCTGTTCACAACGGTTCCCAGCCACTATCCAAAGCCAGATCCTGTTTATGCTACTTTGGTCTAGCCAGCAGAGGGCTCACAAGTTCTCTTTCCATAGCTGCTGGCTGACCCAGTGACAAATCTAGGAAGGAAATACAGAAATCCTGGGCATCCTGGTTTACGTGTTATATAAAATGTTTCACAAACTTCTAAATCCAATGCCTTGACAAAAATAGTCTTGGTTCCCACTTTATGAAATGTGCTTTGAAATGGTACAGAAAATCAAAATAAATTAACAATATTATACACTTATTTGATAACACAAGGTTTACAGGGATTTTTGGCAAATATGGACAAATTATCCTAGTTTGCTTACTATTTTTAATATCTCAGTTGGTTAAATTACCAGAATATCAGTGATTGTATCATCTCACATACGAGGAAGTTGACATTTTAAGGGGTTAACAAAGCTGCAATTGACACAAAGGTAACTTCATTGAAAGGAACAGAGAACAGAGACAATATTATCTTTATCATCACAGTTCCAAGAAGAGGTTGTCCTGATGAGAACTTAACTCACACAAATATTAGCATCACCATCAGCAGTAAGCAGCAAATTGTCGGGAGGAAGGGCTGTAGGGAAAAGTTACGGATAAAATATGGGAAAGATGAAGAGACAAAAGACATGATTTTAATAAGCGTTAAATCAACAGGCAAACACCTCCCATTTGTGATACATCTTGACTTTCTTCACTGCTACAGGTGCTTACGTGATGCTGGCCTGGCAGTCCCAAAGGAGCACTGAGTATTTTGCCAGAGGGACTGCTGGTCTACTAAGATAAATACTTAAAGAGACAAAAAAAGGACAAGTAGGTTTTGGTGATCTTTCTTCTAAAAAGGTTACTACAAAGATGTCAGTAACTGTCCAAATTCAGTTAAAATTTAACACCCCTTAATTTCCAAAGATACTTTGGGATCTGACTGTTCTTAGAACAGTCAGAAGGGAAGCCTAGGTTGGTCTGAACCTCCTAGAACTTGGCTCCTCCACTACAAACAGGAGGACTTCAAAAAAAATGTTTTATAAAACACATCACCTCTTTAAAAGCTAGTCCACCTCTGCTGGTCCATCTGATGGAAGGCAGGCTCTCTGTAAAGAGGCACATGCTAAATGGGGTGTTTAAGTCTCCCCAGATGTCCCCTCTTCAACGGATCTCTCAAGTGTAAAGTCAGTTTTCAATGTGTCTTGCCATCATTTTCTTGACTCTAGCCCCAAATGAACTACTTATCTTTAGCATCTAACACAGTGGGCATCAAGACCTTCATTCAAGGCAAGTGGCATAGATGCTAAAGCACCAGTCTTACACGGTGAGAACCATGTTAAAAAATCAATGGATAAAGTGGCAGAGCCTCTAAACTAAGAGATTTAGCTTAATTACAGAATACTGTACTTTCATAATTATTTCATTATGAGTAGGAAGTTCTCCACTTTTCCTTAAAACTAAATTCCATCTTCCCTGAGAATAGGGTTAAGGGAAACATCAAAACTCAAAATGCCAAGGGCCCTTGAAAAGACAACACAACGGAATGTCTGTATCCTTCGCAGTGTGTTGTTTCTACTTGAAAAGCTTTCCGTTACTCCAGGTTTTCATCTCACCTCCCTCCGGGCTCTTCAGGAATACAGGTGGAGATGGGCGAGGTGAGACGGGAGACTGAGGGAGTGAGCGGCTGGTCTCACTGCGTGGCGACCGGCCATGACCGAGGCTGGACCCTCACCAGTTAATGCTGGTGTCCTACTGACAGAACGAGGGGGATGAGGCAACCCAGAACCAGGGCTGCCACCTCCAGGCGGCTGAGACCTCTCCCGCCAGCGGGGTCGGGTTTGTGGCTGTGCCCCAATCCGCCCACCTCAGGGAGGACATGTACTGTGGCAACGTAAAGAAAGGTCCCGGCAGAGAAAAGCATGGCCACTCCAGTGGCATTGACCTCTGAGAGGGCCTCTTTACTGCTCTGTGAAGTAAGAGAAAGAGAGAAGAAAATTAAGTCAAGTAACATGCAGAGTCAGAAAGAAGAATAATTTAAAAATCACTCAATATTCATAACTGGTGTGATTTGGGAAGTGGGGACACCTTGAGATCAGAACAATTCTGTTATTTATGGAAACCTTCCAAATAAGGGTTTAAGACTGTTGGCCAAGTGTGCATGCGTGTTCAGCCGCTTTAGTCATGTCCGACTGTTTGCGACCCTATGGACTGTAGCCTGCCAGGTTCCTCTGTTCATGGGTTTCTTCAGACAATACCGGAATGGGTTGCCATGCCCTCCTCCAGAGGAATCTTCCCAACCCAAGGACTGAACCTGCATCTCCTAAATTGCAGGCGGATTCTTTACCCACTGAACCACTTGGGATTACTTTTACAAACAAACATCAAGATTATTAAGATGGAATCAACAGCATTAATGCAGATATCAAATTTCATACATTCATTTGTTCTACCAATATTAACTAACATCCCATATGCACCAGGCTCTAGGCCAGGGCCTGAGATATAGTGATAACTGAGGTGTAGCACCTGCCCTCACAGAGCCTAGATATATCTCAAAAGCTAATCTTTACACAATTAATTTCCATCTTTTTTTTTTTAATTAAAAAAGTGGCCCAAAATAACAAAAAGAAAAAAAAAAAAAGTGGCCCTACAGACTAAGACAAGTAACTGAAAATTTAAGAACATGCCATAAACATAACCTGTAACTCCGTGCCTCCAAAATTATCATATCTTTTTGTCAAAACTTCTAGAAACTTACATTGATCAATGAAGTGATAAACAGGATAATATTTAAAAGGGAACTATGTATTATTACTCATTGACTAAAAGAAGATAAAGCTCTTCAGGTGAACAATGAGGTGTTAGCAATCCAGATCAGCTAAGCCTAGACTGACAGGAACTTAACCATTCTCTGACCATTTCATTTCTCATGTTCCTTTCAACGCAAGCTCTTCTATATCAAACACGAACTGAATAACACTCAGAAGAATCAGTGATCTTCAGAGAGTGTGGGGGAAAGCCCTAAGTTGGTTTGGTTCTAAGATCTTCCTCTGTCGCCTGCCAACTGATATTTAAGTAAAACGGGGAGGGTTGTTGTTAAGAGCTACAGCCCTAGTGGACAGAATAAGAAGGCACGGGAAGGTCTAACTGGAGCAACAGAGCAGAATGCCTGGGCTCTGATGTGACAAACGACACACGCCACTTCAGGACTGGAGGTATGATCAGTGTAATGACAAAGACCTGGGTACCTAACATGCAGTGATATGAGAGCTGGGAGTACAAGAATCTGAGTCTTAGCTGAACACAGAGATCTCTGCTCATTCCCTACCGCTCTTAAAGCTGCTGCAAGCTCATTACTCACACTTCCTGTGCTCACATTACATACACACTGTTGTGACTTATTATGTACCAGTTAAATATAACTAGCATGTCTGATAAGATTTAAATTGGATTGTTTTAAAGATCACGTATTTGTGCAAATATTTTTGGAACCGATGGGAAAGAAATTTTTTAATTAAATGAATAAGAAAATGTTCTAAATTTATGAAGCAGATTGACTTGGAATTAAGATGTACACTTTGTACAGTACAGGTTTTTAAGCTGAATTTTCTTTTTAGCTTGAGGCAGTAATTGAAAACTTCAACAAAAGAGACCGTAAGTTTTGGTAGATCACAGGAGTTAGATACTCATCCAGACAAGCTTGATTCAGACTCACCTTACTTAGTCCTAAGTACGTCACCATGGACATAACTGGTGCTGCCAGTGCAAAGACGAGCAAGTGCTTTCTGATTCGATTCCGCTCAAGGCCTGCATGCATTAAGAAGGAAACTAGCCCAAAAGCAGCTGGTGCCTGGAAAAGAAAAACTATCCCTTATTACTCTAGAAATCTAGGTTGCTTCTACATGATGAAGTAATGTCATTTGACTAAATTATTATCATATAAGAAAACCAAGTATAACAAACATTAAGTCTGAGCTCTGCCTTTTAGAAATTAATGTTCTAAGCTAGAAAATGTCCCATTTGTGTGTGTGTGTGTGTGTGTGTGTGTGTGAAATAGTTAAGCATAAGAAAGGAAAAATATTTATGAACAAAAATTACCACGAAATACAGAAATCTGTAGAGGACTTAACAGTTTGTGTATATGCCATAAAAAAATAAAATCCCTTCAACTGACAAGTTTAAGAAATGGTAGCAAAAGACCTAGTTTTAAACAGATTTACTCAATTCTCTAAGCTGAACAGCAGTTATGAAAATAACTACAAAAACCTTTCCATTCCAGAAAAACACAAAGACCAAAGAGAAATTTTAATGATAGGTGCAGTCCATAACAAATCTTACACCAAATTTTGCTTACCTTATGTAGCATTATTGCCACAAACACAATTAACTGGACACTAGTTTGTGAAGTAGAAGCTGCTGCTCCCAAAGCAACACCGTCAGCTGAATTCGGAAAAAATGAAACATAAAACACTATAAGTAACAACTATAATAGTGTGGTGGGTGAATGTGTGGGCTTCAGACTCACATAGGGCTGGACCAGGCTCTGGGAAGGTTACCTAAGCTTTCTGAAACTTAGCCTTCTGATTTCTAAACTGGGTTCAATAAAGTACATATTCCTAAGGTTTTCATGAAGTAACATATGTGAAGAGCTTAGCGCAGGTGCTATTTGATATTTAACAGGCCAGTTATTGTTGCTGTTGTTGAAAAAGTATGACGCTCAAAAATCTACTGACTAATCAGTTCAACTGCAATAATAGAAAAAGAAAGGAATTTCAAAGGAGGCATCTCTGCATCTTGCAGGTGAAAAAACAAAGACACCACGACTTCGCATAGATGATTTATACGTAATGAGTAAACACTGGCTGGATGGATGAATTTTTTGTTAGAAAAGCATGCGTTACTATAAAGTTCAGATAACAAGGTGTCAGCTTTCACATGCTATTGTCACTTACAGACCCCTACAACTGGGACTGGTTGTGGTTATGATTCAAAGGTGCTCTCAGTCAGCACTGCTGAGACTTCTGACACTCTACAGCCCACCCCTGCCTCAACTGGCATTCTGGATAGATATTAGGTAGCAGGGCTATTCAGTACAAAAGTGTTCGAGCTCTTGTGCAGATGAGGTCCTAGGGAAAAGGTCAGCAAACTTCTCTTAAAGGGCCAGATAGGAAATATTTTAGCCTTTGTGAGTCATTCGGTCTCTTGCAACTACTCAACTCTACCATTGTTGTGTGAAACTAGCCACAGATTATACGTAAACAAGTGGCCATGGCTATATTCCAATACAACTTTACTTATGGACACTGAAATTTGAATTTCATGTAATTTTCATGTGCCATGAATTATTCTTTATTTTTTCATCCGATTAGAAATATAAAAACCATTCTTAGCTTACAATCCCCTGACACTGAGTATACTGGGGTTCGTGCTCCTGTCGGAGGACTTCATTAAACAACCCCTTCTCCAAAAGGTCAGCCCCAGAGTATTTCCTGTGGGTGGTACCTGTGTGACAGAAAAGAAAGGGGTTCCACCGCAATCTGAACCCACCTGCAGCATGGACGACCAGACCCAGCGTGGTGGTGATTTTGGAATTGCTGGGCCTTGCTGTTTCTGGATCTGAAGTGAAAAACAGGCAAGTCAGCCATGAAGCAACGGGAAACAGAAACTAGTAGAACATTCACCTGGAAGTGGAAGAATTCTCTGAAAGTTGTTTTAGGCAGACTATTATTATTTTCCTTACTATTATCTTTTTCCTTTTGCTTCAAACACTTAGAAACTTCTCCTGTCCTGAAGAGACGGGCAGATGGGAACTCTTGACCCAGCCTTCTCTGAACGGGCACGATGTCACCCTAACTGCCTCACACCCCTTACCATCCCACCTCTCCAAGGAACCGGCTCTGTGGCCTCTGACCACTTCTCTCTAGACCAATCTCATTGTCATTGCCTCCCCTTTCCCCTTCCTCAGCCTCCTGCAACTTTATCTTTATTCTAACATCAAAATGTCTGTCACATTTGCCTTTCTCCATTTTACTGCCACCATCCTAACCTAAATTTTCATCAAACCAAACAAGCTCTTCTCCAACCCCTGAACTAGCAGGAGATCTGGATGTCTCCTCTCACTCTCATTTCTCCCTAACCAAATTCATCCAACATATCCTTGTCAGAATCATCTTCCTAACTCACTACTCTTTTGATGGGTCAGTTAACAAGAATCTGCTACTTTTCAAATTCAATCCAAACTGCTCTATTAAGTAGGTTCTTGAGCTCTACATCAACTGATATCATTGTATTTCTCATCGTATTTCTCCAGTTAAACCAGTTTCTTTAACACCCTGTCCAACATTTTGCCACATTTGCCTTATCATCTATACTCAGGCTCTCCTGTTCTCTCTCCACACTACACACAGACACACATATATTTCCTTCCCTGGAATGTACCATTTGAGAGTATACTACACTTTATACTACTCGTTAACTCTTTACCCTTAGATCCTTCAATGTGTATTTTTGATGGGAAAGCATATTTTCTTACATAATCACAGTAAAGTTATCAAATTCAGTAAATGTCATTGAGATTTTTTCTACTCTCTCTTGCATATTTTATTTTTGTCAATTGCCCAAGAATGACTTTCAGAGCATTTTTCCTTTCCCAGGAAGAATCCAGTCTAGGACTGCATGTTACACTTAGCTGTAACTCTCTCTTTAGTCTCCTTTAATCTGAAACATTTTCTCTGCCTTTGATTTCTGTGACATTGATATCTTGAAGAATACATTCCCCTCCCTGCACCTTTCTTGTTTTTTAAGAGTGATCCCTACTTTTGGATCTGTCTGATGTGTCCTTAGACAAAGCATTCTTGGATGGAATACTACACAGGTGATGCTTCTCAGGCTATCACACCCAGACGCACAGGATGCACACCTATTGCTCACTGGTGGTGTGCATTTTGGACTACATCTTGGACACTGTAAGCATTATTTTGTGGATACTATGGATTCTATTACATTCCTCCAAAGAATGTTGATTTCTTTTTTGCTTTGCTTTAAAGTAACCTGATTTGGCTCAAACTGCAAATTCTGTCTTCTGGGCAGCTACCTAAGTCTCAGTTTAGTTCTTTCATCTTTAGCGGACCTGCCTGGAGCCTGCCCAAGAAAGCATGGTTCAGGGCTTAGCCAGAGACTTGGGTAGTTTATACACAGAATTTAGCGCTGACTTTCTCTGTCTGTCTCCTTTCTAAGATTCTCCTCTCACTCTGCAGTGACTGTAGTTACCTTGAACTCTGTCCTCTTTAGGCCAGAAAGACTCTTCTATCAGTTGGCTACCCCATAGGAACCGACTGCTAAAAGCAGTGAAACAGGAACTAAAAGCTGTAAAAATCGGTTCCCAGTGTAGACTCCCTTCCAGAATTTGCCTCCTTTAGGTGATTCTCCAGTGTCTTCAGACAGTGGGTTTTCAAAACTGTCTAAAGTTTATAGTTACCTGCAGAGGGGTTGATCTAGTAGGAACTTTCTGCACACACTGAAGCAAAGTATCAGTGACATTAATCTTGATCATCTGATCAAGGTGTTGTCTGATTTCTTCATTTAGTTACTTTTTCCCCCCTTTGCGACTAATAAGCAAATCAAAACATACCCCCTTGATCTAACATTCCTTGACGATTCTGGCCTGAGCCTATTTTTACTAGAAAGGTTGCAAAAATGTCCAATTCCAACTGCTTCCATGTTTACCAGTTGGTATTTAGCGTTCTGCTGAAAGTAAATGCCCTTCCCTCTTTTATCTTTCTCTCATGTGGATGTGCACATTGACTCCCATTTTTTTTTAATGCTTTATTGCTTTTTTAATTTTTTTATGCTTTATTGCTGTTCTTAATCATCTCGGTGGACAAACTGTCCGAGATCTGGCCAACGGATGCCCCTTCAAGCTGGTTCCTATATTCTGTGACGTTCCCATCTTTTTCCTTCATATATATTTTGAGCACTAGATATTTCAAGCTCATTTTACACTTACCCTGACCCATCCTAGAATCAGTCATTTCTTTGAAGGGCCCTGATATGCTCATTGCCAGTGGGGTGTCTACTTCTAGGCCCTCTCTACACACACAGCTATGACATACACCCATGTATATTTAAACACACATGTATATATGTACACATACACATACACGTTTTCGAAATCATGATTCCAATAGCTCCAATTCCAATCCACCCTGGCAGGGGTTCTTTCTTGCTTTCCCTCATTCCCTGTTTGCATGTCCCTTCTTCCTCAGTGAGGGCTCTGGTTTCACCAACAGCGGCACATCTACTCATTTACTCAGCCTTGTAACATATCCAAAATAGTTTCAGAGCACTTTTGCCCACACCATTACAAAAGACAAAGCCTACTAAAAAGAGTCCAGCATTGCTTATATGTCTTCCGCAACTCTACCCACTACTAAAGGTATATAGCCAAATAACTACACTCATGAATTACTTGAATTTGTTTTTTCTAAGTCCCTTTCAGTGTGATTGTGTTATTCATTTGATGTATAGTTCATCTGTTTGAGTTAGCTCCCCCACCCCTTGTTGACTTCATTTTATATTTTGAATATGGAAACATTAACATATTTCCAAAAGTTAAAACTGTATCAAAAAGGCATGCCCAGGGAAGTGTCATGCCCTTTCTTAAAACCTTTCTACCCTATCCCACAACTGCCCCCACTCCTACAAGTAATCAACTTTGGTTTCTAGTTGATTCTTATGCCTCTTTTTTGTAAAGATAAGCAAATATATACATGTTTCCTTATTTCTCCTTCTTTCTTACACAAATATATGATAGACAGTACTTTATTTTTGCTTCCCCCCCCCCCCCCCCGCAACTTAACAATATTTCCTGGAAATCTCTCCCCCTTGGTTGACAGAGATTGGATTCCTTACTTTATTTCATTTCTACAGAGAACTCAATTACATAGACACATCATACTTCACTCAGTTAGTCTGCATGACTGGACACTGAAGTGGTCTTACGATGACAAACAATGCTGCATTGATTAATCTTGTGCATATGTATCTTCACACTGAAGCTGAATTATCAGAACAGATTCCTAGAAGTGGGATTTTTAGCTTGAAGGGTAAACTCCCCTCCACAGGGACTGTACCACTACGAACATCCACAGCAACAGATGAGAGTGCCTATAGCATCACAGCTTTACCAACAGAATATATGTTGTCAAGGTTTTGAATTTGTGACTATCTGACAGGTGAGAAATGGCCTCTTGGTGGAACTTTTGATTTGCATTTTTCTTATTTTAAATGCAGGGGACATCTTTTCATATATTTAAAGACTATTTTTACTTCTTTTCATGAACTATTTGTTCATGTCTTTGGCCAGCTTTTCTACATTTTTTTTTGTAGATCAAGATTGTTAACCTGGGGTCTAATAGGAGAACACGGGGAGAAGGCAGGGGTGTCTATGACCTTAAATTGAAAAAAAAAAAAAAAGCATTTTTATTTTTACTAACCTTTAACTGAACTTTCAGTTCAGTTCAGTCGCTCAGTCGTGTCCGACTCTTTGCGACCCCATGAACTGCAGCACGCCAGGCCTCCCTGTCCATCACTAGCTCCCGGAGTTCACCTAAACCCATGTCCATCAAGTTGGTAATGCCATCCAACCATCTCATCTTCTGTCATCCCCTTCTCCTCCTGCCCTCAATCTTTCCCAGCATTAAGGTCTTTTCAAAGGAGCCAGCTCTTCGCATCGAGTGGCCAAAGTATTGGAGTTTCAGCTTTAACATCAATCCTTCCAATGAATATTCAGGACGGATCTCCTTCAGGATGGACTGGCTGGATCTCTTTGCAGTCCAAGGGACTTTCAAGAGTCTTCTCCAACACCACAGTTCAAAAGCATCAGCTTTTCAGAGCTCAGCTTTCTTTATAGTCCAACTCTCACATCCATACATGACTACTGGAAAAACCATAGCTTTGACTAGACGGACTTTGTTGGCAAAGTAATGTCTCTACTTTTTAATATGCTGTCTAGGTTGGTCATAACTTTCCATTCAAGGAGTAAGCGTCTTTTAATTTCATGGCTGCAATCACCATCTGTATTGATTTTGGAGCCAGAAAAATAAAGTCAGCCACTGTTTCCCCATCTGTTTGCATTTCCTTTTGTCATAAATATAGACAATAAGCCACAAGTAATAATTAGCACTACCTTTACCAATAGAAATCAGATAATTTCATATTATTTTACAGTCATTCTAAGATACCTTCATATTATCACTCATCACTACTTTAAATTAAGGGCTTATAGAAGTACTGTTTACAGAATGCAGATGACACCACCCTTATGGGAGAAAGTGAAGAGGAACTAAAGAACCTCTTGATGAAAGTGAAAGAGGAGAGTGAAAAAGCTGGCTTAAAACTCAACATTCAGAAAACTAAGATCATGGCATCTGGTTCCATCACTTCATGGCAAGTAGATGGGGAAACAATGAAAACCATGACAGACTTTATTTTCTTGGGCTCCAAAATCACTGCAGATGGTGACTGCAGCCATGAAATTAAAAGACGCTTGCTCCTTAGAAGAAAAGCTATGACAAACCTAGATAGCACATTAAAAAGCAGAGACATTACTTTGCCAACAAAGGTCTGTCTAGTCAAAGCTATAATTTTTCCCATAGTAATGTACGATTGTGAGAGTTGGACCATAGAGAAGGCTGAGCGTGGAAGAATTAATGCTTTTGAACTGTGGGGTTGGAGAAGACTCTTGCGAGTCCCTTGGACTGCAAGGAGATCAAACCAGTCTATCCTAAAAGAAATCAGTCCTGAATATTCATTGGAAGGACTGATGCTAAAGTTGAAGTTCCAATACTTTGGCCACCTGATGTGAAGAATTAACTCATTGGAAAAGTCCCTGAAGATGGGAAACATCGAAGGCAGGAGGAGAAGGAGATGACAGAGGATAAAATGTTTGGATGGCAACACTGATCAATGGACATGAGTTTGAGCAAGTTCCAGGAGTTGGTGATGGACAGGGAATCCTGGTGTGCTGCAGTCCATGGGGTCACAAAGAGTTGGGACACAACTGAGCAACTGAACTCAACTGCAAAGTTCTGCCACACTGCTTGATCACAGTCTTCCTGTCTGCAAATGCTCATGTGATGGAGCTGGGTAACTGTGAGGCAAATCTGTACCTACCGTCATTTAGCCACCAAACAGTAGAAGTCATGGGATCTCTCACTGAGGAACAAGATAGCTATGTTTTCTAGTAGTTTCTATCTGTAAAATTCTCTGTCAATATATTTAAAAAGAAATATCTATAAATTCTCATGTCTATTATAACCCTTTTAAATTTATTTGTATCACAATGGTATTAAAGGTGTATCATGGCTTAGAATCCTTTTTTATTTAATACAAATCCATATCAAAGATGTTGATTTAACCAAAGATGAATTCATTGCTCTCAAGACAAAAAAGTTACTATGACTGGAATTGATTTTAAAAGTCTTGGAAAATTCTAGGTGTCTTTGAAAGAAGTTTATCTTTCCCTGGAAAGCAAGCTACAAATGTGTTTAAGTGTATCTGTAATAATGTATCTTTGTGAATCAGGCTCTTCTACACTAATAACCATCAGAACAAAAACCCAAATCAACTGGATGTTCAACTTGACAATCTGTTGCCTGTTAAAGCCCATCTCAGAATTTAATGTTCTTAGTCAAGCTACTCAACAACAGCTGTTATACTAATGTCCTAAACAATTATATTTAACTCTAACTTGCTTACAATTTAAGTATATTATATCATTATTTAATGCATTGATAAAGAAGACATCCTATATCACAAACTTGTTTTTAATGTTTTAGTAACTATATTTCAATAAAATTGATTTTCTCTGTAGTCCTATGTACTATGCTTTATGCATTTAAAAACATTATTTATCCCAATGAAAGGTCCACAGGCTTTAGACTGCTTAAAGGCTCCATGGAACAAAAAGGGTTAAGAACTTCTGCCCTAGACCTCCATCAAATAAAACAGCTTTAAGATAACCAGGGTAGTAACCCAATAAACACTCTCTTGTGCCACATGTCACAACCCACTAGCTTCCTCAAATGAATAAAATGTTCACCTGAACCTAAAACAAGAGTTTTAGTACTAAATATGGCCACTGATACATACTGAATCATTCAATCATTTGTGATCACCTAAAATGCAAATTTTCTGCACTGCCCAGAAAACCTTAGGGTCACTTACCGTCAGTAGAATGCACATGGGAGCTGCCAATCTGGTCCACCAACAACATGAAAACAAAGCCCAGTACGAGGGAAACGCCGATGTAGGCATGCAGCTGTGTGTGGTCATGGCTGTGCTCATGTTCATGGGCAACTGGTATTACTGCTGCTTTGTCTGATGCAATCACGTTCTGTGTTTGACTCGCTTGGTGGTGCTTCCCTAGAGCAGAATGAACCATAAAGAGACAACATGTTTACTCTCTTAAAGCATCTTCATGTAGAGGCTTCTGTTCTTTTGTACTTTTGAGCTCTACAGATTTTCCTGCAAAGACATTCACTTCCTATATTGTAACGTAGCAAGTCATAAACTCTCTTAAAGTTCATGATGAAAAAATTCCCAAAGCTCTTTCTGCTTTTGGCAAGCAGAGTTTTTAACTGCCTATTATTCTTAAAACCTAGGAAGTGGAAGCAAATCACCAGGCAAGAAAGCAGTCATTTTTCCAAGGGATATCATCTTCCAATTCCCCTTTCTGTCTAGAGATTCAGACTAGTCTCACCAGAAACCAAAGAAAGATTTATTCTGATAAAAACAGGCAAATGAAGAACATAACAATGAAAATAAGTATAATCAAATTCATCTAGTTTTATACTTAGGTTGATATAAAAATTGCAAATAAAGAGCAAACTGAGTAGAAAATGCTTTAGTTTTAAAAATTATCAGGGGACAATCACCAATTAGAAACCAAAAGGGCAGAGCAGTTTAAACGAGACATTTCCTTCAGTCTAAATTCAGTTCTAGAAATACGATTGTTGGGATACTCTGAATTACAGGAAATGACACCTGGCTAGGCAATATTAATACTACTAGTTTATACTCAAATATCTGATACTCAAAGTATGAACACTTCAAGAATTCTTAAAAAAAAAAAAAAGAATTCTTATCTTTGCTGGTTTTATAAATACAGGCCAAAATACTAAACATATTTATCATTTATAATTAGATTAAGCATTTAACCTTTGACTAAAGAAATCACAGAAGCCTGCTGTAATATTTTAGACCCTGCTTTAATTCTTTAAAAGTCATTATTGAGAAGCACAAACCATCTTAAGATAACAAAAGTATGTGTTTCTAATTCTTTAAAGATATTTTGTTAACATAGCTTTTTCCTTTTTTTAACCTTTTTAAAAAGTGTAAAATATACATTACATAAAATTTACTTATCATTTTAACCATTTTTAATCATATGATTCTGTGGCTTTAGGTACACACATTGTTCTACAACCATCATCCATCTCCAGAACTTTTTCATCTTCCCAAAGTAATTTTTTAACCTTAGGTTTTTTTCCTAATAGTGATTTCATTGTTTGCTTTTTTTAAAATTTATTTGTTTTGAAATGTCTCAATCTTTTTTTTTTAAAGCACACTTTACTGAGGTATAATTCACAGATGTAAAAAAACTAGTTAAACCACCACCAAGATCAAGCTTTGGAACAGTACTCAAAAATATCATAACAGTTCTCCTGTGCTCCCCTGAAGTCAATATGTCAGTCCTGGTCCCAAGCAAGTGCTGAATGTGCTTTTTGTCCCCTGAGTTTTCCCTGCTCTAGGATTTCATATAAATGGAATCATGCAACATGAATTCTTTTGCATAAGGATTCTTTTGATCAGCAGGATATTTTGAGATTTATCTAAGCTTTGCATGTACCGGTAGTTTGGTCCTCTTTTTTTTGCTGAATAATGTCCCATTGTATAGACATATCACAACTTATTTACCCATTCAGCTATTGACGGACATTTAGGTAATTTCCAACACTGGTCCATTATAAAGCTGCTACCAGTATTCAGGCACAAGTCTTTCTCTTTTTTAAAAAATTTATTTGTATTATTTTTAGGCTATACTGGGTCTTCACTGCTGCAAGTGGGCTTTCTCTAGTAGCAGCAAGCAGGGGTAACTCTCTAGTTGTGGTGCATGGCCTTCTCTTTTTGTGGCTCAAGGTACCCGGGCTTCAGTAGTTATGGTGCATGGGCTCTAGAGTGTGGGCTTGGTAGCTACGGCACATGGGCTTAGTTGCCCTGCAGCATGTGGGATCTTCCCAGACCAGGGATCCAACCCATGTCCCTTTCATTGGTGGACTCTTAACCACTGGACCACCAGAGAAGTCCAGGTATAAATCTTTCTGTGGATGCAAATTTTCTTTTCTCTTGGGTAAATACCTAAGATCAGAACTTTTGGGTATATGTATGTTTATAAAAGAAAATGGGCTTCCCAGGTGGTGCTAGTGGTCAAGAGTCTGCCTGCCAATGCAGGAGACATAAGAAACACGGGTTTGATCCCTGGGTCGGGAAGATCCCCTGGAGGAGGAAATGGCAGTCCATTCCAGTATTCTTTCCTGGAAAATTCCACAGACAGAGGAGCCTGGCGGACTATAGTCCATAGGGTCACAAAGAGTCGGACACGACTGAAGTGACTTAACATAACAATGTAAGATAAAACTCTCAAATTGTTTTCCAAAGTGGTTGTACCATTTTACATATTCAACAGCAATATCTGAAAGTACTAGTTGCTCCATACCATTGTCAACATTTGATACTAAGAGGTTTTAAATTTTTAACCATTTTTACATAGGTGATCATGTCATCTGCAAATAGATAATTTTATTTCTTGCCAATCTTTATGCCTTGTCTTTTTGTTTCTGGCCTTACTGCAGACTAGCATCTGGCTAGGACTCCAAGTACAATGTTAAGTACAAGCGGCTAGAGGCGACAGCCTTGTATTGTTCCCAGTGTTATGCACCTTATCTGTTGTTGCTATCCGACTCTTTGCGATCCCAATAATACTTAGCTTTACAATGGTTACAATGCAGAAAAATTTAATTTCTTTATTTCTTTCTCTGTCTTTGTCCCTCCCTCCCTTGTGCTCCTCTTAAATGCCAGTCACAAGTCCAACTTACTAAATTTACCTCAAGATCCACTGAGTTGCTACATTCAGCATGGAAGCACTGCTGGAGGTAAAGAGAGACTTTCAGAGGAAGAAATGGATGATTTGGAATAAGAGGCATTTCCTGGAAATTAGAAGCCTACACTGCAGTGATTAAAAGAGAATCAAACTTTAGACAGGTCTAGGAGGAAAAGGTGGGCAGACAGTGTGTGCCCACACTGTTATTCATGCAAGCAAAATTATTGTTAGCAATAAGGATTTTAAGCCAGAGAACTGACTGAAAGCTCAGAGATGAAAAATAATTAAGTTTACGAGAGAAGCAGTCTAAGAATTTTGATTGGTAGTGTTGAACAATTAAAATATGGCCTCATGGTAACACAAGGGTGTTTGGTTTGTGAAAAATCAATGAACTATATATATACTGCCAAATAATTAGCATGGCCTTGAGAATGTAAAATAAATAAAAGAAGTAAAACACTTGACTTTCTCTAAAGACAAGGTAATTTTTGGTAGGCTTCCATTTTAATATACAAAATCAATTCTTCATATTTAGATATGTGGTACCTACACTTTTCAATACTACTTAGAAAGATGCTATTGGAAAGGATTTGAATGATTATCTTTTTAAAAGGTCCCCACTAAATATTTAACAAAATGAGCTCGCATCTCTGCCTTTGTTTAGTCTCTGCAGTTCATGAACCCATGGGCCTTCCATGCTGCTTCTCCTGGATAACAAACACCCTGTCTTTCAAGACTCAGCTTGTAAGTTCCTTCCTCCCTGACATTTTCTGTGTCCTCTTCTCTTCATGCATACCCAGCAGACTGGTGTGTGTCAACCCTAAGTTTTATATCACTATCCTACAATTCAGACAGCAGCAAACTAGAGGACAAGGGTTCACGTCTAGTTTTGTAAATAAAACTTGCAGTGGAACGCAGCCATGCTCACTTGTTCAGACTGTCTATAGCTGCTTTCAGGCTATGACGGCAGAGCTGAGTAACTGCAACAGAAACCATCTGGCCCACAAAGCCTAAAACATTTACTGTTTGGCCCTTTTAGAAAAAGTTTGCCAACCCCTGCTGTCACTGACTGCTAATTTATTCATTTTCCATCAGCTGTGAATTCTTGAAGGCAGAAGCTATATTGTAGATCTATGAACTCTAACAATCAATATAAGGCCATAAATTGAGTATATACGCAACAAATAAGATTTTGAAGGCAAAAAAAAAATAGCCTTCACACTTAGGTAATTTTTTAATGTGTCATTTCATTTCGAAAGTTATGCAATTAATTCCTTCCAATGCAAAAAGATTTTTAAAAATGGAAATAAAATACAATCTTTTAGTCTTATGTTTTAGAATGGCTTCCCTGGTGGCTCAGATGGTAAAGAATCTGGCTGCAATGCAGAAGATCCAGGTTTGATCCCTGGGTTGCCCCTGAAGAAGGAAATGGCTACCCACTCCAGTATTCTTGCCTAGAAAACTCCATGGACAGAGAAGCCTGGTGGACGACATACAGTCCAAGGGGTTGCAAAAAGTAGGACGTGACTGAGAAACTTTCACTTTCAAGGTAACTATGCACATGCTTCTTTATAAATCCAGACCTAACAGGTAACAGATGTATGTGCTAAATTAGGTGAAAGGTTATGCTAAAGTGAGCTGAGGTGCAAAGGTAAGTTAACACCTCATTAAAGGGTGTTAGTCATACTATTATTTGTGAACAGTTGTATAATAATTTTTAAAGGCAATTACTTTTGGGGTATCCATAGCTCTGAAACTAAATGTCAAGCCTAATTACAGCTTTCAAAGGATGACCATTATTTCCCTTCACTGTTGTTGTTGTTTAGGCGCTAAGTCATGTCTGACTCTTTGCAACCCTTGGACTGCAACATGCCAGGCTTTCCTGTCCTCACTATCTCCTGGAGTTTGTTAAAGTTCATGTGCATTGAGTCAGCGATGCCATCTAACCACCTCATCTTCCGCCGCCCTCTTCTCCTTTTGCCTTCAGTCTTTCCGATCATCAGGGTCTTTTCCAATAAGTCGGTTCTTCGCATCAGGTGGCCAAAGTACTGGAGCTTCAACTTTAGTTATCAATCTTTCCAATGAATATTCAGGGTTGATTTCCTTTAGGCCTGACTGGTTTGATCTCCTTGCAGTCCAAGGGTCTCTCAAGAGTCTTCTCCAGTACCACAATTCAAAAGCATCAATTCTTTGGCATTCAAGTCTTTTTTACGGTCCAACTTTCACATCCCTTAATAATAAGGTACACCTATATCAGAATTTTTCAATTTAGATGAGTGTAAGAACCTTCTATATCTTATCCTAACAACGCTTTCTTTATATAAATCATTTTGGAACTCTTGGCATAGCCTTCGGAGTCAAATTTATGAGTCATAATAAAACTCCTACTTTCTAATATACCAGCTTCTGATCTAAAATAATACTGAATAAATGGGTCACCCATGTTATTAAACAGATTGGTGTTGAATAACTGTATTTCTCCAAATCTAAACTGCTTTCAAGAAAATTCTGTTGTGACTGATGATTTTCATCTCATACTCTGGAGGTAAATTAAAGAGAGAGTTCTAACATTTCTTGAGCATTCACTGATATAAGTATATAATTTCCTGATGTTACCACTTTGAAAGAATTAACACTTAATTTTATGTATAAATAAAACTGTGGCAAATAAATGTCAGGAACATTATTTTATATATATATATATATAGACACACACACACACACACACACATAAAACTTGAAATAAGTGTGCTGTTGATTGAAGCTTTCCATAGAAGATCTGAATACTTATAACTAAGTGGAATTTAATTATATATATAAAAATACAAATATTTACTGGATTATATACAATGAATGGTAGGCATTATTGGTTTGATTTGCAAGCATTAGCCAAAACAAAATGAAAAAGCTTTTTAAAGTGAGTGATAATCCCATGACTTGTTAGTACATTAACAGTTTAGTAATGGGATCTGGATATTCAGTATTAACACATCCACCCTTTCACTTCTACTGGAGGACAGGAAACTCAATCTAGCAAAACCTGAGATCTCAAAACCCAGCTATTTACTATTTACAATAGCCAAGATATGGAAACAACATACATGTTCACTGAAAGATGAATGGATAAACAAGATGCAGAGCATATATACAATAGAATAACACTCAGCCATAAAAAGGAGTGAAATGATGCCATTTGCAGCAAGACGGATGGACCTAGAGACTATACTAAGTGAAGTGAATCAGAAAGAGAAAGACAAATAGCATATGACATCACTTACATGTGGAATTTAACATATGACACAAATGAACTTATCTCTGAAACAGAAACAGACTCACACACATAGAGAAGACTTCTCACTGCCAAGGGGCAGAGAGGTTGGGGAGGGATGGATTAGGAGTATGGGATTATTAGATGCAAACTATTATAGAATGGAGAAATAACAAGGGCCTACTGCATAGCACAGGGAACTATATAGTCAATATCCTGTGCTAAAACATAATGGAAAAGAACATGAAAAATAATATACATATGTATAACTGAGTCACTTTGCTATACAGTAGAAATGAACACCCCATTGTAAATCAACTATACTAAAATAAAAAATTTTAACACCCAGATATTTAATTAAAATTTGTGTACATATGTTACTCATTGTTGAAAGAACTTTCAGGTTGTTACTATTGTGTCTATTTCACTCAGGGTACTGGTTGGTAATGAATAACTGAGACATGTTCCATGTCACATTCCCCACTGCAAAGTATATAAACCCAGTATTATCACTGGATATTGCTCATCAGACATGTATTTCTCATGCCAGTAACAGAGTGTTCAGCAAATCATTATGGGCTTAATTCTTTCCCCAGATATTCATACAGGAATCCTTCCAATAAGTTCCACCAGTATGGTAGCCTTCCTATGTTACGGACACATATGTTAAATTATTGATAAATATAATAGAATCAATTTACTCTTTGAAGACATTCACTAGAACTCCTTCAGATTAACATTTACAAAGGACAAAGCATTCTAAGAATCAAACCTTCAGGTAATCTGTTTCTTTGGGGGGAAGGGTGACCCCCAGCTTTGATGTTTATATTTTTGGCCTTTATTGATTGTTTTAAATTTTTTACCTTCTACTTATATCTTATAACCTTTACAGATTTTTATTACATACTTTTTTTTTTTCTGGGCAAAGACAGTTCTTTACACTTAGTGTGTTTTCAGTAATAGTCAAAGTGTTAGTCGCTCAGTGGTGTCTGGCTCTTTGCGACACTGTAGGCTGTAGCCTGCCAGGCTCTTCTGTCCATGGAATTCTTCAGGCAAGAATACTGGAGAGGGTAGCCATTTCCTTCTCCAGGGGCTCTTCCAACCCAGGGACTCAATCTGGGTCTCCCACAATGCAGGCAGATTCTTTATGGTCTGAGCCACCAAGGAAGCCCAATAGGGTAGAGTAGCTCTTACTTACTATCTGTTTATCATGTAAAAGAGAAAACTGACTATAGTCAAATGTATAAAACTAATGTTTTAAAGGGATGTTAATGAATCTTTTTTTTTTTAATCAAAATACTACTATGTTTCTGAAAGAAAAAAAAATCTCATTATAAGGTAGGAAGCTTAGATTTCTTTAGCAGATAAACAATGTTTTGGTGATGTGAAATTCCTTACAATGTTCACCACATAGCAGAGTGTCACTAAAAGTGTAGACTTCAGATAGAGTAAGATAGCCTGTGTTCAATCCTGGTCCTGACACTTACTGGCTGAGTTCCTTGGGCAAATTATTTAACCTCTTGGGGGGCTCAAAAGTCTCATCTACAAAACAGCATCCACCTTAGAGGACTGTTGTGATGATTAGGCAATATATTCACACAATACCTGGTATTGTGGTTAAGTGCTCACTAAATGTTCAGGAACATAGTTGTATATTAAATCAAATTAATTCAAGAGATTTACATGAATATCTGGTCAGATACAGTACTGAGTAATAAAACAATTTAAAAATCCTGAAAGTAAAGTATAAATAGAGTCTTAAAGAGCTCCATTTTTATTAATGGATGATAGGATAAATGTTAATATATTAGCAGATTTAACCCTCTACTTTAAAAGAATTTTGGTGGTTTTAAACATTAGCTCCATAGTAAACAAGTACTGCAGTACTCAATAGACTATGTTCTCAAAACCTGTTTCTACAGAAAGACTGTTTCCTCACATGAACACAGACAATCATCTAAGTCCAGTGATTTTAGAGCTATAAGTGTAGAAGAGTATGTGAGAAGTTCCTTTTCACATTAATTTGTATTTAATACTGCTTATTAAAGTGTCAGAGTAAAAAAAAAAAAAAAATAAAGTGTCAGAGTACTTAGTTAATATGGCATACCGAGCTCTGAAAAAATACCTGCTAATTATCATAATTATAAGGTCCACAGAAGAACTAAACCATAGGCTGCAGTTACATGTACACAAATTCCTTTCTCAAAGTTTGGAGAAAAGTTGGTTTGAACTACAATAACGGAAGAGCGGAAGGGACTCCCCTGGTGGTCCAGTGGCTAAGACTCTACACTCCCAATGCAGGGGGCCCAGGTTTGATGGAACAAGATCCCACACACTGCAACAAAGATGGAAGATCCCTCATGCTACAACTAAGACTCAACACGGTCAAATCAATCAAAACACACAGACACACACAGACACACAACTACCCATCTATTTGGGTGATTAAAATACAAAAACTAAAACAAAAGAGACAACAAAAATGTTTGGAAGGGAGTGAACTGCAACTCTCACACATTACTGTGTGTGGGTGTTAGTCACTCAGTGTCAGACTCTTTGTGACCCCATGGACTCTAGCCCACCAGGCTCCTTTGTCCATGTATTTCTCCAGGCAAGAATATTGGAGAAGGTATAAACCAGATACACCAAACAACAGGATGACTTCTCAACTGCATTAAGCTAACTAAAAGAAGCCAGACCCAAAGACTACAAGGCTGCATATATATGACACTGAGAAAAGACAAAACTATAGATACAGAGATCAGAGGTTGCTCAAGATTGGGAGTGGAGGAAGTTTGATTACAAAAGGAGATGAGAGTGATGGAACTGTTCTGTATTTTGACTTTATGCATTTGACAAAACGTAGTCATTCATGCCAAAACCAGTGAATGCTATTGTTGTTCAGTTGCTCAGTTGTGTCCAGCTGTTTGCAACCCTAAAGACTGCAGCATGCGAGTCTTCCCTGTCCTTCTCTACCTCTTGAAGTTTGCTCAAACTCTGTCCATTGAGTTGGTGATGCCATCCAGCTACCACTTTCTCTGTTGCCACCTTCTCCTCCTGCCTTCAGTTCTTCCCAGCATCAGGGTCTTTTCCAATGGGTCAGTTCTTCACATCAGGCCAAAATATTGGAGCTCCAGCTTCAGCATCAGTCCTTCCGATGAATATTCAGGGTTGATTTCCTTTATTGACTGCTTTGATCTCTTTGCTGTCCAAGGGACTCTCAAGAGTCTTCTCCAGCACCACAGTTTGAAAACATCAATTTTTTGGCACTCAGCTTTCTTTACGGTCCAACTCTCACAACCATGGATGACTACCAGAAAAGCCACAGCTTTGACTATGTGGACCTTTGACGGTTAAGTGATGTCTCTCCTTTTTAATATGCTGTCGAGGTTTGTCATAGATTTCCTTTTAAGAAGCAAGCATCTTCTAATTTCATAGCTGGAGTCACCATCCACAATGATTTTGGAGCCCAAGAAGATAAACTCTGTCAATGTTTCCAATTTTTCCCTATTTGCCATGAAGTGATGGGATCAAATGCCATAATTTTTGTTTTTTGAATGTTGTTGTTGTTTTTTTTTTAAATGTTGAGTTTTAAGCCAGTTTTTTCACTCTCCTCTTTCACCTGCATCAAGAGGCTCTTTTGTTCCTCTTTGGTTTCTGCCATTAGGGTGGTATCATCTGCATATCTGAGGTTATTGATATTTCTCCCAGGAATCTTGATTCCAGCTTGTGCTTCATCCAGCCCAGTGTCTCTCATGATGTACTCTGCATATTAGTTAAATAAACAGGGTGACAATATACAGCCTTGATGTACTCCTTTCCTAGTTTGGACCCAGTCTGTTGTTCTATGTCTGGTTCTGTTACTTCTTGACCTGCATACAGATTTCTCAGGGGCAGGTAAGGTGGTCTGGTATTCCCATTTCTTTAAGAATTCTCCACAGTTTGTGATCCACACAGTCAAAGGCTTTAGTGCAGTCAATGAAGCAGAAGTAGATGTTTTTCTGGAATCCCCTTGCTTTTTCTATGACCCAACAGATGTTGGCAATTTGATCTTTGGTTCCTCTGCCTTTTCTAAATCTAACTTGTACATCTGGAAGTTCTCAATTCAAGTACTTCTGAAGCCTAGACAGAAGGATTTTGAGCATGACCTTGCTAGCATGTGAAAAGACCACAATTCTGACGTAGTTTGAACATTCTTTGGCATTGCCTTTCTTTGGGATTGGAATAAAAACTGACCTTTTCCAGTCCTGTGGCCACTGCTGAGTTTTCCAAATTTGCTGACATATTGAGTGCAGCACTTTAACGGCATCATCTTTTAGATAACTCAGCTGGAATTCTATCACCTCCGCTAGCTTTGTTTGTAGTAATCTTTCCTGAGGCCCACTTGAATTCATACTCCAGGATATCTGGCTCTAGTTGAGTGATCACACCATCATGGTTATCCAGATTCAGTTCAGTTCAGTTCAGTCTCTCAGTCATGTCCGACTCTTTGCGACCCCATGAACCACAGCATGCCAGGCCTCCCTGTCCATCACCAACTCCTGGAGTCCACCCAAACCCATGTCCATTGAGTCGGTGATGCCATCCAACCATCTCAACTTCTGTCGTTCCCTTCTCCTCCTGCCCTCAATCTTTCCCAGCATCAGGGTCTTTTCAAATGAGTCAGCTCTTCACATCAGGTGGCCAAAGTATTGGAGTTTCAGCTTCAACATCAGTCCTTCCAATGAACGCCAGTTATCCAGATTATTAAGACCTTTTTTGTAAAGTTCTTCTGTGTATTCTTGGCACTTCTTAATATCTTCTGCTTCTGTTAAGTCCATACCATTTCTGTCCTTTATTGTGCCCATCTTTGCCAGAAATGTTTCCTTGGTATTTCTAATTTTCTTGAATAGGTGTCTAGTCTTTTCCATTATATTGTTTCCTTCTATGTCTTTACATTGTTCACTTATGAAGGCTGTCTTATCTTTCCGTGCAATTCTTTGGAACTCTGCATTCAGATGGGTTTATCTTTCCTTTTCTCCTTTGTCTTTCGTTTCTCTTCTTTTCTCAGCTATTTCTAAGGCCTCCTAAGATAACCATTTTGCCTTTCTTTTTCTTGAGGATGGTTTTGATCACTGCCTCCTATATAATGTCACGAACCTCCGTCCATAGTTCTTCAGGCACTCTATCAGATCTAATCCCTTGAATCTACCTGTCACTTTCATTGTATAACTATAAGGGATTTGATTTAGGTCATACCTGAATGGCCTGATGGTTTTCCCTACATTCTACAATTTACGTCTGAATTTTGCAGTAAGAAGCTAATGATCTGAGCCATAGTCAGCTCCAGGCCTTGTTTTTGCTGACTATATGGAGTTTCTCCATCTCTGGCTGCAAAGAATAAAATCAATCTGATTTTGGTTTTGACCATCTGGTGATGTTCATGTGTAGAGTCGTCTCTTGTGTTGTTGGAAGAGGGTGTTTTGCTATGAACAGTGCATTCTTGGCAAAACTTTGTTAGCCTTTGCCCTGCTTCATTTTGTATTCCAAGGCCAAACTTGTCTGTTATTCCAGGTATCTCTTGACTTCCTACTTTTGCATTCCAGTCCCTTATGATAAAAAGGACATCTTTTTAGTGTTAGTTCTAGAAAGTCTTGTAGGTCTTCATAGAACTGGTCATCTTCAGCTTCTTCATCATTAGTGGCTGGGGCACAGATTTGGATTACTGTGATACTGAATGGTTTGCCTTGGAAATGAACTGAGATCATTCTATCATTTTTGAGATTGCACTCAAGTACTGCATTTTGAAATCTTTTTGTTGACTATGAGGGCTATTCCATTTCTTCTAAGGGGTTCTTGCCCACAGTAGGAGATACAATGGTCATCTGAATTAAATTTGCCCATTCCTGTCCATTTTAGCTCACTGATTACTAAAATGTCAATGTTCACTCTTGCCACCTCCTGTTTAATCGCTTCCAATTTACCTTGATTCATGGACCTAATATTTCAGGTTCTTATGCAGTATTGTTCTTTACAGTATCGGACTTTACTTTCACCACCAGCCACATCCACAACTGGGCATTGTTTCTGCTTTGGCTCAGCCTCTTTATTCCTTATGGAGTTATTTCTCCACTCCTCTCCTGTAGCATATTGGGCACCAACTAACCTAAGGGCTTCATCTTTCAGTGTCATAGCTTTTTGCCTTGTGAATGTAAAATATGTAAGTGAAAATAGTTAAAAAAAAATTTTTTTTTTTCTCATGAAGGCCAACCAACATATGGGATCTTAGTTTCCTGACCAGGGATCAAACTTACAACTCCTGCAGTAAAGCAGAGTCTGTTACACTGGACCACTAGGGAAGTCCCTTAAAAGACTTTTTAATGACGGCTTGGGGCAGGAGAATAATCTGTGATAAAAAGGTTAAAGAGATCAGAATACTTATTTAAAAAAAATAGGTTTATAAAGCACATGTATCTATTTTCAAATGAACCCACAAAATTATTTTGGGCCAAAACAAGGAAAACTGAAAATAAAGGAAAGCAACCCAACACATAGTAGCTACATTTAACTTTAAAACTATACCTGAAATATGGTATAACATTATTGTTATAATAATATATATAAATTATCATAATTATATAATCAAAATTATCATAAAACTATCAGCAAAATAACAACAATAAAAAACTAAAGCTGAAGCACTTTTTCCCTCTACCCTAGTGTTTCCCAAACTTGTCTAATAAGAATCATTTGACAACTTGTTAAAATTAGATATACCCCAATATCTTCCTTGGAGATACTGATTCAATAGTCTAGGTTGGGGGTCAGAAAACTGTACTTTTAAAATGCACCCCTCCCTCAAGAAACTTTTATTATCAGACAAGTTTAGCAAACAACTAACACCCATAATTCTTAGCACAAAGCCAAGCAAAACAAATTTTAAGTGTCTATTTAATCATAGTCTGAATGTTTTCTAGCACACTAGCTTAGTAATTTCCACAGTAGAATAAGCATACCCAGGAAAATTCAAGATGATCCACTAGAACATGAAAGGAAATACTGATCTATATACTGTTACTTTAAATTTCATTTTCCAAAATTTTCTATTTAAGGAGTGTGTTTTACAATGGAGAGTATATCAGTGCAATAGCACATGTATTATCTTTTTTTCTCAGTAGAATATATGATCAAAAAGAGTGGAAACCACGGCTCTAAGTCTCCTAATTTATTATTTTTTCCTCCTAAGGCTGACCAATCCTCAGCCTCTGTCCTATTTTTCACTAACCCCCACGATCCTCACTCTTTACCACTATGACCATATTCACACCCCAGGCATATAAGCATCATCTCTCTGAAGACAGGACACAGTTTTTTTCCTCTACTAACATCTGAAAAACTATTTATTATGCTGTGACTAGTAAGAAATTTGGAAGGTGTTGACCTCTTTATTCTGTTCTTAAAGTCCAGCAGACTCTTGGCATCTGAAGAGTCAGCTCACTAATATAATATTTGTGGTTTCAGTCAAGTGGGATGTTTCATGACAGGTGGGAATCTGATTTTGCTGAATCACAAATGTGAATCGAGTATGCCTCCCAGCTGATATAAAGGACCAAGTCATTTAGCAGATGAATGAACCAAGCTGACTGCCCAGCATTTACTCTTCTACAGCTATGCTGTTCTCTGCTTGTAAACATGGTCAGGAGAGGTCTCTTTAATTTCTTAGTTATCCTTTACTACAGAAGTCCTCATCATCTACAAGGTTTATTATAAAGAGTCCTTGAGGGGCCTCCCTGGTGGCTCAGTGGTAACAAACCTGCCCACCAATGCAAGAAACATGGCTTCCCTCCCTGGTCCAGGAAGATCCCACACGCCTTGGAGCAACTAAGCCTATGCGTCACAACTACCGAGTCTGTGCTCCAGAGCCTGGGAGCTGCAGCTACCGAGCCCATGTGCTGTAGCTACTGAAGCCTGCATGCCCCAGAGTCCGTGCTCTGCAACGAGAAGCCACCACAATAAGAAGCCTGTGCACAGCAAGTAGAAAAAGTCAATACAGCAACGAAGACCCAGAACAGCCATAAATAAACGAATAAAATTTTAAAACAAAATGGTTAAAGATTTTTTTAAAAAGAGTCCTTGAATCCAAATGTGTTTCTCTCTCTCTCTCTATATATATATTTTTTTTTAAATTAAAGAACACTAAACATAGAATCATTGTCATGTAGGAATTTGGAAGTTTTGCATAGGCATTAAATTCTTTTTAATTTGTCATTCTGAGAAAGGCCGCAATTCATGTGTTATTGCAAATAAATCTTAAGTGGTATTCGTGGACAGAGGCATTCAATTCACAAACTTCTACTGACGTGTTTATTGTCAAAGACATCAAAAGATATGCTTTGGCATATATTCTACGGCAAACGTGTGAACTGCTTTCAGAAACAAATATCACCAAGCTTCTCTTTTGAGCTCTCCACATCAATAACAGAGCTCAAGGAAGGCCCGTCTCTCTCTCACCCTCAAGAATGTCTTCATAAAGTGCGTGTACTCCTTCAGGCACAATGACCGCCAGCGCGGTTCCACAGAGGAGGCCGGCACCCAGAACAGTCACCAGCTTTAGTCGCTCCTGGAAAGAAAACATAAGCTGTTGAAAAGACTGATGACTAAACGGCGGGGCAAGTTTCTGAGGTATCTGCAATGAAGACGGTAAGCTGCTTATTTGTGAGGCCAAAATCTACAATGGCCAGTGAACGTGAAAAAGTGTCAGCTTCGTCAAAGTGTGCTCGGTCCCTTCAGTCGTGTCTGACTGTCTGCGACCCCATGGACTGTAGCCCGCCAGACTCCTCTGTCCATGGGATTCTCCAGGAGAATACTGGAGTGGGTTGCCATGCCCTCCTCCAGGGGATCTTCTGACCTAGGGATCAAACCCTCGTCTCCTGCTTCACCTGTGTTGCAGGTGGATTCTTTACCTGCTGAGCCATCAGGGAAGCCCAAGTTTCATGAATAATAATGCCAATTAGAACAAGGAGATAACCATTTTTAAGCTTACCAGATTGGCAGTGATGTGGGAAAACTTGTCTACTACCCACAATAGGGAGAAGTTAGCATACTCATCTTAAACTGGAGGAACTGGAAGCTATTGCAACCTATCTGGACCCCAATTTGGTAATTTAGATTTAAAGCCTCAAAAATGTGAATTCTCTGATCCAGCAATTTCACTGCTGGAAATTTTCCTAAGAAAGAAAGAACTATGCAAAGATGACCACTGTACATATTAAGAATGCAAACCTGAAAATAATCTAAATGTCCAAGAAAGGACATTAGCTAATAAACTTAAATACTTCATCACAGCATCAAGTGAAAAGTGAAAGTGTTAGTAGCTCAGCAGTTAAAAATTATGACAGAGGTCTACTCATGGATACAGAAAGTAATGACATGACTTCCCTGATGGTCCAGTGGGTAAGAATCCACCTGCCAATGCGGGGGACAGGGGTTTCATCACTGATTCGGTAAGACGCCATATGTCATGGGGCAACTTAGCCCGTGTGCCACAGCTACACAGCCCACGCTCGACAGCCCGCCAGCTGCAGGCTGTGCTCTGCAGCAAGAGTAACAAGAGCGGCCAGTGCAATCAGAAGCCCGTGTACCACATCGAACAGCAACGAAGATCCAGCACAACCAAAAACAAATAAGTTAATTAATTTTTTAAAAAGGCACGATGTACTGCTATGAGGAAAAAGCTACTGGCAAACAATATGCATTGATAATCTCATAGTTCTTTTGAAAAAGTATACATATAAGCAGAACAAGTGTAAACAGTAACAATTTTTCTTTATAGTTTATAAATATGTAATATATAACTTACAATACATTTACTTATCTGCAATGAACATGTAGTATTCATGCAATGAAAAAACATATTTAGTTTAATACTAAAATGTCCTCTAGTTTTAAAAAAATACTCAAGATTGACATACTAGAGCTGTAGATATTTAATGTATACAACTTTATGTATTTGGAAGTATACATCTATGAAACCAACATTAGAATCAATGCCATAAATGATCTATGGCTTTAATCCACTAATACCAGCTTTTTCTTTTTACTCAGATTTCCTTAGGAGACTGTATCCTGACATATAAGATATAAAAGATTATGTTTCAAAATTTCCTGAAGCAGTGATGTACCCTTCTTAGAATCTTGGCAGTATGAAAAATGATCTTTAAAACTAAAAGAGGGCATTTATGTTGCTTATGAAAAACTTTTAATAATTTTACAGTATATCACGTACTCACCTTTTGTTTTAGTTTCTTTTATGAGGTTAGCAAAAACAACAATGGCTGTATTAGTTCTGAAATACTACTGAAGCTGCAACTGTGAAGCTGTGGGAATACACACATACAAGTACTGCCTCTAAGGGAGGTTCTTAGCTGAAAAGCTAGAAGAAATATTACCCGCTCCTTGTTTGGAAAGAAAGCAGGGATCCATATCTATTGTGTCTCTATTGAAAATGGGGGAACTATAGCCGCAATGTCAGCACAGCTAATACTTGCCCTATAGCAAGAGGGAAATCCCCTTAGCACCTAGGCCAGGTTAGCCCTTCACACATTCTGGATGGCTATTAATGACTTACAAACTGAGAGAGTTCTGAACGCATCCAATGGTTGGGGCGTTGACTTGGGAGGCAGAACTAACTCCATGTTCAAATCACTTAACAAGTCAGCACCTCAACTTTTCTTCTTTAAAATAATATTTCTACACATCCTATGAAGATATAGGAGGCAACAGGAGAACGTGGTTGAAGCATTTTGGGAAAAGGACATCAAACAGCTGGTGTTCCTATTTTAATGTTCAATATTGAGCTATTCTAAGAGTTTTTGTCTTTTCCAAGTTACTAAACTCACCAAAGCACTGCTAATCACAGCATTCATTTGAGAACAACTGTCACAGTATGGAGAACACAAGATGGAAAAATAGCTCTGACATGGCAACTAATTAGTCTTTTCATCATGCTCTAAACAATTCATAAAAGTCACCTTTGCTTAAAACAATCATGAATGTCAAGTTTTACTGCAAAGAAAGGACAAAAATAAGGGTAAAACTGCACCGGACTATCATTTCACTTGAGGGCCTCAGTTTCAGAACTCCACAATTCAAACTAATGAATAAATTATTAGGGAAGAAGACTGTCCTGTCAACGTTTTGACTATGCTCTACTCTGGGAAATGGAAATGAAAGATGCCTCAGCTTTGCAAATAAGGGAAGATGAGAAGAGGAAAGGGATGTACCTAAAAGAGAAAGAGCTAACTGCCTTAAGAATTACTTGGGTGGTAGCTCAAGTCATATACATGAAAACTAATTCCTGATGGATTATACACCTAAATATAAAACCTAAAACTCAACAGCTGTTAGAAAAAAAATATAGAAAATCTTGGCAATCTTGGGGTTGGCAAAGATTTCTCAACAGGGACACAAAAAACACAAACTATTTTAAGAGAAAGAAGTTCAACATCAGAATTTTAAATGTTTGCTGATCCATTAAGAAATGAATAGGCAGGCTACACACTGGAAGAAAGTACATATATCTGTATTGGAAATACATATATTTGTGGTGGGTGTTATGGTAACAACATACACTCAGGCCCCTTCAGGTTGGAGACATCTGTTCCCCCAATTGCTGGCAATGTTGCCTACTGATGGCTTTCAGCTAAATCCCTCTGAGATACTGCCCTTGGGCCAAAGGGAATGAACCTAAAAGTTACATTCCCTCCCCTCGAGCAGTCCACACCCAGTGACTAGCCCAACTTGCTGCTATGCAGATGCAGGTACAAAGCCTCAGGTCAGAATATCTCAGAAGGGCCATAAAACTTCAGTGCGTTCTGTGGAGTGATCTGAGGCCTCTACTGCAACCAAACTATAGCTCAACTTCTTCATCTGCTTCATCCTGCTCCTTCTTTCATAGTTGCTATTCCCTGGTGGCTCACAGGGTGGCCTGCAGTGCAGGAGACCCGGGTTTGATCTCTGGGTCGGGAAGATCCCCTGGAGAAGGGAATGACTACCCACTCCAGTATTCTTGCCTGGAGAATTCCATGAACAGAGGAGTCTGAATGGGCTACAGTCCACGGAGGTACAAAGAATCGGATACAACTGAGCAACTAACACTTGGTTATTCCCAAGACCACCATCCAATAAACTTCCTGTAAATCTTTCTGCAAATCTTCTGAGAGTCTGTATTCTGGGGAACCCAACCTAAGCCACTGACAAAGCACTTGCATTTGAAATATAAAGAATGATTACCACTCAGTAAGAGACAAAATTAAAGTTAAAAATTAAAAAAAGGTAAAACACTGAACAGATACTTCACAAAAGATATACGAATGGCCAGTAAGTCCATGAAAAGATGTTCAACATCATTTAGTCATCATCAAAACGCAAACTTTACTATAATGAGATACTTCTTCACACCCACTAGAATGGCTAATATCAAAGAGATCAACAATACTAAATGATGGCAAGGATACAGACCAACTGGAACTCCCATATGTTGTTGGGCTGAGCATAAAATAGTACAATCACTTCAGAAAACTGGTAGTCTCTTATGAAGTTAAACCAGTAATTCCACTTTTGGGTTATTTACCAAGAGAAATGAAAGCATACGTCTCCCCCCAAAACTTGTATAAAAACGCTCAAAGAAGCTTTATCAGTAATAACCATAAGAATACCACAGTTTATCCATTCTGCTATTGCTGGACATCTGATTCAGATTACGGCTAACGAGATCTGTGTTTGTTGTTGTTTAGATTTCGAAAAGTCATGTCTGACTCTTTCGTGACCCCATGGATTGTAGCCCACCAGGCTTCTCTGTCCATGGGATTTCCCAAGCAAGAATACTGGAGTGGGTTGCCATTTCCTTCTCTAGGGAATCTCCCTGACTTGGGGACCAAACTCAGGTCAGCCAATGCACACAGATTCTTTACCACAGAGCCATCAAGGAAGCCTGAGATCTGTATTATACAATATCATTTTAAAGAGTCAGAAAAAGAAGAATTTGAGAATTTGGAAAAAGAGATCTCTGAGGTAAACTTGAGTAAATCATCCCACTTTGTAGTATTTCCTCAAAGGAAAGGCAGTGTGAGCTAAAATTACTGTATTATGCTTTCAGTCTACTTTGAAATTAAGAGTACATACATTTATTTACCAAATGAAGTTAAACCTCCTATGCTTAACTAAGTTATTTAACTAAGTTAGACAAACCTATGTTTGTTCTTGGAACTCCTTACACCAAAATTTTAAGTTCTGTGAAGGCAGAAACTTTTGTTTTTAATTTACTGCTGATATTTAGTTTATAGACTAGTATCTTGACACATAACAGATTCTTCCCTAAACATATACAAAAAGAATGAATTAAATACCCAGATTCATACAAGGTACCTGCCATTCAACTGGCCCTTAAAACCAACAAATATATAAATGCTCTGGAACCTCTTTAGAACACTTGTGCTGGGAAATAGGCCTAACATGTCCCTTAAAAGTGTAACCATATCTAGAATTTTCAGTGGTTATTTGATTCAGAATTTATCCTTTGGCTCAAGGGGTATTAAAGTACATAAAATAAGGAACCATAATAGGATTCCATCACAGTAAATGTGAGGCAACGCAGTCATTTGTCTCATTAATGCAAATACCTTAAAAGACATCTTTTTTTTTCCCCAGGAGTTCAAAACCTGTTTCAATCTTCAGCACTGTTTCAATCACTATTTAGTCACTGCTTCAATCTTCAGCAAAGTGATACGAAGATTATTTATTGTACATAACTTTGATTAGCTTGATAAATGTGTAGTAACTTTCTCACTGCAACCTAATTATAGAGGGAACACTTCTGACGGAAACAAAAAAATCCAATAGTCAAAAAAAATAAGCATAACTGCCATGGGTTATAGTTTCAATTTCTCTTAAAAAATTTTTTTCAACTACCCAAATCATTTTAGACTCAATTTATTTCAAACACTTGAGATAGGGCTCCATGTTATTTGTACAGCTGTATTCTTTCACACAACTTCACAACTTGTTATTTAATCTCAGAACAGTGTACATGTCAAAGTCAAAATGCTGACAAGTTCTCTCCTTTGCTTATGGTAAATCACTGAAAAGCTATATTTAAATGAAGAACTACAAATTTCACGTGCGGTTCAAGATGAAAAAAGTTCCCAAAGCAATAGTATCTGTTGAACAAGTGAAATATTTTCTCGAGAGAGGTATGAACTGGGCAATGCCATTTGTCTGGTGCTATCTCATTCTACAATTCCACATCTGTAGCTGACTAAGCCAAAGGACTGACCAGAATTATTAATTAAAACAGCAGTTTGGACTCAGTGCCATTAAGCTATCAGCGCAGTGCAAGCTTTGAAGTCAGTTTAGTTTTCTTGGCAGATACCAAGGTAGTTAAATGATTTTTCTTTCCTTGCTCACAGAAACAGCCAATAAATTGTTTGGTTCAATTAAATACATGCCAATAATTTTAAAAGCTTTTAATACTGAAAATGGTTTATTTCAATCTCCCTTATACCATGCTCATGTTCTACTGAAAAACATCAACTGCAGTTTCCTAAAAAATGAAAGATGCATCTCTTGTTATAAGACTGACTCCTTCAAAGCTGTAAGCACTGAAGGGATGAAATATCACGGGGCACAAGGTGACTCTTGTTGAAGCAATAAAGGCTTTCTCCACATTCTTACAAATAAACCTGCTTCAAGGAGACACTTCCTGATGTCAATTTACCTACTACATGATCTGCTGCTAAGTGACAGTAACACAGTAACAGTAATCAAGAAAACTCAAATATGAACTTGATTCTTCAAGTTCTGACAACGGAGACAAGATGTCTAAAAGCTTCCTGCCTCGAAGCCGTGGCTCTGTGACACCAAGCAAGTTCAATATCCTTCTCTGGAAGACAGGATTGCCACTACTACTACTAGCATGTAGGCATATGATGTTAGCACACTTAATACAGAGCAGTTGTCACTAGCACTTACCTCCAAGCTCATTGGGAGCATGCCGTAAATGCTTCTAAGCCCCTCCGCCACAAGAATCACAATACAAAACCCAGATACTTGGATGGAAGTTCAAGTGAACAATGCTACAATCACTACCATTAAGCCAGTGGCATACAGATTTCCCTTTCCTAAATTCATTTGCATAGAGGTAATAACAAGCAACACTCCACTGATGCTACTTCCTTCAATCTCGGAAAACAAGACCAACTTGCTTTTCTTTTTGTATGAGTCTTTTCTAAAAATAAAACAAAATCTCATAAGACTGCTCAACATGACTATAAAAACAAAAACCCACTGATGCATGGGAAAGACCTGGGAAAACACTGACAACGAATATTATTAATACACAAGAAGTTTGATTGAACTGAGAAAAAAATAATTTTTCCCTATCAAATTAGCAAAGTTTTAAAAATTAAAAATGATGGTACTCAGTGTTTGTAAGAATACAGTGTTATTTGCATTTGTTGGAAACAATACATTAAGAAAACCTGGTAATATGGACTGAGACTCTTCTTGAGGATATCTACGTTCTTTAATCCTGTCATTCTACCCCTGAGGAAACAATCTGAAATGTGGTCATAGCATTAGACACAAAAATATCCATTCAACACTATTATCATTAAAAAAAAAAAATCCCAACAGTATCATGGCAAAAACTTGAAAACAAATGCATAATAAGAATTTCTGTATATAAAATAACTGAATGTAATGAAGACGTGAAAAAGTGCCTAGAGGGAATTTCCTGGCTGTGTAGTGGTTAGGATTCCATTCTTTAACTGCCCAGGGTTTCCACAAACCCTGGTTTCCACAGCCACAAAGTGTGGCCAAATGAGGCCAAAAGTGCCTAGAACATGTCTTTAATGATAAAGGAAAAGAATACCAGATAAAAGAAGTGAAAAGTGAAGTCAAGTCACTCGGTCCTGTCTGACTGTTTGCGACCCCATGGACTGTAGCCTCCCAGGCTCCTCCATCCATGGGATTTTCCAGGCAAGAATACTGGAGTGGGTTGCCATTTCCTTCTCCAGGGGATCTTCCTGACCCAGGGATTGAACCCAGGTCTCCCGAATTTCGGGTAGACGCTTTACCAATCTGAGCCACCAGGGAAGTTCCCCAGATAAAAGGGGGAATGCAATAAATAAATAAATAAATAAATACACACACACACACACACACACACACACACACACACACACACACACATGTACACACTACATAATCAATCATATTAAAAATGCAAACAAACATGAAAAAAAAATGAATGAAAAGAAACAAAAATGTTACTAGTGATTCTCCCGTAGGATAATAGTTTTATTTTCCTTTCACACGTTATTATGTTTTACAAATTTTCCACAAAGAGCCTCTATTATACAGCTAGGCTTAAAAATTTTAATTTAGAGGTCATATAAATAGTGGCTTTGAACTTAATAAAGTTTGAGGCTCTTCCTATTCAAGGTCACTGTAAAATCAAAGCAGAATTTAACACATAAATTGATACTGTAGCTATTGTTATTATACTGTGGGATTAGAGAGCACAGTGCCCTTAATATGCAGATAGATGTTTTCCCCTTTTCAAAGTGGTTCAGAACAATGGTGTGTTGAGGGTTTGTAGCAATTTGAAATCTTTTCAGTGCCCCCCCCCCCCGTTGGTGTCATGCTGTGACTTATTTCCTCTACTTGCTGTCCCTCCCCTTCTATTGCTAGTTTGCCCTTTCTACTTCACAGAGAGCTTAGGAATGAGCAGTCCAGCCCAGAAGTTTGAGACTGGCAGCTCATAAACAGGTTTTTTTGACCCACACAGCAATGTAATAATATTTGAATTAGCAACCAAAGTATAAAATTTATAAGATTCAATATTTTCAACTTCTGAAAAGCAGGAAGATTTGGCAATGCCAGGGCTGGTGTCATTAAATGACATCTGCGGCTGACCACAGTTCTTAGGACTCCCTGAGACCCCTAGGCACTGACCCTGGAGGTCAGCTGCCACATATTGTGTGTGACACGTGGACCATTTTATCTCACACCAGGGCTGATTTACTGCTCAGTCTCAGTAGCTATATGATTTTATGACCCACTGTGTGTGCGTGCTCAGTTGTGTCCACAACTGAGTTGTGTCTGCAACTCTATGGACTGTAGCCCATCAGGCTCCTCTGTCCATGCGACTTCCTAGGCAAGAATACTGGAGTGGGTTGTCATTTCCTCCCCCAGGAGATCTTCCTGACCCATGCATCGAACCTCCGTCTCCTGCACAGGCAGGCGGATTCTCTACCACTGAGGCACCTGGGAAGCCCTTATAACCCATTACCTTAGCTATATTAGTCAGGGTTCAATTAAGAAATGAAAAACATAAAGTAATGTGAACTAGAAAAGTTTAACAAAAAGAAGAAGAAAAAGTTAAATACTGAGAAAAATACTATACAGCAGGGAGACCAGTGGAAAAGCCCTGGCCTCTCCAAAAAAAAAAAACATTCATGGTGATCTGGAAAGTCAACCCCAAAGCAAAACCTTTCGGATTTCAAACTGCAGAGAAGTTTCAAGATTTGGGGTGGGGAAGGGAGGCGTTTACCCATTATTAGAAGTCTATTCCAAAAGAAAAGGGTTTAAAATTATAATTTAGAACAAAGATATAAAAATGAAAATCTTTAGAAAGTTTTCATAATCAGTACTGAGGATAATCCTCAATGTTTCTAAAGTTCTTACGTTCTAGATACAATGTTAAGCCCTGTGCTATGTTATTTCCTTACATCCTCACAACAATCCTACAAGGTCATTTAACAGAAGAGAGTTGGATGTTAAACAGTTTGCTCAACACTGATTTTGAACTACACTGTATCACAGTTCCTTTTGAAATGAGTGCATTACTAATTACCTTAAAACCTTTATTGAGATAGGAGTAACACTACTTTCCAGAGAAGGAAATGGCAACCCACTCCAGTACTCTTGCCTGGAGAATCCCAGGGACAGGGGAGCCTGGTGGGCTGCCGTCAATGGGGTCACACAGAGTCAGATGTGACCGAAGCAACTTAGCAGCAGCAGCAACGCTACTTTCATCTGGATATCTATGGATCTATGCTGTTTTAAGACATGAAAAAATGTGGCATTATAATCCAAAACGGTCTGCAACAAGTACAGGCTTGTAGTAAAGAATCTGCCTGCCAATGCAGGAGGCAGCCTGAAATGCAGGACCTGCGGGTTTGATGCTTGGGTCAGAAAGACCCTCTGGGGAAGGAAATGGCAACCACTGCAGTATTCTTGCCTGGGAACTCCCACAGGGAGAGAAGCCTGGTGGGCTACAGTCCACGGGGTCACAGAGTCAGACACGGCCAAGTGACTAAAACCACCACCACCAGGTACAACATGAGAGAAAGTCTTTGAAAAATTTTATAGCAATATGATTTTTACAACTATAGGAGTAGTTATATGTCTGTTAAATCTCACGATACTGCATCCGGGCTTGTATTTTGTATGCCTTTTTTCCCATTTCATTTTCACAAGTATACTGCTCTGCAAAGGAATGGAAGTTAAAGATAAAACTGGTCAAGCACCAGGGTTTGAGGAGTGCTGCCCTACAGCTCTGAGCAAATGCTTTGCTTTCTGTTACCAGCTCTGTTACAAAGAGGAAACATGCTCTGCTAAACGACATCTCACACTAGGCATCTGAACTTCACTCATCAGAGCATCTGATGAGCTGCGTTTATCCTAGGTAATGTTTCACAGGTGGTGCAGCAGTAAAAAATCTGCCTGCAATGCAGGGGGTGCGGATTTAGTCCCTGGGTCAGGAAGATCCCCTGGAGAAGGTAACCCACTCCTGTACTCTTGTCTGGAAAATTCCATGGACAGAGGAGCCTGGCAGATAGTCCATTGGGTCACAAAAAGAGTCAGACACGACTTAGCGACTAAACAACAACAAAATGTTAAGTTACAGGTTCTCAGCCTACTTATACAGCATTTTCGTTTAGAGCCGAAGAAAACTGCTCAACATCTGAATCTTAAAAACACAATGTAGTTGCTAAAGTAGTGTGTCCAATTCCTTTATTCAACAAAACCTCATTTGTATAAAGCATGTTTCAGCTGCTTTTACAAGTTTAATTTTTCTCCTGCTCATATGCTGAAGAAGAAAATCTCTTATCAGTCACTTACAAATGCATTTAAAAATCAGAGATTTTGTTCATTTTAGAAATCAGTTAGGCATACATGTGTGCTGAGACACTTCAGTAGTGTCCAACTCTTTGCGACCCTATGGACTATGGCCTGCCAGGCTCCTCTGTGAGATTCTCCAGGCAAGATCACTGGAGTGGGTTGCCATGCCCTCCTCCAGGGGATCTTCCCAACCCAGGGACCAAACCTGAGTCTCTTATGTCTCCTGCACTGGCAGGTGGGTTCTTTACCATTAGCACCATCTGTGAAGCCCCATTTAGGCATAAGGAAGTTACAAAACCATCAATCAAGAAAGTTGGTCTGGGGACAAGGCATGTTGGAGAAAGTGACTAAGAAATCAATGCCATACATACCTCATGATGGTCAGATAATGGCAGACAGATACCACTGCTACAGTAATTTCAGACTACTTGACTTTATCTCATTTCTAAACACTAATCCTGCCATCATTAATGGTTTACTGATCTTTTGTTCCTGCTCTGAGAAATTCTGAAGAAAAAAGTGCTGAAAGACAGAGTAGTTAGATTAAGAACATGAATAAAAATCATATCTTCTCATATAAATGAAAGTTAACTATATGATAAATTAGATTTATCGGTCCTTTTATTTATAATAACTCCAGTCCTGAAGAAAAGCTACACTTCCTTAAAAAGAAAAACTGTTTAGTCAATGTAGGAATTTGGGGAGCTATTCTCTAAGGATAGAAACTCTGTTTCTTGGTCTTCATGAATGAAGCTCATTTTTTACAGATTATCTACTAGTTTCACAATACATTGATTTATAATAATAGCATAACCTGTCTGGAAAAAAATGCTAATTCCTAGGAGATAAAAATCATCAGTTGAATTCTAAAATGTTTTTGACTAAGTTATATGTAACTTTAATTTTTTTATCCTAACAGCTCAAAATGCATTGGTCCTGCTGTAATAATGAACAGATATAAGTGGTAATTTATAGCATTTCAAGAACTACAGCTGGAAAAAGACCACCTGACCATCAATTTAGAAAGCCATAAATAAATGACGTATCATACTAATTATCTTTATTAATGGCCTAGTTAATTACACCACTCATGGACACATTTCCTTCAGTAAGAGGATAGCATATAGCTGCATATTATAAGAATCACTGAAGACAGTTTGAGAAAATACTGAAACTGGAAAAGGTCTAGGAATTTTATAGAAATAAAAAGTTTTATCAGCCTTTTATTTGAGTTAATTATAATTCTTCATAAATGTTATCTCTACTGAGGCTTTAAATATACAAGCCAATTTAAACTTCACAAATGTCAGCCCTAATAATGTCAACTCAATTCTAATGTAATTAGAAGATTCAGTCCCTGGGGCTCAGTGTTAAAGAATCCGCCTGCAGTACTGGAAACCCAGGTTCAGTCCCTGGGTCAGGAAGACCCCCTGGAGAAGGAAATGGCAACCCACTCCAGTATTCTTGCCTGGAGAATTCCATGGACAGGGGAGCCTGGCAGGCTACAGTCCATGGGATAGCAAAGAGCCAGACACGATTGAGCAACTGACACTCTACTTTTTTTCCATGATTTAGTCAGAGGAGAGAAAGCACACTCACAAAGTACTGGGCAGGCAGGTAGCTCAAATGAGTGAAGTAGGCTTCACCGCCAAGAAGGACCATGATAATCTACCACTACTCAGCTCTAGTCAACTGTTACTTTGAGGAATAAAGATAAAAAAACAGTAACAATAAAATCGACACTCTGCTAATCTGAAGAAGTAAATCCAGGGAGTTTCTTGGTGGCTCTATGGTTGAAGCTTCATGCTTCCAATGCAGGGGGCCCAGGTTCAATCCCTGGTCAGGGAACTAGATCCCATATGACACAACTGGGGGGAAAAAAAAATCCTACATGCTGCAGCTAAAGATCCTGCATGCCACAACTAAGACCTGGTGCAGTGAAACATATAAATAAGTCTGTAGGCTAGATTTGGTATATGGACTACTACTGCCTCAAGGGACAAAGTGGCTAAGAACTGTTGCAAGTCAGAAAAATCTAGATTGAAAAAAACAGCTCTGATTCTAACACATTTCATAAATTTGTCCAAGTTATATAATTTAAGTCTCAGTCTCCTAATCTGTACCGCACTGTTTTTTTTTCCTAATGAAATTAGGCAATGTATATGCTCAAAAAATTGTAGTTCAATGTTATCATCAGATGTTGAAAGAAATCAAAACAAAAAGGAAACAGATAAGGAGCAATAGCAATTCAAGTCCCCCTTCTATCTGACTGTGGGGTTTATTTCTCAAACTCATAACGCCTAGTCCCAAATTTTTTCTCACCCACAGGCTAGTTTCTTTACCACCAATGCCTTCTCGTCCCTCAGGTTAACTCAAGGCCTACCTCACAGCTCATCTATACCTTTCCTTTACTTTAGACCATTCTCCACTTTCCTTTTCTTTGAAAGCACTTTCAGGACTGACAGTGAAACTATCTTACTGTCGAACATCAAGGTATACTTAAGAAATCCTGGAGAGGGTGTGGAGAAAAGGGAACCCTCTTACACTGTTGGTGGGAATGCAAACTAGTACAGCCACTATGGAAAACAGTGTGGAGATTTCTTAAAAAACTGGAAATAGAACTGCCATATGACCCAGCAATACCACTTCTGGGCATACACACTGAGGAATCCAGATCTGAAAGAGACACGTGCACCCCAATGTTCATCGCAGCACTGTTTATAATAGCCAGGACATGGAAGCAACCTAGATGCCCATCAGCAGATGAATGGATAAGGAAGCTGTGGTACATATACACCATGGAATATTACTCAGCCGTTAAAAAGAATTCATTTGAATCAGTTCTAATGAGATGGATGAAACTGGAGCCCATTATACAGAGTGAAGTAAGCCAGAAAGATAAAGAACATTACAGTATACTAACACATATATACGGAATTTAGATAGATGGTAGCGATAACCCTATATGCAAAACAGAAAAAGAGACACAGAAGTACAGAACAGATTTTTGAACTCTGGGGGAGAACGTGAGGGTGGGAAGTTTTGAAAGAACAGCATGTATATTATCTATGGTGAAACAGACCACCAGCCCAGGTGGGATGCATGAGTCAAGGGCTCGGGCCTGGTGCACTGGGAGGACCCTGAGGAGTCGGGTGGAGAGGGAGGTGGGAGGGGGGATCGGGATGGGGAATACGTATAACTCTATGGCTGATTCATGTCAATGTGTGACAAAACCCACTGAAATGTTGTGAAGTGATTGGCCTCCAACTAATAAAATAATATAAAAAAAAAAATAAAAATTAAAAAAAAAAAAAAAAGAAATCCTGAATGCAGTAGTTTTTCTCTCCCAATCTTTTAGCACTGTGCAAGCTGTGAATTCCTTACAACAGCCCAAAGAATCCATCTGCACTTTCACTGAACAATGCTTTCATCTTTCTTCCCTGTTAAAGTTCGTTTAAGTGATAATAAAGAACCAAAGAAATTAAAACAAAATGTCAAACCATATTAACAAAAAAATTCATTTCTAAACAAATAGATTTGAAAACAACTTCAAAAACCTGTCCAATGTTCTCCTTTAAAAGGAAGTTTGAGTTAAGAACAATCCAGTTGTTTTCCTTATTTCAATCTAATTACAGGTATCAAAAAAAAAAAAAAACAACACAAAAAACCTTTTACCAAAAAGCTATGCCTGATTTTCTCAAAAAGAAATTATATTGATTTCAACTCATATGAACAAACTATATTCTTCATGTATATTTTGACAGTCATCCAGAACCTTGATTCTTTGAAACTTCTGGGTATCAAAATAACATTACGGTGTCTTTCCTGGAAAATGTAGAGTCCCAAATTTTGGTATGCAATTTCAGGAAGTTCAGAGTATCCAAGGATCTTCAGTGGATCCACTCCCCGCCCCATCCCTCTCCGTTAAGAACTTGTGCTAAATAAGTGGTTTGTTTCTATTATTAAATGTTTTGCATCTTCTGAAAATAGTCATCCTTAAGAAGACCTTTAGCTCTGCTATTAAATGGGGGAGCAGCTTCCCTTTTAACTGTCACTACTTCCTAGCTGCCATCCTGACAGCTGATAGAACACAGAAAATTGAGCGCTTACCTCCGAAAAATTAACAGCCAAAGGAATGATTCCAGCCACGTAACATCCCACCAACATAGCCAGAGACAGCAGGCTAATGGAGATGAAATCATCCATTCTGCCTTCTTTATTCATCCAATACCACTAGTCTATAATTTTTCGGGAGCTCAGGTCCTTAAACACGTGTGATTGTTCCAAAAGAACAGGTGGACTTTCCAGTTCTTTCGTCCTCCACACCAGCAGATGCGTTCACGAGACACTTCTCTCTTGAACGTACCTGTAAAGAATCCCCTTTTTGCTGATACTAGAAACAACTTTCAGCAATCTTAGGTCCCAGCCCGTAAGTTTTCATATACCACTCACTGGATTCCCATGGGTTAACAGAGATGAGAAGTCAACGGGAAACTATACGAAGGAGCTACTGATTCAATCGTCGGAATACGGGCAGCACAATGGGCCTACTTCCTCCACAAGCAATGTTCCCGATGGCAGCAAGAAAAGGACGAAAACCCAGGCGAATTTGTTCGTTCTCCCTGCTCCCCTATCTCCCTGGGGCACCCCCGCAGGTGATCGCCCCCCCAGGTCCGGGACCAGCCCACCAATCACGGCAAACTCTCCTCCGAGTCTAGAGTGAGGAAAGGAGTCCTGCAGGCCGGTAATGGCGGGTCGTGGGGTTCAGCAGTGAAGCTGATACAAAGCTGTCTCTACCCTATACCCAGTGCTGCCCATGTTACTCCACTCCGAGGGGCCTTGACCCGGAGCCACCGATACTACAGCTGCCATGGCCGCCAAGTGGCACCTCTTCATTACATCCACTTCCGGATTGCCTTACAGCCCCCTCCTTTAGAAGGGTACTTCCGGGGTTACAACCGACCTATGCCCCAGGGTTCTTATACCGCCGCCATTTTTGAGTGGGGCCACTGAAAGATGGCTTGTGTCACTGTGTATACCGGTGATCACTTTAGCCGCGCGTCTAATAACGCGAGTACCGAAGATCGTGTCTCGAAAAAAGTGCTCCTTTTTCAAGTTCCGATACGTTCCCTGTGTGCTTCCTTTCCCTTATCCAAGATGGCTGAAACAGAGTCACTCTCTGCTCTAGCTGCCGGAAATCCGTGAGCCTCTATGGTCCGAAAGGTTCTTTCGCGGTGCGCCTCTGACGATTTCCGGCTGCTCCTCTCGCGGGGATTGGCTGTTGGCGGCGTTGCGGGTAAGCTCGTGTGCGGCGGCGGAGTCGGCATCGGCTGCAGCGGGAGACTTTGGCGCGATGGTGAGAAAGGCCTAACCGGCTACCCGAACCCCCAACCCCCCCGGGGCGACCCCCGCCCATACATCTCCCCACCCCATCCAGCGCTAGCGTGCTGCCGCTCCGCACTCCAGCTTATGAGTCGACCCTTCTCTTTCCCGCCGCGGAGGCACTGGGCCTGGCGCTAGGCCCCGGATCCCGGGTCCGCCCCGCGGTTGCGCGCCCGCCTGCTGGCTCTGGCGAGGCGTGCGTTACGGAGGTTGCTCTTTCTTCCGATTGCTGCTTGGTAGAGGCAGGCGTGGGGGCGCTTCCCTTTCCTTCCAAACGCCCCAGCCTACTATAGGAACAATGGCCGAGGGATGTCTGACAGTCCGTCTCGAAGCTGACAGATTGAATACTGCATCCCCCGTGTGGGCCGGGAGGGAACATCTTTGCTTTGTAGCGTGCTTTTCCGACCATATTCCCTTTTGTTTTTCTGGGCTCTGCCTTTTTTGAAAAAATACATTTTCCCTCGTTTCTAAGACGTGTAGGGGCCGATTTGGTGTTGTTTTTTTTTTTTAACCCCCTCCAGCCACCCATCCTGTGCTTACCTTTATTTATAGTCTCTTGGGTCTGGAAGTTGAAAAGATAGATTCAGCTCAGGGTCCACTTTACTTAGAATCTAAGTAGAATGGGTGGGAAGGGTTGTTTTTTGGCTTGTGTGTTTGTGTTTTGTAATCTGCAAAAAGGAGATGCTCACGAGGATTCCAAAGAATCGTGGTTGCTTCCACACTTCAGTTTTCGTCTTCTGGTTGCTGCAGATTAACAGATCATGCAGCTATTGTTAACAAGGAACTTTTTCAGGTTATAGTTTTCTGGATTGAGATAGGCCAGTGTTTGATCCAACAGTCTCCCAAGGAGGACTGGGAATTAGGAGATTGGGTTTCCAGTTCCTGTCTTAACTAGCAGTGTGACCTTGAGCAAGTCATTTCACTTCGGAGTTTCCTTCTTTCTCTGCCTTTATTTGATATTATTTTTAAATGCTTAGATTAAAATCTGGGGATATGACAGCAGTTAATATGAACACTCTATTATCATTGAGCAATTATCAGTGATAATTCTTTATCATTTCGTGTAAAATTGAAAATTGGAATTTGTATTTAAAGTGAATACTGGTTCAAAAGTCTTAAATATTGGTTCAATTTCTTTTTTTTATTCTTCCTTCCTTTCTTTTTTGGTAGTTTGAGAGATGCATTTAAAACTCAAGAACCAATTGTATGTATTGTAGCATATCTGTAACAGTAGAATGACTAACTGTTCTTAAGGTTCATGTTTGTGAGACTTTAAAAACAGATTAATAGATTAACTCTTCATTAGAGTGAATCATAACTGCTTAGTAAACAGAGAATAGGATATTATTAAGGTAATTCTGCATAACTTTTTTTGATTTAGGTTTCACAGTGTTATTTTTCTATTGTGGCAAATATTAATAGATATATCTATTCCTGTATGTATTTATATTTTTATTTACTACTGGTCATTCCCCTAAGAAAGAGTAACCTAAGGAATGCTGGACCAAATCTGTTTAGAAGAAGGAAAAATCTGATAATTTTGTTTATAGTTTTGTAAATTTAGTCATTCCTTGTTCCTAATTGTTAAGCCTTGTCTTTGGGCAGTAAGTATTAAAAATAGTAAACTTTGTTCAGGTTCACTTTAAGGGTAAATATAAAAAGGAGCATACTGTATAGCCATTTTCGTATCTTTACTCTTAAGTGAATTGGTCCTTATTAGAATAAGAAGAAAATTAATATAGTAGCAACTTGTCTGGCTGGTATGTGGGACAGGTCCTCTTACAGGAATGTTAGTATAGTTTCTATAAAGTCATTTTTCTTCTCACCATATGAGCCATTGAAACTATTGGTGGTTTTTAAATAACCAGTAATCTAACATTCTGTTTTCTCTGACTTCTGATCACTATTTAAGAAAGGCCTTGGCTGTGTTCAGGTCTTTATAGGACAGAATTACTTTTCATCTCTTGTCATCAAGTTCTATCTCAGATCCTCTCAAACTGTTAATCAGAATGACTCACTTCTTGATGGAGAGGGAGGAGTATGATAAATTCCTTTGTTTTTCACATTGTGTTCAAAGTACTGTTTGGGCGGGGGCGGTGCTTATTCAGAAACTCTCAATATCATCTCTTTCAGTTGCAGTTTGTTGGACATTAAAAAGTCTGATTATTTCAGAACATTTAGTTCCTGTCCTTAAGAGGTTTGTTTGTTTTTTATTAAAAACTAATACAGCAGAAGAGAAGAATATGTTGTTCAGTCACTCAGTTATGTCCAACTCTTTGTAACACTAGGCTTCCCTGTTCTTCACCATCTCCCAAAGATTATAAATAGTTTGATTTAGCATTGGGTTTACAGTGAGGTTACATCATATTTGAATTTAATTAGTGAACCGTACACACTTGGCAAAAAAAAAAAAACGGAAGGGGTTATACTTTCAACAGACCAATGTTCTGGAGATATTTTTAGTTGCCACACGTTGGGAGGAGGGCATGGGAGTGCAGGTGCTACTAGTATTTACTGGGAATAGGCTAGGAATACTGCCATCCTTCAATGCACAGGACAACCTCTGCAACAAGGAATCTTCCAGCCCCTGATGCAGTAGTGCCAGAGTTGAGAAACCCTGAAATAGACCCACAAACGAAAGCATGCTCCCCAATGAGGGTGAGATGGGAGACGAAAGATCTGCTGATCTTTAGGCATATTCACATTTCCTATGTCATATCCTCTAGCTATTTTGTGATTCTAGTTCTTAAAAATACAATATTTTAGTATAACACAGCCCCTTATGGTGAGTCACCTACTGGGTGAATAATTTAATGGATTTTCTAGGGTAACGTTAACTGTATATACTAATTTTATATTGCCAGTTTATCTTACACCTTTAATGTTTGAGTCTAATCTCTGGATAAGATGTGATTTCACTGTAGTGCTAAAGTTAGAAAAAACATAGATTGATAAAGTGCTTGTAATCATTACAGTGTTTTCCTTTTTTCTCCTTTCATCAGCCCATATCTGTTTTCATTAGGAACCTAATGGGATTAGAGTGACCAATGGAGATAGAACACCTAAGCAGGTTTACAATCTGGCTGGGAAGAAAAGTGCAAAAGAGAAAAAACAGTACAGGGTAGTTTATGCTGAGAACTTACAGGCAGTAAGTGCAATAAGAGTTTGAGACAGCAGTTGTTAAGAACTGGGAGACTAAGAGACCTTACAGAAAAGTTGTGAATCCAGCTTCTGGCGCTGCACTTGGGTAGAGGCATCAATATTGCAGAAAGACTCCCCTAATTAATAGTGTTTTAATAACCAACGATAATTTGTGTGGTGAATGGAGATTTTATCCCATACTATGAATTTCTCAAATACTGAGTTAGAAACTTACACTGAAATCACTTTTCCCTCTGCAGTCTCACACCATCTTGCTGGTACAGCCTACCAAGAGGCCAGAAGGCAGAACTTACGCTGACTATGAATCTGTGAATGAGTGCATGGAAGGTGAGTTTAAACACTAATCAAGGGGTAGAAATCATTGACTTTGTTTTGGGGGTAGTAAGGGGTTGGGGGCTGGAGGTGGAATGGGCTATAGAGTCTCCTGGCTCCCACGCTAGCTAGCATCCACACCAGCTGGTCTGCGCTTGCTCCCAGGGTGAGAGTGGTAAGTGCTAAGACTCTCAGTTGTCTTGAGTTTGTTTACCCTGACATTCACTGTTATTTCTACTTTTTAGAATCAAGCTCATATGTATAGTGACTTTCCCAGGCCTCTGCTTGTTTTGTAAATATTCTTTATTTATTATATGTTATTTTGTTACTGTGCTGGGTAAATATTTTACAGGTATTCCTTATATAGTCTAGTCAAACTCAATAGAGTTATTAAGACAGGCTTGAGAAACCTAATAGTGCCTACACAACCTAATAGTCTAATTACTAAACAAACATTAAAAGCTAAGGTTACAGTCCATCAGAATGTTAAGAAATAAAAAATTAGTTCAGTGAATAAAGGCAAATGGAACCAAATCAGTATAATTTATTGTACATTTGATAAGCTGGCACCACCCTGAAGGGAGGTATCAGCCCCCAGTAAACCATTAGATGAGAGCACGTAGATTGGATCATCACTAACTGGATTCATCCTTACATCCTTTCATTACATCATTAGATCATCACACCCAGTAAGCCACTTGTGTACACCCTGCACCCTTTCTAGCAAACTGCACATTCTTCACCTCTTCTGTAAAGATTTTATAGGAATATAAAATTTGCTGCTGGCTGTCCCTGGAATTGCCAATTATCTGAAGCTAATTGGATTAGGCTTAAAAATCTCTTCTTAAAACCAATGGTGGGTAGACCTCTGGCGGGACAAAAAGCTACTCATTGTATCAGAGATGGCTCCTCAGATTCTATTCTAATTTTTAAAGCAAAGCTTGTGTTCTTTTCTTTTCTCAAGTCCCTTCCTCTGCTGATAGACTTACTTGCCATTAAGGTAGACTTTGTGCACACACTCTAGATTGTTGCTTTATCTATATTACCATGTTTGGTCTTTGATTCTGCAATACTCTTTACTAACCTTTGCTGATTTTAGGGAAGCCTGATGCTGGGAGGGATTGGGGGCAGGAGGAGAAGGGGATGACAGAGGATGAGATGGCTGGAAGGCATCACCGACTCGATGGGCATGAGTTTGAGTACACTCTGGGAGTTTGTGATGGACAGGGAGGCCTGGAGTGCTACGATTCATGGGGTCGCAAAGAGTCGGACACGACTAAGCGACTGAACTGAACTTTAAAAAAAAAAGAATACATTTAATTTCTAGAGCAGTTTTAGGCTTAAAGAAAAACTGAATAGAAAGTACAGAGGGTTCCCAAGTACTTCTCCCTATCCCCAGTTTCCCCTGTTAATGACACCTTTCCTGGTAGTCCAGTGGTTAATACTGCTTCCAATGCAGGGGGCTCAGGTTCTCCTGGTCAGGGAACTAAGGTCCTGCATGCCACACCCCCCACCCCACCCCAAAAAAAGATAGAATATGAGGTATGGTACATTGTTACAGTTGAAGCAGAATACAGTCCATAGTTTATTTTGGGATTTATTCCTTGTGTTGTGCAGTGCTGTGGGTGTTGCCAAATGTGTAATGCTGTGTATTCACCATTACATTATCATACTGTAATGTTGAGAATATTCTTATTGCCCTAAAAATCCTCCATGTTCCCCCTAGTCATCCCTCTTCACCTCACTCCCTGCCTCCTGGCAACCACTGGTCTCTTTGCCACATCCATTGTTTTGCTTTTTCCAGAATGTCATAGATTTGGAATCATTGACATATAGCTCTTTCAGACTAGCTTCTTTCACTTAGCAATGTGTTTAAGTTTCTTCCATGCCTTTTTGTGGCTTTCTAGCTCTTTTTTTCTATTTAAATTAGAAATGGTGGTTTATTTTCCATTTTAAAAGTTAAAATGGAATTATTGGAATCAGTTCTCACATGGTGGTTGTCAAATGGTAATTTTCTTACTTTCTTATTTTTCTTTGTTATAGTAGTTAATATTCATCTGGAATACAGAGCTTTCCCTCCCCTCATCCCTTTTTTAAAATTAATAGGTTTAGTTTTTTTTAGAGTAGTTTTGGGTTTACAGGAAAATTGATTAGAAAGCACAGTTCTGTCATAACCCCTGCTTCGCCCCCTCCCAGTTTTCCCGAATATTTACATCCTGTGTTAGTGTGGTACATTTGTTAGAATTGTAGAGTCAGTACTGATACATTATTGACTAAAGCCTTGTTTGCATTACTGTTCACTCTTTGCTTTGAACATTATGTGGACTTTGACATGTGCAAAGACATGTATCTAACATTTAGTACCCTGAAAATCCCCTGTGCTTCACCTGCTCGCCCATCTCTCCCCTAAACAGCAACCACTGATCTTTTTGATGTCTTCATAGTTTCTTCTTTTCCAGAATATTGTATTGTTGAAATTATAGTATGTAGCCTTTTCAGATCAGCTCTTTCACTTCAGTTCAGTTCAGTTGCTCAGTCGTGTTTGACTCTGCGACCCCATGGACTACAGCACACCAGGCCTCCCTGTCCATCACCAACTCCCGGAGCCTACTCAAACTCATGTCCATCGCATTGGTGATGCCATCCAGCCATCTCGTCCTCTGTCATATGCTTTTAAGATGTCTCCATGTCTGTCATGGCCTGATAGCTCATTTCATTTTGTTGTTGAATAATACTCCATTGTATGGGTATAGCACAGTCTGGTTATCCATCACCTGTTGAAGGATATCTTGGTTGCTTACGGGTTTTGTCAGTAAATAAGCTGCCATGTACATTCCTGTGTAAGTTTTTGTGTGGACCTAGGCTTTCAGCTCCTTTCGGTAAATCCTGAGGAGCGTGACTGTCAGATCATGTGGCAAGACTTTATTAGCTTTGTGAGAAGCAGACGAGCTGTCTTCACACGTGGCTGTGTCACTGCATTCCCTGCGGTTCCTGTGGCAGCCTTTGGTGTTGTCAGTGTTCTGGAGTTTCTTGCCATCCTAATAGATGTATAGTGATACCTCATTTCAGTTTGCAATTTCCTCATGTTGTGATGTTGAACATCTTTTCATAATGCGTATTTTTCTTCTCTATATCTTCTCTGGTGAGGTGTCTGTTCCCATCTTTTGCCTATTTTTTAATTGAGTTGTTTGCTTTCCCATCGTTGAGTTTTAGGAGTTCTTTGTATATTTTTGATAATAGTTCTTTATCTCAGTGGTCCCCAACCATTTTGGTACCAGGAACCAGTTTCGTGGAAGATAGTTTTTCTGTGGACGGTTGGAGGATTGGTGTGTGTGTGTGGTTTTGGGATGATTTGAGAACATTGCATTTATTGTGCACTTTATTTCTATTATTAATATTATTATATCCGCTCCACCTCAAATCATGAGGCATTCGACCCCAGAGGTTGGGGACCCCTGTTTTATCAGATACATGTTTTGCAAAGATTTTCTTCTAGTCTGTGGCTTGTGTTTTCACTTTCTTTGATAGTGTCCTCTGAAGTACAAAAGGCTTAAATTTTGATGAAGTCCAGCCTATCTAAGAAGCTTATCCAAAGTCACAAAGATTTGTGCCTACATTTTCTTCCAAGAGTTTTATAATTTTGACTTAGATTTAAGTTTCTGGGCCATTGTGAGTGACTGTTTATACGTGGTGTGAGAGGAGTCCAAGTTTCTTCTTTTGCGTATCACTGTACAGTTGTCCTAGCACCCTTTGTTGATAAAATACTCTTTCTCTGTTGATTTGTCTTGGTATCCTTTTGGAAAAACAGTTGACCATCAATGTGAGGGTTTATTTGTGGACTCCTATTTCTGTTCCATTACTCTTAAGTCACCCCATCTGTGAACTTGAGATAGCATTCTATTTATTTAAATCTTTACTATCAGTGACATTTTACAGTTTTCAGTGTGCCTTATGTCTCTTTTATTGAATTTATTTGTAAGAATTCTATTCTTTTTTGATGTTGTTCATTTCATTTTCAGTATTTTTATTGTTGAGGTATAGAAATATAATAGATTTTTGTATATTGATTTTACATCATGCAGTCTTACCACCCTGACTTATTAGTTCTAATAGTTTGTATTTTGTAGTTTCCTTAAGGTATTCTGTATACAATTCTGTATACATTTATAGAGATAGGTACACTTCTTCCATTCCAGTGTGAATGCCAATTATTTCTTTTCCTTGCCAAACTACCCTTACTAGAGCCTCCAGTGCCTTGTTACCTGATACAAGTGACAAGAGCAGGTATTCTAGTCTGAATGGGAAAGCATTGTCCTTTGCCACTAAGTATGATGGCAGCTGTGGGTTAGTGTCACAATGAATTGATTTTCCTGGTTTTTATTTCCTTTCCATTCACCCTTTCTATTCAGGAACTCATAAGTGATACTTCTGATCACAGTGTCTTGAACCAAGCTTTATTAAGATAGCTTTTGATAATTCTGTGCTTGACTGTTACTTTTTATTAGGAAATTTATGAAGTCAATTTGGAGGTACACAAAGACCTATATGTACAGGGAAGGACAAAGTATTGTGATATAAGCACATAACACTACTCATATCTAAAGTTCATACAATTGTACGATCTTGGTTTTCCCCTCTCTTAGGTGTTTGTAAAATGTATGAAGAACATCTGAAGAGAATGAATCCCAACAGCCCCTCTATCACATATGATATCAGTCAGTTGTTTGATTTTATTGATGACCTGGCAGACCTCAGCTGCCTTGTGTAAGTATTAGCCCCCGTATCTCTTAAACTGTGTTTTTTTTTTCCTTGTTTGTTTGTTTGAGGTGATTTATGCTATTAGGAGCTCGCTCTGCATGACACAGATCTTTGTGTTTTGCCTGTGATGTGGTAATTAATATTTCTTCTGCACGTGGCTCATACATTGTCAACATAAAGCTGAAGAAGGCACAAGAAAATCTTAGGAATTTTGCTAATTGACGCTGTTAGTGTACATCCACCTTGAACCGAGAACTTTGTTCCTTAAATAATCTTTTACTTAGTTTTTTCCCCAATTACAGTCTTTATCCTAAAGCAGTTAGCTTTAAATTAAAACTAAGATTATTCTGTTTTCATGATTTTTTTAAAATATATGTAGGACTGAAATAGAATTTAATTTTAATTACACCTAATGTTGATCATGTGTATTTTGGTATGTTAGAATGAGTTTGTTTTTTTGACACTTTTCTATTCTCTGAGTTTTGTCAAATTAAATTTTTTCCCCTAACATTATGCTTATTTTAAGTTATATCAGTAATTACTTATCACCACTGTTACTAAGGACCATGTGAATCTATAATACTTCATCTTCTCAGCATTGTTGGAGAGACCGAGTATTAAGTACAGTGAATTTTACAGAGGAAAATGGAAGTACCTTATAATGAGAGCTTCGGTCACCAGGCATATTTATTATGTGTCAGACACTATGCTAGAAGAAAAAAATATTTTTCAGTCGTGAAAAACATGTAGATCCTACTCTAAGGCACTTCCTGTTTCAGCACTGGAACCAAGTCTGGAATGCTGTCTCACAAAAGATCCGGGTGAAAATAAGCATTTCCTTGGAATTTTTGAGTTCAGTTTTCTTCACCTCTTCATTGTGTTTCAGTTATAGTCACTCTGCTTACTCAGAGTATTTCAGTGATCCAGTTCTGGTCTTTAATGAAATGTGTTTATAATGTGTGATAATTTTATTATGATTATTTTGATATAAAAACTCAAAAAACTATTGAGGCCAATAGAGCTGTATATATATCATACTGTATTAGTTTATAATGTTTATAGTTGATGTGTTTATTGCCTGACACACAGAAAGAGACAGACATACATGTTCATATAATATATTTATTGAGTGCCAGTTATGTACCATATGTGTTCCAAGGCACTGAGGATTGCACAGTGAATAAGTCAGTGTCAAATGAAGCCTGTGAAGCTGCAGAAGAGTAAGTGGAGGGCGTGGAGAGTAGAGGGAGATGAATTTGGTGAACCAGCCTGTTCAAAAGTATTGATACTTCATATTTTTGGTAGATCAAATGAATGAGGACTGAATGAGGATTGAAATTTGGTACAGCCCTGTGGAACTTTGGTGATTCCCAGAGCAGTTTTGGCAGAGTGAAGTGGAAGTGTGAGAGCATTAGCTGCTCAGTAGTGTCCAGCTCTTTGTAAGCCCACGGGCTGCAGCCCACCAGGCTGCATAGACTTCTCCAGGCACCAGTACTGGAGTGGATTGCCATTCCCTTCTCCAGAGGCTCTTTCCGACCCGGGAGTTGAACCCAGGTCTCTCTCATTACAGGCAGATTCTTTACTGTCTGAGCCACCTAGGAAGCCCTAGAGTAAAATCTTTATATATTCCAGTGAGTTAGTAAGAAGAGAGGAGTTGTAGACTGCCAACACAGACAAATTTTGTAGAATTTGACTCAAAAGGAGAGGAGGGAAATGGGGTTATAGCTAGAGGAAAAAATACTTTTTTCCCCCTTTAATTTTGTTTTTAAGGTGAGAAAAATAATGGTATATTGGCAGGCTAATGTGATGATGTAGTAGAGGGAGAAATTGATGGCTTTAGATAGGATCTTGGACAATCCATTAATAGTAAAGTAGGAAACACAGGCCGATGTGATAGAAGCTTGAGGAGGTTTTCTAATTGCTTTAGTTACTTCAGGAAAATAGAAGGGAGGACACCATTTGGAATTAAGGGTGAGGGAGGAAGTGTTGGAGGTTGTGAAAAAGAGATGAGAAATCCAGGAGGGTGAAGGGATTAGGGAATGTGATTTAAGAGGTACTTGATAGTGAATATAAAATTAAAATAGTCATGTGGTAATTGTATTTTCCTAGTCACTCTTAATTTGAAGAGTTAAGGGTGAGTTTACTTTTTAGATTATTTCTCACTGTAACAACAGGACATTAGTAAAAAACCAAATGTTCTGTAAAAGTAGAGAGCTTGTGAATTTTACTAAACCCCATTCTGACCTTACCATTCAGGGGAAGAATTTGATAATGGTGTAAAGCATTCCTACTTTGGAGTTTGTTTCTCTTCAAAGATTGGATTGTAGCTCAGTGATGACCTGGAGGAGTGGGTGAGAGGGAAGGGATATATGTATACATATAGTGGACTCACTTTGTTGTGCAGCAGAAACTAACACAGCGTTGTAAAGCAGTTAAACTCCTCCACCCCCCCCCCCGCCCCCCAAAAAATGGATCATAAGTTTCTAGCTCAATGGTTCACAGACAATAAGAACTCTGGTCAGGAGTGTTTAAGCTTTTACTCCTTGCCTGAAGTCACTTAGCCAATAAGTTGCCTGCACTGTTTTGAGCCTTGGTTTCCCCCTTTATTAAAAAGGGATAATTGTATCTACTCACAGAGTTGTAAATAGGATTAAATTGATTCAGATGAGTGCCCAAAGCAATAACCTAGCAGTTGGCAACTTCTTTATAGGCTTCTCTGGTAGCTCAGATGGTAAAGAATCTGCCTGCAGTACTGGAAATTCAGGTTTGATTCCTTAAAGAAGGAAATGGCTACCCACTCCAGTATTCTTACCTGGAGAATCCCATGGATAGAGGAGCTTGGTGGGCTACAGTCCATGGGATCGCAAAGAGTCGGACACAACTGAGCGATTAATGCTTCTAACACTTAGAGGTATTTACTGTCATTTGTAGTTATATGTATATAATTTTTTTTGCTGAGAACCTAAAAAATGATGGTGCTCATGGCCTTAAAACACTGTGACGTACTTTGTGTTTCTGCGATCTCTGCTTGTTTATTATATTCTTTTTTTATACCATAGCTTTAGTTTGTTTACTCTAAAAAATGAATTTATTGCTTAACCAGCAATCTAGCTGGTTGTAGTTGTTCAGTTTTAGGTCAGTGGAATATTTCTGTTTTTTGTCCTCTAAACATACCTTGAGTCAGTGTCCATTAAGTGATGCATTGTACTCCAAAAACCCTGGAATTCTGTTAGAGTTTCATTGCTGATATTACTCCTTGTACTCCAGGCTCTTCTCAGCCTCTAGCATTGTTCATTAAAAAGAAAATCCTAAAAAAAAAAATAAATAGAATAAAAATAAATAAAAAGAAAATCCTGAAATACTGGATGTATATAAAATTTTCCTTCTGTTAATACTTTCCAGAGAAGAAATCTTTGTGGCAGCAACATATTTTTAAAGGTTTTCTTTTTTTTTTTAAGTTGATTCAAAGTAAATATAGTAAACCTGAAGTTTTGTTTTTTCATCACTGAAGGAACCATAAGAATAGTTAACTATGTAGGAGAAAGAACACATGGTTTCTGGACAGACTTCACCAAGAAGTAGCTGTGTAACGCAGTGAGCGTTTACCTTAAGATCTCTAGACCTCAGTTTCTTTTTCTGCTGTGAGATTGTGCTAGATGATCTAAACTTCATATTGCATAAAATCCAACAGTTATGTAATCCGCTGTTTTACGTTTTCATTATGTTCATGTATCAACATGTGCACATCTGTGCCATTCTAAAACAGTTAACAATTTCCAGTTTTAAAAACACGACGGTATTTGACCATTGTAACTTTGCTTATTATTCTTCTGTTCCTCAGTTACCGAGCTGATACCCAGACATACCAGCCTTATAACAAAGACTGGATTAAAGAGAAGATCTACGTGCTCCTTCGTCGACAGGCCCAACAGGCTGGGAAATAGTTGAGTTTGGAAGCATTAGGGGAACGAGGGTGGGCTTGGAACACAGATGTGTGCAGTGTGCTGTAGTGGAAGTTTTGTATTATAGTTATCCTGTTTCCATTTTGGTATACCCTAGCCAAAATTGAATGTATTAGATAAAATGTGATGATCTTGTCCAATCTGAAAACCCCTTTGCCCCCCTCCCCCCCCCTTTTTTTTACTTAAACATTTTTATGATGATTTAGATGGAAGTTGGTTTTTGTCAGTTAATGTTGGTTCCAGTCCCTCAAACTGTTCATACCTGCTTTATAACATCCACTGTACTAATCCTCCTTCAAATTGGGGTGGGGAGTGGAGGCGCAGTTTAGTTACGTCCTCAAGATAAAGTCTTGGTGAAAAACAAATAAATGTTCTTTAGTTATATTTTTCCCCCTGAGTGATTTTTTTCCCACTTTTTTTGTGTCTCTGATCTGAATTGGGTGTTCTTACAAAGCATTATCAGTTTCTAAACCAATAGGCTGCTACACGATGAAGTTGAAGAAAGCCTATATATGTGCTGAATATGTTTTCCTGTGGCTTATATGAAGCTAAAGAGTTTTTACCTCATTTCTCCTAGTTTTTCCCTCTTGTAAGTGAATCTCAATTGTATCTCCAAGGTTTCCACCTACTGGTGCAAACATGATGAAACACTTTCCAGTGACATAGTTTATCTACAGCAGCAACCAGGTTAATTCCTTAGCCTTGCTGATGTCCTTTTTCTGGGAGGTCCTTTTGCCTTCTAATACCCTTCAGCAGTGGAATGCTAATTACCGCTCCTGTGCAAGGGTAAGGGAAGGACCACAGAAAAGTACAGGATGATCTTGCTTTTAATGTAAAGATTATGGTCATACTGTGACTTGAACGTACACTGCATTCCCATCGTACCTCCAGTCAAAGTATGTGGACATTTCCCTGATTCTGCTAATATCACACTTCACCAATGACGAATAATATCTTTACACACTGTAAGATGGACAGTTTTTTGGAGGCTTCATGACTGGCCTTATTTGCTTGTTTTATGCAGAATGAAATTATATTTGTAGCTGTAGTTAATTAATATTTCACTGTGAATCAGCCAATTTTAAAAAATGTTATCCAAAAAAAAAAAAAAATGTTCTCACAGGAAAAGAAATAGATCCAAAAGTAAGTCAGATTGTCCTACTTTTCAGTTGGCATGTCTAGTATAGTTTTATTTCTCTAAAAGATATGATCTTGGCTTCATTTCTTTTTTTTGAAAAATACTCTAGAACACATCTGGAGGGGATGGGATCCCTTGAGTCTCTGATAAAATGTTTTTTAGCGTTGGACTTACAGAGGAAATAAGATTTTCTAAGGAATGTGAAAGAAAACATCTAGGTCCTAGATGTTGGGTGATGAGGAAAAAGAAGGTGAGCAGTATTTTGAATCATACTTTATAAAGCTTAAGGAAGAACAGGACTGGAATAAACATGGGGAAATATACATTTAACCATTTCCATTACTACACAGAAGAGGAGCAGAAGTAGGCTTTTTGCATTGTTAAGGTGGAATCTGTGATGAAACTTTTCAGTGGTTTGGTGGAGCTATAGCCCCTGTTCCATGTTCTTACAGAGTTAGAGTACTGACTGTGGCCTTTCTCTAACTACAAGTCAAACAGGTTTGATTTCTGCTTATAGAGTGATGTTTTATACTGCTGCCTAAAGGTGAAGCATACCAGAAAAATTAACAAAGATCCTGATATTCTGTAATCCACCTTATTTTATATACCTGGAAATTTCTAAAATAGTTCTTGACAGTGCTACTTGCTTCTATTTTTTTAATGTTTGATCTAACACGTCCCAGGATTAGAAAGGGGGATATTTTAACTGTCTCACTCAACTTGTATTTCTCTGGCTTAAAATATTTCCAGCAACTCACTAAAATGCCTTGGGTATTTTTGACATATACAAATATATATATGACATGTTTGGTTAGGTTATATATCTTACTGCTGTTGTTTGGGGTGAGAATGATGGTAAACTGTTTACTTTCAACAAGGGTGAGCAGACAGTTTCATACTGTCCTAAAAGCAGACCAGTCTTTGGGTTGGAGGAAAGAGGGCAGGGCATTTCTTAGTGTGAAATCAGTTTCCTATCAGTATGACCACTTCTTTATCAAATTGTTTTTATTAATTTTTAAGATTGGAATGAAAATCAGTTAATGTATGAAGTGTTTAATAAACATTACTACATTAATAGGGATACTTTTAGAATAGGGACTTTTTATTTATGTGTTAGTATGTCCACTACTTATGTATAGCATTTACTGCTTGGGAAACATTTTTATATTTATCTTATTTAATCATTATAACAACCCTTTGATATAGGAAATAATTATTCCTTTATTACTGGTTTATAAAAAAATAGGTTCACATTGACTCAAATCACTTTGCTAGGTGAAAAAGACATGGTCTTGGGAGTTCCCTGGTGACCCGAGTGATTAGGACTTGACATTTTTGCTGTGGAAGCCCAGGTTCCATCCCTGGTCCTGGAACCATCCCACATGCTGCGCAGCACAACCTAAATTAATTAATTGAAAACAAAAAGACATGGTGTTAACCTCAAAGATTTTTGAAGGGAATATGAGGCCCCCCAAAGTAAATAACTGAACTAGATAATGAATCTCTGGTGACTATCAAAGGAACTTAAAAGGTAGAAATATTTGGATTCACAAGACCCGAGTAGGTCATATTTGTTACCAGTTTACTTGAAAGCTTACAGGACAGAAAACAGCTTGCTAACCCAGCATCATCAAGTGTTCCTCTTCCACAGGAGTGAGCAGTCCTCATGGCAGTTCCCACAGCCACCTAAGAATTATTCTCTGCACGTACAGACAAGAGGTAGGTCAGGTGCGAGAGACAAGGCAGGTAGGTGCAAGGACTACCTTGGCCTGGAAGCCTTGTATTCAGCAGGAGCCGCTGTCCATAGACAGTGCTTATAGGTCGCTGCGAGAGACGGGCCTCTCACAAGAGTCACTGCATTTAGGAAAACAAACCTGTGTCTTACCACCAGCTATTTATACCAGTGGAGGCATAAATTTACCAATTAGAGGTCATTTTTACCGTAAGCACTTTTGCCTAGTAATACATTCCACCATTATTTTTCCTTAGGGACAGAGCTAGAAAGTCTTTCAGTTGCTGAGTCGTGTCTTGAGTCTTTGGGAGCCCATGGACTGCAGCATGCCAGGCTTTCCTGTCCATCACCAACTCCTGGAGCTTGCTCAAACTCATGTCCATTGAGTCAGTGATGCCATCCAACCATCTCATCTTCTGTCATCCCCTTCTGCCCTCAATCTTTCCCAGCATCAGGGTCTTTTCCAGTGAGTCAGCTCTTCACATCAGGTGACCGAAGTATTGGAGCTTTAGCATCAGTCCTTCCAGTGAATTCAGGGTTAATTTCCTTTAGGATTGACTGGTTGCAAGGAGGTTTGATCTCCTTGCAGTCCAAGGGACTCTCAAGAGTCTTCAACACCACAGTTCTAAAACATCTGTTGTTCGGTGCTCAGCCTTCTTAATGGTCCAATTCTCACATCCTTACGTGACTACTGGAAAAACCATAGCATTGACTAGACAGACCTTTGTTGACAAAGTGTTGTCTCTGCTTTTTAATATGCTGTCTGGGTTTGTCATAGCTTTTCTTCCAAAGAGCAAGTGTCTTAATTTCATGGCTGCAGTCACTGTCCACAGTGAGTTTGGAGCCCAAGAAAATAAAGCCTGCTAGAAAGTTAACTCAAAGTAAATTTGTGAAGTGTGAGGTGAAGGAGGTAACATTTGAGCTGGACCTTGAAGAATGGCTAAACTTTGAAAACAGGAAAATAGGAGTAATGAGGTAGTAAAGCACTGGGAATATTTGAGGTAAAGCAAGTAAGCCATTGTGTCTGGAGTACAGAAACTTTTGGAGAGATGGTATATGGCATAAAGGCCAGGAAGGTTGGTATTGGAATTCCTTGAACTTGAAGCTACAGAGTTTATTTCAAAGGCTGTGGATAGTCTAAAGGTTTTTAAGGCATAACCTGTCAAATCATGAGAATTAAATTCACTCTTCTGTGTAGACCAGATTAGAAAAACAGAGAATAAAATGTCTCAGAAGCCAAGTCAAGAGAATTTTTCAGTAAAGTGAGGAATTAGTAAGAAGTCTTAGGATTTGGAGTTTAGAAATTCTTTTCACTAGTTTAATATGAAGACAAAAACCAAATTTGCAGGTAAAAAGTAAGGGAAATTTTTTTAAAAAGTAAGGGAAATGGTAAAATATAAGCAGAGAAGGCAAGGTTCATTGGAAACTTGAAAAAGAGTGGCAACGTACAATGATCAGTTGGAAGGACCTTTTTAAAAGAATTTGTTCTTGTATGTAAGTAAAGGAAATGTCTAGGATAATTAATGAAAGATTCAGTGCCAGTTGAAACGTATGTTTAGGTGTACTGGTTGAATGCTTAATCTCAGAAGAGAAAGAGAAGGTGGAAAGGGTTTGTGTTAGATGGTCTCAATCCATTAAAAGGGTAAAATTGGTTACCATCTTGGAGAAAGGGAGGAGATGAAGATGGTGGGTAAAGTGTAACAGCTATGGGAGGTGTGGGGAGGTTAACGTATTTTTAGTAGAACAAATCAGCACATTTTGTGACTTTCACTAGAAGCATTCAGCCAGTGAGAAAAAGAGTTAGATATTGACTGCTTTCCACTCCGCCCCCCAAGTAATTCCCTCACCCACAAGCCTTTGTTCCAGGACCCCCAGAACAAAGAAGAGGTGGTCAAACATAACAGATAGCAAAATGGTAGATTTAGACCCCCATCCTACTGTTAATTACATTAAATGTAAATAGTCTTAATGCTTCAGTTAAAAGACTGGATCAGTAAAGCAAGACACAACTACATGTTCAACCCGGTTTAAATAAAAAAACAGGGCATTCCCTGGTGGTCCAGTGTTTAGGACTCTGCAGTACCACTGCTGGAGGCACAGTTCAATCCCTGATCAGGAAGCTAAGATCCTGCAAGCCATGTAGTGTAGCCAAAACAAATATTATATACATATATATACATAAACACAGATAAGTTAAAAAGATGGGGAAAGATATTCCATACAAACACTAAGCTTAAGAAACTGACATAGATGCAGTATCAGACAAAGCAAGCATCATAATGAGGAATGTTACCAGGCTCAAAGAGGGCTGTTTTTAAAATTATAAAAGGGTAAATTTACCAAGAGACATAATCTTAAACAAGCACTTAATAACAACTCAAAAATATGAGATAATTTTGGGGGAGATTCTGATGTGTTGGCACTACCTCTCATTCTGAATGTTGCACACCTGAGTTCTTGCACCTAAATGTGCAGCTAAAGTGCAGATTTAGGTCTGAAATGGACTTTGACATTCCACATTTTTAACAAACTTCCATGTGCCTACACGTTGAGGGGCAAAATTTCCCATGCCACACTGCTTTCCATGAGACAATGTAGGAACAGTATGAAAAGGCAAAAAGATATGGCTGAAAAATGAACTCCCCAGCTCAGTAGGTGCCCAGTGTGCTGTTGGAGATGAGTGGAGAAATAACTCCAGAAAGAATGAAGAGACAGAGCTGAAGTGAAAACAACAGCCAGTTGTGGATGTGACTGGTTATGGAAGTAAAGTTCAATGCTGTAAAGAACAAAAGTTGCATAGGAACCTGGAATGTTAGGTCCATGATTCAAGGTAAATTGGAAGTGGTCAAACAGGAGATGGCAAGTGTGAACATGGACATTTTAGGAATCTGAACTAAAATGGACTGGAGTGGGTGAATTTAATTCAGATGACCATTATATCTACTACTCTGGGCAAGAATCCCTTTGAAGAAATGGAGTAGCCCTCCTAGTCAACAATAGTCTAATATGCAGTAGTTGAGGGGCAATCTCAAAAACAACAGAATGATCACGTTCATTTCCAAGGCAAACTATTCAATATCACATTAATCCAAGTCTGCCCCAACCACTAAAGCCTATGAAGCTGAAGTTGAATGGTTCTATGATAACCTACAAGACCTAGAACTAACACCAAAAAAAAAAAAAAAAAAAAAAAGATGTTCATTATAGGGGACTGGAATGCAAAAGTAGGAAGTCAAGAGATACCTGGAGTAACAGGCTAATTTGACCTTGGAGTACAAAATGAAGCAGGGCAAAGGCTAACAGTTTTGCAAGAGAATGCACTGGTCATAGCAAACACCTTCCAACAACACAAGAGATGACTCTTCACAAGGACTTCACCAGATGGTCAATACTGTGATCGAATTGAATACATTCTTTGCAGCCGAAGATGGAGAAGCTCTATACAGTCAGCAAAAACAAGACAGGGATCTGATTGTGGCTCAGATCATGAACTCTTTATTGCAAAATTCAGATTTAAATTGAAGAAAGTAGGGAAAAACCATTAGGCCATTCAGGTATGACTTAAATCTCTTAAATTATACAGTAGAAGTGACAAATAGATTCAAGAGATTAGATCTGATAAAGTGCCTGAAGAACTGTGGACAGAGGTTCATGACATTGTACAGGAGGCAGTGATCAAGACCATCCCCAAGAAAAAGAAATGCTAAAAGGCAACATGGTTGTCTGAGGAGGCCTTAGCGAAAGGCAAAGGAGAAAAAGAAAGATATACCCATCTGAATGCAGAGTTCCAAAGAAGAGTAAGGAGAGATAAGAAAGCCTTCCTCAGTGATCAGTCCAAAGAAATAGAGAAAAACAACAGGGTGGGAAAGATTAGAGATCTCTTCAAGAAAATTAGAGATACCAAGGGAACATTTCATGCAAAAATGGGCTCAATAAAGGACAGAAATGGTATGGACCTAACAGAAGCAGAAGATATTAAGAGGAGGTGGCAAGAATACACAGAAGAACTGTACAAAAAAGACCAGATAAACTCGGTGTGGTCACTCACCTAGAGCCAGACATCCTGGAATGTGAAGTCAAGTGAGCCTTAGGAAGCATCACTATGAGCAAAGTTAGTGGAAGTGGTGGAATTCCAGTTGAGTTATTTCAAGTCCTAAAAGACAGTGCTGTTAAAGTGCTTCACTCAATATGCCAGCAAATTTGGAAAACTCAGCAGTGACCACAGGACTGGAAAAGGTCAGTTTTCATTCCAATCCCAAAGAAAGGCAATGCCAAAGAATGTTCAAACTACTGCACAATTGCACTCATTTCACATGCCAGCAAAGTAATGCTAAAAATTTTCCAGGCTAGGCTTCAATAGTACATGAACCAAGAACTCCAGATGTTCAAGCTGGATTTAGAAAATGCAGAGGAACCAGAGATCAAATTATCAACATCCGTTGTATCATAGAGAAAGCAAGAGAGTTCAAGAAAAACATCTACTTTATTGACTACACCAAAGTCTTTGACTATGTGGAAACTGTGGAAAATTCTTAAATAGATGGAAATACCAGACCACCTTACTTGCCTCCTGAGAGATCTGTATGCAGGTCAAAAGGCAACAGTTAGAACCGCACACACACACAAATGGACATGGAACAACAGACTGGTTCCAGATTGGGAAAGAGTACGTCAAGGCTGTATATGTCACCCTGCTTATTTAACTTATATTCAGAGTACATCATGTGAAATGCCGGGCTGGATGAAGCACAAGCTGGAATCAAGATTGCCAGGAGAAATATCGATAACCTCACATATGCAGATGACACCACCCTTATGGCAGAAAGAGAAGAGGAACTGAAGAGACTTGATGAAAGTGAAAGAGGAGAGTGAAAAAACTGGCTTAAAATTCAACCTTCAAAAGACTAAAATTATGGCATCTGGTCCCATCACTTCATGGCAAGTAGATGGGGAAAAAAATGGAAGCAGTGACAGATTTTATTTTCTTGGACTCCAAAATTACTGCAAAGAGTGACTGCAGGCATGAAATTAAAAGATGTTTGCTCCTTGGAAGAAAAGCTATGACAAACCTGATAGCATATTAAAAAGCAGAGACATTACTTTGCCAACAAAGGTCTGTCTAGTCAAAGCTATGGTTTTTCCAGTAGTCATGTATGGATGTGAGAGCTGGACCATAAAGAAAGCTGAGAGCTGAAGAATTGATGCTTTTGAACTGTGGTGTTGGAGAAGACTCTTGCGAGTCCCTTGGTCAAACCAGTCCATCCTAAAGGAAATCAGTCCTGAATACTCGTTGGAAGGACTGATGCTGAAGCTGAAACTCCAGTGCTTTGGCCACCTGATGCGAAGAACTGACTCATTGGAAAATACCCTGATGCTGGGAAAGATTGAAGTCAGGAGGAGAAGGGGACAACAGAGGACAGGGTTGGTGATGGACAGGGAAGCCTGGCTTGCTGCAGTCCATCGGGTCACAAAGAGTCGGACACGACTGAGTGACTGGACTGAACTGAACTGAACATAGGAAAGTGCCTGGTGTGTATTATATGTACAGTAAATAGCAAATCTGACTAAGCATTGCAAAGTACATAATTGATCTCAAACAAGAATCATCTTAGGCAGTATAAATCCCACCATCTAATAAAAGGTAGATAAAAGCATAACTTTAGCACAAGAAACAATATTTAATTGTTATAGGAGGGGATACTAGGATGGGAGAGGCTGAGTTAAGGTGACAAGGAATCATAAGTCACAAGCATAATATCAAAAGGCTAATGGAGCTCTGGACCAGACACAGAGGCAAGTGAATGATGGACTCAGAGATTAGGAGTGGCTGAGAGACTGAAATCAAGAGGACAGTTGGGAGATGGAGAAGTTGGAAGAAGCTATCTGATGGGGATTTCAGTGAAAGAAACAGAAGGTGATAATTTCTTGTGACTCACTTTCCTTTCTTCTCCACTACATAGTTTGACTTGTAAGCCTGAGCTAAGAAGATAGTTTACCTTTGGAGACAATAGTAATCCTTTCAGCTACATTTAGAGATCCTGGGTCAGCTTCTCTAGCCCACTCCTTTCTGTTTTATAATTCAGTGCTTCAGCGGGATATTCAGTTTAAAGTATACTGTGAAGAGCTTGGCTTAAGCCTCTTCTGTGCTAAAGGTAATTTCCTTTATGCTTTTCAAGAGAGTGGGAAGAAGGCTAATGAGGACTGATTACATCAATTAACTGAGACAAGCCCCGTGTCAACAGATGTTTGAATTTAAGGTCTCTGGACTGTAATTTTAGAGAAATGGGATAGATCATGGTTTCTTCCTTGGAAGCCTGAGATTGGAGGGGTTGCCATGGTAATGCTAACTCCTACCTTCACTTACTGGCATGCGTTGTGGAGTATCTGCTTTGTTCCAAGACTCCCAAGGCCTGGCCAACTGTATTGCCCTCTAATCTTTAAGGGAAGGAGTGATTGAGTCTTTTAGTACTGCACCAGGGTGAACAGTGTGATGAGCACTGGATCATGCTAGGCCCCTTCTGTCCAAAGGCCTTTTCATTTCAGAGACTACTTTGTCCTTGACATTATCCCTGAGTCCTGAAGCCTGTTAGAAGCATGGTCATCCACTTCCTTCTGCCTATAAAGCAATTCCAGAAAGGACTACCATAATATTCTTCCCAATTATTAAGCAAATCCCAATGGTAAGTGGCAGTTGTAGTGACAAAAGTGGAGTTAGACTCATATTCCCTTCAAAGGAATGTTATAAAAGGATCTGAGGATACAGGTACTAATGAGGGCAAATGCTGTTTAGCATGAAGTCTTCATACATCTCTAAGGAATCTGAGATGGAAAGCCTTGATACCCCAGTATTTTGTGGCTTCTCTGAGCCAGACCCTCTGAGGCTATTCAAGTACTTGGACTGAGAAATTGGTGTCTTTCCTTCATGTAAGAGGCTGATGGTCACTCCTTAAACAACAGAGCGTTTGAGCATGCTGTCCTGAGAGCCCATAGCTAGGAGGATCACTCAGGTGGACAAGTTCTTCACCCCACCGGGCTCTGACAACCCCTACCTAGCCACCCTCTGCACAGACACCTCCTACTTAGCTCTGATTCCTACCCTGGTTCACTCATGGAGATGCTGTCTCATCTTGCAAAGATGAGTTCACATGGTAAACATATGACTGGCTACCCTAGTAGCTGTCCAGCTGTTTATGTCCCATTTTTAGTGTTTAACTTAATCCTCAAGACAAATGTAGAGCTCAGTAAGTAATAACATTTTATAAAATGAACTCCTAAAGTTTTGTGCACTTTTCTATTCATATATGTTATACTTTAATAAAATGTATTCCCCAGAAATATTGAATACTGTTATTAAAACAATGCTTCCTAAAAGAAGTCTATGAAGTATCTCTGTACCTTAATGGAGGCCTTGGACCCTGTGGCAGCCCGACCACCTGCCGATCAAAGAATATGGTTAATCTTCCAGCAATTTTTGGTTCTCTTCTGGGCTGTCCTTGTAGCTCTGAGAAATGACAAAAGGTCTGATAAAAATGTGAGGGCTGCTGTTTTCTTTAACTTCTGTCTTAGCCTATCTCAAGAAATGTTTTCAAATACTAAAGTTGCTGAGACATCGGGGATGAGCTTAGTGTGGGCACAATTTTACCTGACTCTGATCTCTGCCTCTTTTGTTCCTTTGAGTTTAACATATTGCTGGAGGGATGAAGAGCAGAGGAGAAGGGGGTGCGGAGCCTCCTTCGCTCACTAGTGTATGGTTCCATGGGCTTCCCTGGTGGCTCAGTGTTAAAGAATCTGTCTGCAATGCAGGAGCCACGGGAGACATGGGTTTGATCCCTGGGTCAGGAAGATCCCCTGGAGGAGGAAATGGCAACCTATTCCAGTATTCTTGCCTGGAGAATCCCCATGGACAGAGGAGCCTGGTGGGCGACCGTCCCTGGGGTTGCAGAGAGTTGGACAGGACTGAAACGACTTAGCATGGCTTGGCACATACAATTCCATCAGTGTTAAGGGATTGTTATGATGTTCCTTGGGTATGATAATGCTATTATGCTTATTTTTTTTGAAATTGTTATCTTTTAGATCATATATGAAATATTTACAGATAAAGTGATGAAATATCTATGATTTTTTCCAAAATAATCCAATGGAAGGATGTAGAAGAAATAAAGTTAGTCATAATCTAATAATTTTTGAGACTAGGAGATGGGCCTTAATCTCTCTTCCTCTCTTCTTTTTTTTTTTTAATTTATTTTTGGTGGCAGTGGGTCTTTGTTCTATGTCCAGATTTCCTTACTTGTGATTCATGGGCTCTAGGGCGCACAGGCTTCAGTTTTTGTGGCACATGGGTTTAATTGCCCTGAGGCTTGTGGGATCTTCCTGGACCAGGAATCAAACCATGTCCCCTGCATTGGCAGGCATATTCTTAACCACTGGACCACCAGGGAAGTCGCTCTTGGCTTTCCTATGTGCCTGAAATTTCCCGTAATGGAAAGTTTAAAAAACAATTGATAACGCAGTTAAATCCTGTCCTGACTACTACTCTTGCATGTAGAGGTAGCTGTGAGGCTGATCATCTGTGGGGCTGGCACCCAGCACTCTCTCCTCACCCCTCTGTGGTGCTTGACCATTTACTGCACCAACATTCACTCTTGCATTCCACCTGCCCAGCTCCCTCCCTGCAACCTGAGCTCCCAAGAGGGCAAGCTGGCGCATTGGCATTCTCAAAGCAGGACGCATTTGGATCACAGAGGAAGACTTTGCTCAGTACCTTGGGGCCCCTGGAGCAGGAGGAGCTTACTGGGAAGCCTAGCTAGCTGTACTGTGTCAGGCTGGCATTCCCGAAAAACCAAGAGCAGCTTGGGATGTTTGGAGCCACTGAAGCTGTATTTCTGACACATGCTAATGAGCTTCGCTCAGGGGTGTAAACAGAGTCAGCACTTCAAACTAAATTCTGGTGGAATTTAATAACCTTTATTTAACTATCTCCCTAGACTGCTTCTGGCCGGACATAGTATCAATCTAAGAGGGGGCATTTCCCACCCCTGACAGCTTTTCAATGCCAGTTTTTAAGGAGTTGCCAAGTACACCCAGCCTGAGTGTGGGTATTTGTGTTGACACATTGTTCCCGTTAGAGGAAAGCAAATGTGTTTTCTGAATACCCAATTTCAAGCTTCTCAGCAGATTCCATAATCTCTCCCAAGCCAGTTGGGAGTAGACTGTCATACAGGGACCGTGAAGAACTGTGCTGGGAGTCAGATGGACTCATTAGCCTGGCACTGGACTGCTGATTTTTGTCATGCTAATTTCAGATCATTCCTAATCAAGGACCACCAGTTCCCCAGGCAGTTGTGGTGACTGTCTATTTGCCAAATTAGGTCTTTCTTTAGCCCCGTAAATAAGACTTTGAGTATATGTAGCTGCGTCCCTCAGTTACATGGTCAGAGCTTAGGCAGACAGTGACAGAGACATCCTCATGTAAACAGGTTAACATCTTTGTTCCCTAGGACTAGCCACTCCTCCTGAAAACACTTGCCAGTAATTCAAGACCAAACTCATCACCCTTCCTCTTGACTCCCTCCAAGGCAGCATTTCCTGTCTTGAATAGGGCTGCCAGCCAGCCAGTCATTCAAGCCTGAGACCTGAGTACAATTTATTTCTCCCTCTTTCTCGTTTTCCATGTCCTGTCAGTCAGCAAGTCCTGCTTTTTCTATGTCTTCCTGCCTTCATTCATTCATTTCAGCTACTTTGTGCCAGACACAGTGTTGACCTCTGGGGGTCACAAAGATGAATAAGATAGTCCTATATGGTCCCTACCATCAGTGCTTATCTGTTCTCCTGTTTGGACCCTAGTCACCCTTCCCAGCACCCTAGATCAGCCCCTCATCAGTTCTTACCAGATTTACTCCATTTCCTAACTGACTTGCCTACTTCCCCGTGTGACTGCATCAATGAGTCAACTGTCATTTTTCTTGTTACAAATGACAAAACCCCACCTGCATTACCTTAGCAAAGCTAGAGGAGGTGTTGTTTATTGATGCATAGAACCAAACTACAGGAATGGCCAGAGCACAAGTGGGGCTCAGGATCAAATGCAACCAGAAACGTGGAAAGCCCACTACTGCGATCAGGAAGGGCTACTATTTCTGGTTTCTGCTTCCCTTTCAGTGTCAGCTTCATTCTTCCCACAGACCAGCTTCTTCCACTTGGAGAGCACGACTGTCCATGGTCTTCAAGCTTCACCACTTTATATATATATGTGTATATATATATATACACACATTTTTAATTTAATTATTTTTAAAATTATATATACACATATTTTTAATTTAATTATTTGATTTTTGGCTGTGCTGGGCTTTCTTTAGTTGTGGCAAGCAGGGGCTACTCCCTATTGGTGGCTCTTGGGCTTATCGTTGCAGTGGCTTCACTTGCGGCAGAGCTTGGACCCTAGGGCATGCCCCCTCCATTGGCCAGAGGATTCTTAACCCCTGAACCACCAGGGAGACCCAAGCTTCACTACTTTAGAAAGATTTCTTCTTTCTGACTGGGTGCACAGATCCCAAGGGAATGTTCTAGTTGGCCCAGCTTGGGTCAGCTGGCCTAGTTAATAATTCAGCTGTGTGGTAGGCAGTCCCTAGGATGGTCCCCCATGATGGTCCTCCTGGTGGTTGTGCCCTTGTGTAAAGGCCTGCTCTCACGTGAGGACTTATTGATGCTGCTCTTCTAATAAAAAGATACGGCTGAAATTATGGACTCTCACTTTCTATATTACATTATAAGAAGGCTGTGGCTGCCATCTCAGGCACACTCTCTCTTGGATTGTTCACTTGGGGGGCAGCCAGTTGTCATGTTGTGAGACAGCCCAGTAGAGAAACCCTGGTGAGTAGGCTTGGAGGCAGATTATCAGAGGCCTGCCAGAAGTCATGTGAGCGAGCTTTAGGAGTGAATTCTCTGGGTTTGGTTGAGCTTTGAGATGACTGCAGCCCTGGCTGACACTCTGACCGCAAGCTCGTGACATCCCTGAGGCAGAACCACCCAGCTAATCCATTCCTGGATCCCAGATCCACAGAAATTATGAGATAACAAATATTAGTGGTTTGCAGTAACTAAATTGTGAGGTAATTTGTTACTTAGTGAAAGAAGACTAATACATTCTAACAAAATGGAAGCTTCTATTCAAACCACAGGAGAAGGAACATTTCCTGGGAAAAGGAGGGGACTGTCCTGCTGATAAAAGAACAAATTCCACTGCTGTTCTTTCCTAGTACACCCTCTTTCTTGCTGTGCAGCAGAGATTTTTTCTCTGATCATGTTGGCTTGCTGCTTAGCATTCTTAAAGCTCTCTATCACTCTTAAAATAAAAATCCAAGTTTGTAGCTTGATGTCTGAGGCTTTTTATGATTAGCACCTGCCCACCTGTCAAACTTAGCTCCCACCCATCCCCTCCCTGCTCCCACCACACTTCTGACTGTCAGTCCCTTGAGTACACCATATGAGCTCTTGCCTGCCTTTCACAGGCCCTTCCTTTTATGAGCAGTCTAGTTCTGCAAGGCCCACACACTGTCATACCTGATCATAGGTTAAGGCTTGATGCAGTATCACCACCTCCAGGTAGACCTCCCTGATCACCCGATCCCTTCACTCACTCCTCTATCTTCTAAGCTCTAGTAGCATTCTCTGTCATGACTCTTAATCACACTGTGTGGCATTGTTGGTGTGATTGTCCAGCTCCCTCATTAATCTCTGCTCTTTGAAGAAGAAACCCGGTCTTTCATATTGGAATCCCTAATGCCTTCTGATGCTGAAGCTGAAACTCCAGTACTTTGGCCACCTCATGCGAAGAGTTGACTCATTGGAAAAGACCCTGATGCTGGGAGGGATCGGAGAAGGCAATGGCAACCCACTCCAGTGTTCTTGCCTGGAGAATCCCAGGGACGGCAGAGCCTGGTGGGCTGCCGTCTGTGGGGTTGCACAGAGCCGGAAACGACTGAAGCGACTTAGCAGCAGCAGCAGCAGCAGCTGGGAGGGATTGGGGGCAGGAGGAGAAGGGGACGACAGAGGATGAGATGGCTGGATGGCATCACCGACTCAGTGGGCATAGGTTGGGTAGACTCCGGGAGTTGGTGATGGACAGAGAGGCCTGGCGTGCTGCGATTCACCGGGTCGCAAAGAGTTGGACATGACTGAGCGACTGAACTGAACTGAATGCCTTCTAAATAATACAGTCTCAACATTTTTGTTGACTAATTAGTTAATCAATTAGCTAATTAATTGAATTATAGCTTCAAAGAGTTACTCTCACCTACACTTACCTCCTATTAATCTGGTTTCATTATAAAGTAATGTGGGGCTCGGAGGTCAATTCTCATTTTATTACCTCAAATGAAGTTAATAAATGAATGAAGTAGACATGACCCCAATCTATGATACCTTCATGGCACTTACAGTCAAAACTAAAAACTAATGTGGCTATTACTATGAAGGAAATCATCAGGGTTTTTTGAGAGAGAATAATATTTCAAGTTACTTGAGCTTGCAGAGTCAGAGACCCCCTTTAAAGCTTGACATTAAACTGTGATCTTAAAAATAAGAAGGAGCCAGCCAGCCAGAGTGAGGGAAGCAGGTAACAGGCAGAGGATCTGCAGTGCAGAGGCCCTAAGCAGGGAAAAGCTCAGTGCATTTGAGGGACTCAGAGAAGACTGGTGGGCCTCCCTGATGGATTGGTGGTAAGGAATCCACCTGCCAAGGCAGGAGATGCGGGTTTGATCCCTGATCCGGGAATATTCCACCTGCTGAGCAACAACTAAGTCCGTGTGCCACAACTATTGAGTCTGTGCTCTAAAAGTCTTTGAACTGCTGGTATTGAGCCCACAAGCCGCAACTACAGAAGCCTGCACATCCTGGATCTCATGCTCCACAGCAAGAGAAACCACTGCAATAAACCCACCACCACAACTAGACAGTAGCCACTGCATGCCGTAACTAGAGAAAAACCCTCACAGCAACGAAGACCCAGTACAGCCAAAAAAAAAAAAAAAAACAACAACAACAACAACAAAACAGTGGAGTAAAGACTGGCAAAGTGACTGGAAAGGGGGAGCAGAACAAAATGAGACAGACAGGTAGGCAGCAGGCAGAGCTCAAGACTCTAGCTTATCACACAGGAAACCCCAGTACAGGTGCAGCCCCCTAGTTATGTGGTTCTTTCATTCTGGCCAAGTGAAAGTCCTTGTACTCTCTACTCCCTCTGCCAGGATGCTCTTCCTCTCGCTTCCTCCCAGGACTCACATCTTGCATCAGTGCTAACTCCTGTCCCATTTAATAGAAGCCTTTACCCTCCTAGTAACTCAACCACATAGGCCCCATTTACTTTTGCGTAGCACCCATTAGCATCTCTGAATAATCTGGTACATCTTGTGGGTTACTTATTTTTCTCTCCCTCTAGAATGTATGCCCCGGGGGGTCAGGGACCTTGTAGGTATTGCTTACTGCTATATTCCCTGTGCCTAGAGCATGGCGTGGTATGTAGTAGTAGATGAATATTTATTGCATTGCTTTATTCAGTTAGTCAATAGTCATAATGCCTGTCATGTGCCAGACCTAACGCCTGGTTCCAAGACAAAACAGACATGTTTCCACCCAGAACCCCGACCCAGAGCCAGCTTTATGGGTGTGCAGTGTGTGCAGTTGTTCAGGAAGCTACGCTTAGAAAGACCCCACACTACTGTCACTGTTTTGGAGATTCTTAACAGTTTATGCATTAGGTGACTGCCTGGTACATTTAAAACTCTGTAAAGGGTAAGTGATTTACAGAGACAGTATGATTCAAGGATATCATTCTGGAGCCAGTCATTCTTGGAGTCCTGCTCCTGCAGTTTCCTAGCTCTGTGACCTTGAGCACGACTCACATAATGTCTCCTAAACTTGATTTCCTCCTTACAAATGGAGATAATAATAAGGTCAACTCCCAAAGAGTTGGCTTGAAAATCAAATGAAATAATACTTAAAACACTTAGGTCTGGGGACTTCCCGCACGGTTCAGTGGTTAAGACTCTTCCTTCCAGTGCAAGGGCTATGGGTTCATTCCCTGCCTCAAGGCCGAAAAACCAAAACACATAAAAAATAGAAGCAATAATGTTAACAAATTCAATAAAGATTTTTAAATGATCCATATAAAAAACCTCTCAAAAAGAGAACCACTTAAGTCCCGTCCTGCATGTTCTGTAAAGCAGGTTCCTTGGCCTGACCAGCCACTCCTTTCTTTGCTCCGCCTCCCTTTGGCTCCTCCCATCCTGTACACTCCCAGGGTGGAAAATCTGGGTCAATGTGAGTGACTGCTAAGTGAGATGAATATTGAGGAGAAAAACCAAGGAATCATATCCTTCAGGGAAGCAATAATATTTTACTTAAAAATTGCTTGAGCAAAGACTTTGTAGATGTTTGCAATTTGTATGCAAATAAACTAAGGACTCCAACACCAGGAGCTGAGACATGGCCCTGGGCAAAAGCTTCAAGAAGACTAGGGCTTCGACCACAGAGAAGCCTTTGTCAGTTTCTCTCTGCTGGCAGTTTAAACTAAAACCTTAATCCCAAAGCTGCAGTTTTCACTGACTTAGCCTTTAATGAATTCATTAGTATGTAAGGCAGCTTTCTAACAAGGTAGGTGCATCCCCATCTGAATTTGCTGTATCATCTCTGCTGTATTGTCTTTGTTCTCACACTCATTGTCTGTTTAATCAAGCACTGATTTGGCATTAACTTGCAAATACTGGGTCTCCCTATGCCTGCTGAAAAAGTATTTTCACTGGTCAAACCTCACCTGATTCCTTGAAAACCCAAATCAATAACCAGATTATATGAGAAAGCTGAGAACAATTGACATGCCCTCCCGTCAAACCCTGCTAAGACTAGTCTCTCAGAACAGAGAGAATAGCAGCCTTCTCGCTCTTGTTCATTCATTCAACAAGCATTTATTGAGCATCTACCATGTGCTAGGTGCTGTGCTAGGCGCTGTCTTTATCTTCATGCAGTTTGCATTCTAGTGGGACTGTAGGAAAGTCAGGCGATTCTAATACAACCCTGATTCAAAGTAAAAGGAGGAAATACAGACCCTCAGGAACCTTTAGGAAGGCCCATCCCCCAGAGGCTAGGGATGGAGGTGGAGAATCTCAGGGAAGTTCCCAGCATTCTTGCCCATGAATTACATCCATTTGTCCATCTCTCAGATCAGAGCCTGCCTGCACTCCTCTGCCTGCAAAGTGTACAATTCTAACACATACCTATCTTGAACACAGGTGCCCTTTTGGAGTCCTGGGAAACCTGGACCGGGGCTGGGGCTGAGGATGGAGTCCAGGGCTTCCCAGAGAGAATTGTTTGCCTCACACAGAGCTGCACTCATTCATTCATTCATTTCCGAACACTTATTGACCACATCCTCTACATCAACCTCTGGGGGTCCAGCGGCAAACAAGACTAACACTTCTCCCCTCACAGACTTTGGGCACCCCTGTAAGCACCATGCCCCGTTTTCTTTGTTTATTCCGGTTCATTCACAAATGTCACTTTGTTCAGCTCTCACTACATCCCTCAGAAGCAGGTAGTATCATCACTGTTTTACCAGGCAGGGGACTGAGGTTCAGAGAGGTGAGGTGACTTGGGGCAGGTTGCCCAGCTATTCAGAGGAACAGCCAGGCCGCAGCTCTCAGCGTGCCTCCCCAGCCTTGCTCTTTCCACCCCACCAGGCAGAGCAGACCCTGGGCTGGGAAGGGGCCTCCCAACAGTGACACAGGGGCTTTCTCTGTGTCATCAGTTAGGATCTATGGGTCCTTCTCAACAAAGTCTTCTCAAGGGGTAGCTCTGTTATTTTCCCTCAGCCTGCTGAGAGTGGCGAGGCCGTGCCCTGTGTGGCTTCCACAGAAGAGGACGCTGGCCTAGGGCCGTCATCGCAGCCCCATCTCCTCTGCTCTAAGCGGCATACCCCGCGAGCCCTGATCCATGTCAGCCAGGAGATGCTGATGAGAGGGGCAGCTCTGCTCTGAGCATCCCAGGTGGAACCCCACTTCTGCTTTGTAACCCTTCCTTGGGGTTCCCATCTTGCCCTCCCCACCAGCCTGAAGTGTCTTAAATCCTTGTTGAAACATCAAGTCCCCTGCTGAATTGGCTTTCTCTACTTCTGGAAGGTCAAAGCAAGTGCCCCCAGAAAGGTTTCAGAGCCAGATCAGCAAGGTCTAGCCAGAAACAAAGTGGATGCTGGGATTCTGCTTCTCCTCTTTTCCTGATCGAGCTCCCTCTCCCACGTGCTCCAGTGGATGAGCTGCCAGGTCTTGTCCTGATGGCTGGAAAGTGTCCTTAGCAGCTGGGACATTCACAGCCTTGGTGTCTGGCCGTTCTGGCCTGCCCTGGGTTCAAAGAAACACTCCGTGATCATTCCTGTATATGCTTTCTAATTTCTGGGACCTGACCACAGACATCTTCTCATCTGACCTTCACCCACATCACCCCCATTATTCAGCTGAGGACCCTGAGGCTCAGGGAGCCTAAGCCGCTTGCTGGAGATTACCTGGCTCATGAAGAGCTGAGCCAGAGCTGGAGCAGTCGTTCTCTTCCTGCCAGGCCGGGACGCTCCTCTCCATCCCTGCTGTCACACAATACAGCAGCCAAGAAAAAACTGGGATGGACACACTTGGTTATAAATTTAAAATAAGCCCTTGGTGAGCTGCTTGGTGAGCATACACAGGTGCCTGGTGAAAACTGTGGGTGAACCTACTGGGCTCTGCAAAGAACCAAGTCCCCAGCCCGGCTGGACAAAGCCAGAGCCTGGAGTGCCAAAGGAGGTGCCACCTGACCAGGCACAAGACTAGCGTCTGAGGAGCAATAATGCAGAACAAAGAACCTTAAGGCCAGAAAGGCACGTGGAAGTAGTCCTGGTCAGGATGCAGGGAGACAGCAGACAGTGTATGTAGCAAAGAGCCCTGGTCTGGGGGGCTGGGTCTTTCAGTGGGGTCTCACCTTCCTGCCACTTGGCACCGGGCAGAGTCGTCAGCAATTGCCCGTCACTGTGTCACGGAACGTTGGGTTCTCAGGTCTCCTGAGGCTCCCAGTTTCCTACCTTCTAACTCTGGGTGTCTCAGCCTCTCAGCCGGTGTCTACATCTGTAGAAGATGATGGTAGAGCCAACCCCGGCCCGCCCTACCTCTTAGGTGTCTAAAAGTCAGTCATGGAAGGATGTGGGTGTAGGGGGACAAAATTTGGGATCCGGGAGGACACTCAGAGTAAGAGATAAGTAAGGGAGCTTACTTTCCTTAAATGCAAAATGGGGAAACAAAAACACAGAAGTATCAGAGTTGGTACAAGGATACGAACCAAAATGTGAAAGGCAATGAAGGGCAGGAAGAAGCCTGGACCCTGGGTCAGACTTCATGAATTCAAATTCTGGCTCTACCTCTGGCTTAGCTGGGTAGTCTTGGGCAGGTATGTTAACCTCTCTGGGCTTTAATTTCCTAGTTTGTAAATGGGGTGATAATAAAACACCTACCTGATAGAGTTGTTCTTAGGATTAAAGAAGTTGAAATGTGTGACTCAGTCACTGGTGGATAAGTGATAGTATTGGCTGTGGAGGGGCTTTGCTGGTGGCTCAGATGGTAAAGAATCTGCCTGCAATGTGGGAGACCCGGGTTCGATCCCTGGTTTGGGAAGATCCCTTGGAGAAGGGAATGGCAACCCACTCCAGTATTCTTGCCTGGAGAATTCCTTGAACAGAGGAGCCTGGAGAGCTACCATCCACGGGGTCACAAAGAGTCAGACATGATTGAGTGACTCACACACACACATACACACACACACATTGGCTATGAATGTAATCAGTTGGCTGATCTATAAAAAGGACTTAATCGTATAACTCATGGTAAAACGTATGCCCATCCTGTAGGCTTGGGAGGTGTAGCGCTGATTTCCTGATTAATGAATCTTCTGGGGTGGAAACTCTTCTGTAACCAAGTCAGCCATCTGTGGTTGGTTCTGGGGAAGAAACTCATAAATCACACAGAGCAAGGTTGGCATGCGGCATCTGGCTCAGCAGCAAGCCATGGCCCAGGCTCGTGCCCACCCACCCTCTGCCCCAGAGTCATCCATCACAGCCCAGAGCTCTGCAGCCTGCTTAGCAGAGGCCAGGCCTGCTGCACACGGTGTCAGCTCTCTGACCGTCGGTGCCAGGTGGTAACCCACGCCCTCCGGGAGGAGACCAGGAACCATCTCAGTCACCAAACCAGTGGCTCTCAGACCCAAGTGTGCATGAGAATGCCCCAGGGGCTCGTTCAATATAGATGGCTGCACACCACTCCCAGGACTTCTGATTCAATAGGTCTGGGTGGAGTTCAAGAGTCTGCATTTCTAGTAAGTTCCCACATGATGCAGATGCTGCTGGTCTGTGGGACCACCTGCACTTCTGTGGGACTGAGTTTAAACCTTGCTATTTGTCCTTGGGCAAGTTTCTTCTCCTGACTGAGCCCCCACTGCTTATCCCTAAAGAGGTCACACCAGAGCCTACCTCATGGAAGTGTGGGCCCCATATGAGAAAATGCAGGAGGTAGCCCTATTCTGTTCTGGGATCCCAGGAAATGCTCAATCGTGTGAGCCCCTGACGTCCTCCATGTTTCACTTTGTGGGACTCAGAGACATCTAATAAGCAGCAAGAGTGGAGCTGCGAAGATGCCAAGCTTTTAAGGAAAAGTGAGAGAAAAAATGAACAAATACAGATGGGGTGCTTTCTGAGTGCAATGTTCTGATTCCTAAATGTAAACACACCTTATCACTCACAACAAAACAAGCAAAACCCAGCTACAATCTTTCATTTCATTCATTCGACAAGCCAGCATTTACCAGGAAGCCTAGAACCAGGCTCTGTGACCTGACTGTGGGAAGTACGAGGCTACAGGGGACATAGGTCCTGTAATCCGGTTTCAATAGAAAAGAGAAGACAAGTGCACCGGCATGGAGGCATAAAGAAGAAGGTGCTCACTGCAGCCAGAGAGGAACATTCAAGATGCTGAAGAAACAGACCAGAGAGATGTTTTCGGGCAGGCGAGAGGTAGGGCAGGTTTCCTTATGGAAGCAGCATTTGTCTGGAGAATGGGTAGCCTTCGATTCACGGGGGTAGAAGAAACAAAAGTACAAACAAGAGAAGGCAGGCCACGACTTCCAGAAACAGGACGCAGGGCAGTTTGGCTGGGTTGCAGGGTGAGGGACAGAGGGTGGGAGCTCCCATTTGCTCACTGTGACCTGATTTCACCTTAACAACCGCCGACACTCCCACCGCTAGGGAGAACAGGCTCTGGAGAGCAGTGTCCATCGGGGCCAGAGCCACTCGACCGGGAGCAGAGGCGCCTGGAGCTCTGCCGTTGCCGTAGAGGCTGGGGGCCTTCAAGCCACGTGGGCCTCAGAGAACCTCCTGCCTCGCTGACGGCCGCTTCTCACCCAGATGGCGGCAGAGGCCGCAGTGAGGCCCCTCGACTCCTCTCCTGGTTCAGGACTCTCCTTCCCAGCTGGCAGCATTTCTCCTTAAGGGTGAGCCGGTTCTGGCTCTGCTCTGGCCCCCAAACCTGGTCTCCACATTCATCCGGCTCCCAGGGAGCCCAGGGGGCCGCCTGCCTTCCCCTTGGCTTCTTCCTCTCGCAGTGAGGGTGAGGGCCAGTGTATTCAGAGTGCACAGTCTGCAGCCAGCCAGCCTGACTCTCCCTGGCACGGATTCCCCCCTCCACGCTCCCCCTGCTTCAGAGCATTACAAACCTGATGACCATGGTGTTGCCCAGGGCACCCATCATCACAGAGATGAAACTGGGAGTCAGCAGGTCTAGGTGGGAGCCTGGACACAAGCACGCTTACAAGCACAGCTGATTCCAGCAGGTTATCGGGATGCACCTTGAAAGACAAGAAGAATTGTTGAAAGACAGGTTTGATTTTCAGATTGCTTGAGGGGTCAGAGATAACCAGAACCAGGGAGCAAGAGAGCAAGAAGAAATCCAGTCTTTCTAAAGGTGGCCATTTGTATTCATTCTCTCCAGATAAGGATCACTGAATTTTCCAGGCCATCTCTTCCCACCTTTTTCTTAGCCCTCCCCAGCCTGAGAAAACTGAGCCCTGGAGGAATAATCACTGGCTCAAGAAGAAGAAGGCACATCTGTTTGGCTTTAAATGGCTCCCGTAGTTCTATCTAGAATTCTTCTCTGATTACTGCCTGGTCCACATCATCACCATGCTGCGTGCACTGGGGGAAAAGTCAAGACCGCTGGGTAATTGCCATTAAGCTTCCTCCGGCTGAGCTAGTATGGCCAGTCAGCTTCACAAGGCCTCACCCAGCCCACCCTTTACCTGGCCCGAGGCAGGTAAAGCCCAGAAGGTCACATCAATGTAGAGCCCAGCTACTCAGGAAGCATCATGACTCCCTGGCACCCACGCCCCTCTGTGTTGCTCCCACAGCTCCCACCTCCCCTGCGGTTTTATCATCTAGTGTTACAGTTGCCTGTGTATCTGTCCGGGCTTCCCTGGTGGCTCAGATGGTAAAGAATCTTCCTGCAATGCAGGAGACCTGGGTTTGATCCCTGGGTTAGGAAGATCCCCTAGAGAAGGAAATAGCAACTCACTCCAGTATTCTTGCCTGGAGGATTCCATGCACAGAGATGCCTGGCAGGCTATGGTCCACGGGGTCACAAAGAATCAGACAAGACTGAAAAGATAGCATGCACGCATGCCTGTATCTGTCCATTTCCTCTGCTAGAACATTAGTTCTAGAACATTTCTGTCTTGTTTACATTTGTGTCCTCACCCCTGGCAAAGTGCCTGACATGCAGCGGGTACTCAGAAAATGCTTGTTAATGGCAGCAGTAATACACACTTACTAAGCAATAGAAAGGGTCGGGTGCTTCGCGGTCGTTAAATAAACCAGTCAGTCCTCACAAAAATCCTTGAGAGCTATGAGTGAACCCATTTCACAGGTGAGGAAACCAAGGCTAGGAGATGAAGCCAGTGGCAGAGTGGGATGGCTCCGGGTTGATGGGGTCTCTGGATCCCCATACCCACTACACCCTTCTCAGCTCTCCAAAGCCTCCATCCAGCTCGGCTGCCCACGGCCCAGCTGCCAGGTCAGGACAGAGTGGCCCCTCCCTGCTCCACTGCAAGGTCTTTGCTAAGAGCCTGACTCTGAAGAACTTTTAAGATGAGAGAAGCTGCCTGGGTCCCCGCCTCCCTGTTCTGGAGGAAATAGAGCGTCACAGGGGACTCAGAAATACCACAGACACTGAGAACATTCACGAGGATAAAGCTGTGGACACCGTGAACTCCTGCCCTTCCTCTCCAGGTCTCCTTTCCTGTTTCTTTGGTGGGAAGAGGACCACACCCCACTGGAAACCATCCTCCGCAGGCCTGGGGGTGCCAGACCCCTGGGAGGACAGAGATGTTGCCTGGATGATATTCTCCTAGCTGTGAGCGGAGATACCCATCCCAGGGGAGGCAGGAGTCTCTCCAGGAGGAGCCTTTGTGAAGGCAAGTCACAGAGGCCAGGGACGGAGGACTCTGCTTCTGGCCCCACGCAGACTCCCCTCCCTGCCTCCCCTCCCTGGGTTCTCTGGAAGACTCCTCTTTTCTGACAGGTTCGGGTTACATAAGGCCCAAGGTTAATGGTTAATGGCCAGCCCCAGGGCTTTACTGAATCCTCCAGGGGCTGGTTAAGAGCAGACAGCCTTAGTTCCCAGGGGAAAAAAAGAGAGGAGTGAGAGAGAGAACGGCCTCTGGAGAGGCTTAGAGGAGGGCAAGAGAGAGCACGACTCAGGAGAAGCCAGCACCAGAGCCCTTCAAGGGTGGGAGTAAAACCAGGGGGAAGGAAGGCTGACTCAGCCAGGCCGGGAGGGCGGCCTGAGAAGGCAATGGACAGTGGGTTGGCTCCTTGAGAAGACAATGGACAGATGGACTCCGCAGCCACGTCGTGTGCTCGGAACCGTCACTAGCCAGAGCTTTGCTCCGGGCCCATCGGGCCTGCTGGTCAGTTTTGGAGAATCCCGAATGAGCGGCCCTGAGACCAGGTGGGGGTGGGGGCGGGAATGGCTGTGCCCGGGGAGGCTTAGTCACGTGCTGGCCTGCTCACCACAGTTCATGTGTGTGCCGAGGCCGCGCTTATTTTTACCTGGGTAGGTTCAGTTTCCGATCACAGAAACGGTGGGGGCTTTCCATTGGTTTCTATGGAAACATTAGACAGAGCATCTGCTACCCAAGCAAACAGGGCTAGGGTGGTAAGACTCATGCTGGAATGACTTCGCTGTTTTTACTAAGGAAAATTGCCCCACCTGCATTTTTACCGCTGCCTTCTTGTATGACAGGGGAGGGGAAGGGCAGTCCAGAGGGGCCAGCTGGCACCTAGGGAAGGAGAGAGGGCTGGCGAAACCAAAAGACATGCATTCAGAGAAGCCCCTTGATTTCCACTTCGAAGCCCCAAGTAGGTCCCATGATGAGGTCACAAGAGCCTGGGCTCTGGTCCCAGTTGCCCCATCTCATGGCCTCCCCCAGGGTGGCCAGCCTGTTGTCCAGGACTCCCTGGGGTCCCATGGAGGGGGATGTAGGTGGAGGAGCAATCTACCCAGTGCAGGAGGAGGTGAGAGTTGAGCGTGCTCAGTTTTCTGGAATAGAGGGCGGGAGGGAGGTGCTGAAGCCCTTGGCTCCAGAATCAGAAAGGAAGGCGCTGGTGCACATGCCCATGTGAGAAGTGGTTTTATTCCAGGTGTTTTTCATAAAGACGAGGTCCTCAGGGACAGCGAGTGGCACATGCTTTGGTCAAGAAGAGGAAAAGCAAAAAGAGAAAGGAGGCTGACAAGTGCTGAGCCCGGCCCAATCACAGGGAAGGAGGGGGCCCTCTGAAAGGCTGAATGGCAATCCTCTTACATTCAGTAAGGGATGCCTGAGATTCCTGTCCCAAAGGCCCCCGCTACCCACTGGGGTAGACACACACACAAGGGAGATGGCGCTGGGTAAACATCTCACAGAGGATGGGAAAAGTGTGGCTCTGGGGGCCAAGGGCTCCTTGCTATGAGTGTAGGGGGTGGAGGCTGAGGCCCAGGAGCACTGCAGAGAGCCAGGAGGTGAAAGGAAACCAGTGAGAGCCCTCCAGGGTGGGAGTGGCGGACCACAGCCCCGAGGCCGTGCAGAGGGAGCGGGGCCATAGCAGTTGAGGCACACTATGGAGGGGGAGGGGCACGGCAGCTCCAATCCAGAAAAGTCCAGACCCTCTGGGAGTCAGAGACCTTTGTATGAACCTGGGACAATCCATGGATCCTCTCCCCAGGACAATGCATATATGCACACACATGCACTATTTGGGGGACCATTTCAGGGGATTCCTGGGCCCTCCAGAATCTATGAACTCCTTAGGCATTCCAGGCTGATTTGCTTTGGGTGGGAGACACCCCCCCCACCCGCCCCCTGCAGGAATCCTGGTATCACCAGACTTTTGCCTAAGATCACTCGGCCTAGGCCAGTGGGGCGGGGGAAGAGGAACGTTGGAAATATTAATAGCAGAAGTGGTTCCAAGACCAGGCCCTGGAGGAGGGAGAGAGAGACCCAGTGGGTGTGAGGAGAACTGGGAACTCTGTACACACTGGGGCCGCCAGCCAGCCTGCTGGCCGCTGCAGTAGCTGAGCCGAGGGCCTCCCTCCAGCAGTGGGGAGTCCAGCCTGGATGACTTAGTCCCCACGGCTTAACGATGCTCCCCGTTCCTACCGCCCTGCACCCCGATCCCATAACGACACTGTATTTACAGAGGCAAGGATTTCAGTGAAGGCAGGAGTCAAAATCTAGCAGGGAGGACGGGGCGGCTCAGTGGTGCCTGTCTTTACGGGGATCCACCCAGTGCGCCCAGGCAGAGGCTCAGGGCACCCGCTGGTCTTTAAGGCCCAAGGGAGAGGTCTTGTCTTGACACATATCCAAACAGAAGTGGGATCTGTTTAATAAACTGGGTCCCAAGGCTGCCCCTGGAGCGTCTTGCTGAGAACGTGGGAACCAGAGCGTGGGACTGGATACGTTGGGCCCTGGGAGGAACTAGGTCCCTGGGCGAGACCCACTCTTTCCCGTGCTTTGCAGCTTTTCTGTTCTCGTCTTTCTACAGCTCACTCATCCTTGGCCCTGGCTCCCATCCCTCCTGCCCCCAACCCAGCACCTGCCCGAGACAGACCCCTGAGCGGCTCACTTCTTCCTGTTCCCCACCTGCCCACAGGCTGCCCCTCCCTCTGCCTTCTGCCTGCCTCCTGTCCACGGCTGCCCACGCTCTCCTCTTGTGCCCAACCCCACAGGCAGGCCCCGGGGGCCCAGCAAGACTCGTGGGGGCTGCCGTCCTCCTTTTCCCCAGCCCGCGAGGAGAGGCCCCAAACCACTGTCCAGGCCTTGGGAGGGTGAAGGGCAGTAACAAAGGGCCAGGCTGCCCAGTCGCAGTCCAGTTATCCCCAGACAAGGCCGGGTGGCGGCCAGGACAGCAAGCAGGGCATCCCCCTGCGTCCTCCCCGTCCAAGCTTTGGAGCATCGTGTGTCGTGGCAGCGGTGTTGGCTGATGATTCCGGCAGAAATGTGACGAGATGGAGACGGCCCGCTTCACACTCCCCCACCCCAACCCCCTTCCGGTCCCAAAGTCTCATGCAAAAGGTACAGGAGGCCGGGGGCTACGGTCATGTGTGCGGCAACAGCTGCCACTGCTGGGCTGGGACGTCGGCCTGGCACTTGCTGGTCACCAGCTGGGCGGGCTTGGCCTCCAGGCAGAGGCCGCTGACTGAATGCTGGATGAAAGAGGCTTTTCTCCTCCATCTCTGAGGGGAGAGGCAGAAAAGGGGTGGGGGAGAGAAAAACAAGGATTAATAATAATAATAACATCCGTACCCGCATTACACGTGGGTTTAAGTGGCCCTAGGACACAGTCCCATTTAAATCATCTGTGTCCTTTGCATAAGAGGCACTGCACCCCACACACAAGCTTTAAGCCGAGCCCTTCTGATGCACTCTTGATTCCACAGGTTGGCACAAAGTTACTGTCTAGATCAGAGGCCCACGGGCTGAATGTAACCCCGAGGTGGATTTTGTTTGGCCGGCACAGCGCTTATCTCAAGTTTGGCTTAGTCTTCACATAGAAATCTGCATTTCCAGCTTCCCTTTAGACACAGGCCCAGTCTCTTCAGTTGCAGCTGAAGATCTGCTGCAGGTGGGGTCCTAGTTTCCGGGTGGGAGGGACCATGTACTTACTGGAGCCACTGTTAGAAGGGAGAGGAGCAGCCCCAGTTGCAAGGGGACACAGCGTGGGCAGAGAAGGGAACCATCTGGGAGGTGGAAACAAGGTGGAAGGTGTGGGGGAGGTGCTGCAGGTCTGGATTTCCCTTAGGAGTGCGGGCTGTGGGATACGGATTGCTGAGAACCAGTCTTTCCTGCCCATGTGGTCCCAGCAGAGAGGGATTCCTGGCTTAAAGGTCGTGGGCAGTGGGCAGGACAGGGCCTTTGGTCCCTCTGGAACCCACAGCATCCCACTGCCTGGGGTCTTCTAGTCTCTGACCCCCTGGGAGGGGCTGGCCACACTCCCCGGCTAGGCATGGCTGGGCCATGCCATTCTTTCATCCATCTTTCATCTAGTTTTGTTCTATGAAGAATGAATGTAAAGACTGAATCGATCAGTCACGAGGAAGTGCTCCCCAAATCATGGGATTCTCATTTCCTGTTGGTGCCATCAGACACAGTCTTGGGGTTCCCTCCCCCAGAGTCTCTTGGTCACTAGGTTCTAGCCTGGCCAGAGAAAAAATACCACCTAATGGTGCCCTTCCATTGCCACAGTCTCAGTTCTTGTAGATTCCTTACAAGGGAGACCAGGGAGGGAGCCCTTCATTTTATAAGTGAGGAGATGGAGGCTCAGAGAGGTGAAGAGCGTGACACCGCTCTGCACAGGTATCTCTCCCACAACTGATGGGGTGGCCTCAGAAATGGGGTCAACAGAGGACTAGGAACAGAGGCCCAGACTTGAGAAGTCACTGGTAGTGGGGGAGCTGCTCACCCTGTCCTCCTGGAAGAGGGGCTCCTCTGTTGGGGGCCCTGCAGGACCTTCAGGCCAGAAGGAATGTGGCCAAAGAGATTCCTAGGAGTCCTGGCTCAGCATGAAGGGGATCATAGAGAGGGGTGGCTGCCCTGGGAGCTACTGCACTGACTTTGGCCTCAGCAAGGAGCAGCTGGGAGTGGGCTCAAGGCTTGACTCTCACAGGGGCCAGCACCCCAGGTGAAGGGGAGCCTGGGGACCTGCACCCCTGCAGGGGCAGTGAAGGCAGGGGCTGGCAGGACGTGCTACAGCGTGCCAGCCAGTGAGCAGGCCATGGCACTCAAGCCTCTCCCTCTCTCTCTCTCTCACACACACACACACACACACACACACACACACACACACACGTGTGCGCACACACATACACACACGGAGGCTGGAGGGAGAGGAAGGATCTGATTGCTTTTCCAGAATGAAATAGCAAACTGCCAGTCATCCCTAAAGAAAGAACTGACCCAGGCAATAGAAAAGGGGGAGGGAAGAAAACCCTGGTGGCTGAATGAGAGTGCCAGGTGCCCTCCTGCCCCTTCACTGCCCTGCAAGCTGGCCAGGGAGCTGGCTGGGGTCAGGCACAGTGGGGGCTACCAAGAAGGGGCAGGCAGAGGAGGGGCTGAAGCAGAACTCTGGCCTTCAGGTTCATTCCCGGGCAGACGAGCAGCCCTCTTAGCCAGGAATGGAGCGGTGCTGACTCTGTCACCGGCTGCTGTGTGCCCTGAGCAAGTGACTGCATCTCTCTGAGCATCTGTTTCTTCCTCAACAGGCGAGCCTGACCTGTTTCCCAGGATTAATGAAAACAGGGCAGGTGAAAGTTTGATAAGGAAAAGGCAGTGTTCACGTGAGACGGGCATGCCAGCTTGAAAAGCACCGTGGTTGGGTCTCAGTTTCCCCAACCAGCCATCAATCAGGAGATACTGACTGAGCACCTACTATGTGCTGGGGCAGGACTGTGGACTTAGGAGTCACACTGGGCTTGAATCTAAGCTCCACCCCTTCCCGGCAGTGTGATCTGAGACATTTCTTAAACTCAAGGAGCTTCGGTTTTTCACTTTTAAAATGGGGTTAGTACTAGGGCCTGGGGCTTCCCAGGTGGTGCTAGAGGTAAAGAACTTGCCTGCCAATGCAGGAGACATAAGAGATGCAGATTTGATCTCTGGGTTGGAGAGATCCCCAGGAGGAGGGCATGTCAACCCACTCCAGTAATTCTTGCCTGGAGAATCCCCGGGACAGAGGAACCTGGCAGGCTACAGTCCATGGGGTCGCAAAGAGTCAGACATGACTGAAGCGACTTAGCACGCACGCATGCACACACCAAGGCCCAGGTTGCTGGGCTGCTGGGAGGATTAGATGAGATGATCTACGTAAAACCCCTGGCACAGGTTCTTACTAAAACCTCACATTTGTTTTGGCTGTACTGGTTGTCAGCGGCTAGGGATACAGTGCTGACAAAATAAAAATAGTCCTTGCCTGCATGGAGCTCACAGGATGCAGGATGGACATTTAACAACTGTTTACCCAAGGTACTTCCTCATGAGGGAAACAACAGACTAGACCTGGATACTGGCTTAAGCCCCCTGTCCTCACTCTGGAGGGCTTATTTGAGTCTGTATGTCACACCTTCACTATGTTCCCCCGCGCTGCTGGCCAACCTGTGCCTGGGGGCAAGGAGGCTTACCTGCCTGCCTTCTCTTGGGTTGCACGCCTGCAGTACGACCAGGGACCCTGGGGAGACGGAGGTGGAGGTGGCAGCGAGGCACTTTCCCTGCTGCTGGACGAGATGGTCAGTGAAGAGCCAGGCCTGCAAGATGAGAAGCAGAAAGGCCGAGCCAAAAAGGACAGCAATGAATGGATAGATGCGTAGATGGATGATAAAGCAAATACACTGTGTACTTCGGTAGAATTTTCTACAAATACTAGGGATGGAAGGCTGGCTAATCAGTGTACAATTCTTTTAACTTTTCTATGTGTTTGAACTTTTTCATAATAAAATATTGGGATGGAGAAGCTTAGCTGGAGCCAGCCAGAGATGTATGAGCCGGCTCAGGGGATGGGACATGGGAGCAGGGCAGCTGGGGACAGGTCCATGCCGGGGTCTCCACGACCTGCTCTAGTTTGATGTGGGTGCATCAACTCATATGTTGGACACGTGTTCCCAGGAATCCTGGACACCCTGATGCCTGTCTGTGCAGGCTGCCCACAGCTGCATCCGAGGAGAGTACTGGGTTCTGTTTGGGTGGCATTTCTGCCCCTGCAAGCAGAAACCAGGCGGTGCTCACAGGGCAACTGTGTGACCGGCTACAAAGTGGGTGGAGTATGGGGGGAGCAGACCCGAGGAGCAGAGTGTGAGGGGGCAGCTTGCAGGGTCCTTGGAAAAATGGGTTGTGGAGGGTGTGGACAAGAGAGAGGAGGAGACTGGGCAGAAGGAGGCCCCTAACCCCTCTCCTGGGCCTGACCCAGAGGTCCCAGGCAACATACCTGGGCCGCTGGGGGGTTCTTGGCAGACCCTCTGCAGATCCCCATTCCGAGCAGGAAGTTACCAGCTGTGTCCTGGCCCTGGGATTCTAAACAATTAGTCCCCTGCTTAATGATGCCCGGGAGCACTTCCTTCACGGGGATGCTGAAAGAAAAGGCAGTGGTCAGGCTTGGCCTCTGCCCTTCCCGGGGTGACTCATGCTTACCCAGAAAGCAGACCCAGGCAACTCCCAGGGCACCCAGGTCTCCATGGGGAGGGACACTGAGGGGCAGGCCTGGCAACAGGGGAAGGTGAGGGAGCAGGGGTCCCCCTAGGAAGACTGGGCCTCGGTCCCCCCTGGGTTCTGGGCAGCTCTGGGAGCCCCAGGGACTGCCCTTCAGGCCAGGCCTGAGAGGAGCTAGTGGGAGAGAGCTCAAACCAGAAGCCGGAGCTCCCCCGTCCTGAAAGAGGAAAGGCTAAGACTCAGATGTGGGCTCAGTGTGCACTATTGAGATGACAGGAAGGAGTTGCTTTGAAGAGGCAAATGTAAAATATACAAATATGAAGATGTGTTCAGTCTCACTAATAACTAAGGAAATATGTATTAAAGAGTTACCACTGTCTGTTTGCCATATATGTATATTTATTAATTTTTAAAATATTTATTTATTTATTTGGCCATGCTGAATCCTGGTTGCAGCCCACAGGATCTTTGATCTTTGTTGTGACCTGCAGGATCTTCAGTTATGGCATGCAGCCTCTGATTTGCAGCTTGTAGAATCCAGTTCCCTGACTTGGGATTGAACCCAGGCCCCCTGCATTGGGAGCATGGAGTCTTAGCCATTGGACCACCAGGGAAAATTCTATGTATTTATATACAGAAAATATTTAAGTGTATATATATATAAGTAAAAGTGTTAGTCACTCAGTCATATCCGACTCTTGCAACCCCATGGACTGTAGCCCACTAGGCTCCTCTGTCCATGGGATTTCCCAGGCAAAAAAACTGGAGTGGGTTGCCATTTCCTTCTCCAGGGGATATTCCTGACCCAGGGATTGAACCTGGGTCTCCCACATGGCAAGCAGATTCTTTACCATCTGAGTCACCAGGGAAGATCTTATAATATATAAATAATATACAAATTATATATTTACATGTATGTGTTAAATATTACTACCTAGTGTTGGCAACAGCTGTGGGATTGGATCTTTTCATACCCCACGGGAGCATAAACTGACCCACTTTTTCTAGAGGACAATGTGATATTATGTATCAAAGGCCTTAAAAATGTATATACTTTTGACCTAATGATCCTGCTTCCTGAAACTTACTATTCTAGGGCAACAATTACAGATAAGTGCAGAGATTTAGTTTAAATGATACTCATTCAGAGTGACTAGTTATACCGAAAACACTGGAAATTCCTAGATATTCAACAATAGGCGAAGGACTAAGTAAATTCTGATTCATCTGTCGAAAACCCTTCATCATTAAAAATGACTCTGAGAAAGGATATCTGGTAATATGGGAAAGTGTTTATAAGATACTGTTAAGTAAAACAGGTAGGTTTCAGAAGATCCTTATGGAGGAAACCTGGGGCTCAGGCAGCAATCTCAAGACCACATTCAGGGATTTCCCTGGTGATCTAGTGGCTAAGACTCTGTGCTCTCAATGCAGGGAACCTGGGTTCGATTCCTGGTCAGGGAACGAGATCCCACATGTCACAACTTAGGGTTTGCATGTCGCAACTAAAGATCCTGCACACCACAACAAAGACCTGGTGTAGCCAAATAAATTAAAAAAATAAGATAAAAGACCAGATGCAGCTCCTGAGGTGTCTAAGTGGTAGCAGCCCTGGAGCAGCTGGGATGGCCATCATCACCCTTCCCCTGCTCCCTGGCAGAGCCAAGCTAAGCTCTCCCGTTTGCTGGCAGCTCTCTTAAGTCTGCATCTGCTTCCTTCTCTGTGCACCACCTCGGAACTGGGCTACCAGGGTTCCCATTAGCCCTTATGATGCCTTTCTAGAAATAGCAATAGGCATCCTTTTTTCAAGACATTTTACTTATGTTAGAAAATCATCATAATATACTGATTTTGTTAGAAGACTTTTACTGTCATTCGCCAGGAACTATTGTAATAAAGGCACAATACTGTGTGACTAGCACCCTTCAAATGTGGTATGCTTGTGCAGTGCTCAGCCTGCACAACTGTGCCTGACCATCCTCATAAAAGTAATATATTAGCAGTTGCTGAAGTCAGCTGCAGAACTCTGATCTGGAAAAGCGGCCGAGCCATAGCAGGACTGCAGGCAGGCCTAGGAAAGCACAGGCCTCTCCCTTCAGCCTCCTCAGTCTCCCCACTGACCACATTCAAGTGTGGCCCAACTCCTGGGATCTCGTGTGGAGGGAACTTGGTATCGTTTGGGCCTGTGGAACTCCTTTCTATCTAACAATCGGATCCACTCCAGGCCCCTGAGAACCAAGACAGAACATGAAGGAACAGGCTGACGATGAGTAACCTGGATAAGAATGAACTGCAATTTCTACCTTAACATCAAAAATTCTTTTTTTTTAAGCTTCCACAATGTGACAAAACAAATGGAAGATGACTTATGCTCCTCATTTAGCATGGCTAGTTTCATCCACTCTCCTGTCTTGTGACAGATCCAGACTGAGGCTAGTTATAAACTATCAATACTTCTTCCTCCTGGTCCTCAGGGGATGACATGGGGCACTGTGTGGGGACTGGGGTGTGGGAGGAGGCATATATCCTCAATCCCCTTGCATGGCTTCCCAGCTCCTGCCGGAGGCCTAGAGTCCTTGGCTCCAACCAGATAACATGAACTCTGACAGAACATAAAGAAATGACTATGCTTGTTTCACTCAGAAATAGCACGTCTGAATAAAACCATCCTTTTAAAAGTGGCCACTTGAGGAAGCTGTTCATTTATTATACTTTCATAAATTAATGTTTTTCCCTTCACAGCCATCATCTAGGGAGTTGGGGTTATCCAGGCCGCCAACTTTCTCCAAGGATGCTGTTGCCGCTCAAATTGTTTTGGAATTCCTTGAACATTGCTCACAGAGTCAGTTTATTCTTGTTACTTGTTTCCATTTTGTTAACCTGTGTTTGGGACCCAGGACTGTCATATCTGGGTTAATCAACTAAGTTATTCACTGGACTTGGTTATAACCTAACCATGGCTGTTTTCCCCAAGTCAAATCTTCCCTCAAAGATTTGCCTCCTTTGAGGATACGCAGGCTCTGAGCAGTGGAATGTTCTGGAAAATCATGGCAGCATCCTTTGGGAGACAGCTGTTCCTGAGATGACAGTTTTAGAAGGGAGAATGTTAATTTCAAAATTATTACTGAACCTTATTGACTATGCAATTTGTTTAGTTAAAAATATTTAGAGATTTCCCTGGTGGTCCAATGGTTAGGAATCTGCCTTCCAACACAGGGGACACAGGTTCCATCTGCAGGTGAGGAACCAGGATCCCACATGCCATGGGGCAACTAAGCCCTCGAACCACAACTAGCAAGAAACCTGGGTGCCAAAAGGAAGGACCTGTGCACCAAAACAAGATCTGGCACACCAAAATCAAATCAAATAAAACTATTTATTGAGTGCCCATTCTGTGACAGGCACTGTTCTAGGGGCTGGAGATAAGGCAGTGAACAAGACAGATAAATGCCTCTCGCCTCATGGAGTTTACTGTCAAATGTGGGAAGATGACAATAACATTAATTGGCCACATAGACGCTCCATGACGATAAGGGTGACCGAGGAAAAGAAGTAGCGAGTGCTGGGGAAGGGTCAGTCTGCAAATGCAGAGGTCAGGGGGGTCTCCTGCAGGAGGGACAGGTGACTCAAGACCTGTAGGATGTGAGGAATGACATAGGCAAGATGCTGAGAAGGATTCTGAAATAAAAAGAATCAGCTATGCCCACCCTCAGGCCCCCCAGTCATTACAGTGTACTGTCCTACAGCCCACATACATACACCATTTGCATGTTGCCTCCTCATTTGCTGAAGCAAACATTTCCCCATGTTTTATTCACAGTTTATGATTATAATTTTAATTGACACATAGTATTTGTTTAGATCAATGCATCATGATTCACTAAACCCAGCCCTTATTGCTAGTTGTGTCTCTATTTTTTTCACAGCAAAGAAGCCTGCAGTGGCCATTTATTTGTCAACAGTTTTTTTTTGCTTGTTTGCTTTATTTCCTTGGGCTAAACTCCTGAAGGGAGAGAAGAGAGTCAAAGGAAGTGAGTGTTTCTGCGCTTTTGCTACATAATGTGCTGATGATTTCCTAAGGACAATGCTCATTTCTTTTTTTCAAGAGTATTTTAATTAATTAATTTTGGCTGTGGGTGGGATCCTAGTTCCTGTGCCCCCTGCGCTGGAAGTGTAGAGTCTTAACCACTGGACTGTCAGGGAAGTCCCGACAACATCCATTTTTAGCTCTAAGGCCCAGTCTGTTAAACTCTTCGCTCCTACCACACCTTACTCTTCACTCCTGGTAACATCCTCCAGGTTCCTCCAGATCCATCACATGAAGACAAACACCAACAGCTAGAAAGAGCCAGACTGCCTGGGCTGGGGAGAGATCAGGGTCAAGGGTCCCCATGCCACTGGCCCCCACCCAGGCCAGATGAGGAACCACGGCCGCACTCACGTGAGCTCTGGGTAGACATTATCCAGGTACCAGCGGAAGGACTTGCAGTTCATCTTCTTCCTCTGCTCGATCCTCGTGGCCACGCTGGAGAAGGAGGAGGAAAGGCTTAGCAGTGGGAAGAAGTCTGGGAGGTCAGCCCCCTCTTTCCACCTCCCCGGGGTGGGGCAGAGGCGGGGGGCAGGTCCCTTTTTCCAGAGCTAGCTATCTAAGTCTGCCCTCCAGCGTTACTTCATTCTCTGAGCTGCAAGCTCGCCCCAGGGCTCCTGGCCATGCCTTATTTCTCTCCTCAAATTGGGGCCAAGCTTTAATCTTGGCTTCTTCCTCCTTGAGACCTCAGTGGGTATACCATTGCCTGGTGCTAATTTTCACAGAGAAAGCAGAGCCTTAATGTACTAGTAGTTTTCCTTTCCTGCATTCAAGCTGAGCAGAAAGCGTCTACCGACAAGAAAACCATGTTTCAAACATTTTTCCAAAAATTTGGCAAATAAGAACCATCTGATGTGTCCATGAACATCTTGTTCAGCTCCGGGGATCATAATGGCCACTGACAGAAGACCAGCACCACCCTCTGAGCCTGTTTGTTCTCAGTAAAGTTGGGGTACAATCATCTACCGCCAAAGGTTTTTATAAGAGTCAAATGAATAGACATAAGTGCCTAGCACAGGGTAGGCCCTCAGCAAATGTTACTTCCTCACTAAAACAAAGAGTGACATAACTTTTTTTCTTTAAGGGATAGATAGAAATAAATAGAGGAAAATTCATTGATGATCACTAATAATGTTTTCAAACATTTCTGACCACAACATTAAGTAAGAAATATATACATCTTACATTGTGACCTAGTATACCCATGGGCATATATGGACACAGAACTAAAATAAGAGTTTCACAAAACAGTATCTATCCTCAACTGCAATCAACTGCTATTTTCTGTTCTAATCTGATATGTTCTAGTTCTCTATCACTTAAAAAATAATACTGGTCATGTCATACTCAATTGATTTTGAAAATGCTTAATTAGAGTGTAGTCATAACAGTTCAGGGCAGAAAAATAAGCTAACAGATCACCATCAGATTGAAACAGCAAGGAAGCCAAAACCCCCAGTGTTTTCTGCAGACAGCCATCCTTAAGCACTTCCACAGACATCCATCCTGCAGGCAGCTGGTGGATGGGCAGTGCTTGCATAAGTAAGCCCTCTCTGGTTATTTCTCCCCATGAGGCTGCTTCTTTTTCCAGGACCAGAATCTTGTCTCTGTCTCGTATACCCTACAGTCTCCAAAGAGCCCAGGGGTGTGGGGTTCAGCTGCTCAGGAGACCCTGAATGCTTCTCTGGAGTACACATGATTTAGTATTTCACTAAGGTTGTGAGCAAAGGCACAAGGCTAGGGAAGGGGCCCACCTGCCGAAGGCCTTCCCGATGGCCGATGGCCGGGCCTCATAGTAATACTGCTTGTACTCATCCATCCACACCTCTGCGGTGCGCTTGGTATTCCTAAAAGGAGAGGAAGAAGCAAAATAAGGTCACCAGGTTGGAGACAGAGTTAGGGTTGGGATCCAGATCAGCTCTGTGCAGTACAGGGCAAGGAGATGTTCAGGAGTGCATGCAAAATGGCACTGATGTGGGAGTATCCATGAGAACAGTCTGTTTGGAGGACAATCTGTCAGCATCCATCAAATCTGGGGGAATGGATACTCTCTGACACCCCACTTACAGGAGCTAGTATTCTAGTGAAATACCAGCACGTGGGGAAAGGGACATATACAAGAATATTTGTGTCATAAAACATTGGTGACAACCCTAAATGGCCATCAATAGAAGAATAATGAACTATGTCCACATGGCAGAGTACTAGACAGCCTCGAAAAAGACCTGAAATGATATGCTAGAAATCTATTTATTTTGGAGAGAACAAGAGGATAGGTGTAAGACTGGGTGAAAACGTGAAAAAATCACTCTTCTATGTGCTATGAAGAGTAAAAATTATAATGTACAGTATAGGTACATATATATATATACATAGAATATACATAGATACAGCTTGAATTTTTACAGTGACCATGTATTACTTTCATAATTATAAAAACAGTGAAATGGAATAGGGGAAGCCAAACAAAAGGCCATTTGATGAGCTAGACTTGAGGAGCCCCCGCTGTCAGCAAACAAGTCTGACCAGACGGAGACTCGGCCTCGGAAGGGGAGCGTGCTCATGGCACTCCTCCGACCTCCCCTTGCCTCCACCATCAGGAGAGAGGGTGAGGGGGGTGGCCTTTCAGGACCTGCCCACTGCGCCTCAAGATGAAGTGCACGCTGTGGCTGAGAACGCGGATGGGCAGATGCTGACCAAGTCAGTCAGGACACAGCATCCGTGACCAGCACTTGGGACCCAGTGTGTGGAGGGCAGCTCCCAGTGGTCGTTTCACCAGTTTTCCAAGACCTTCATGAACAAAGACAGTCAAGACAACACAGGCCTGGGGAAGACACCCCCAACTCCATCTTTCCAGCTCCGAAAGTACCAGGATCCCAGAATGGAAGGGACAAACGGGGAGACTAAGACTGGGGTAGTTGCTAAAGTCACAGGAGTCGCTGACAGGGCTGGGCCCTAGGTGTCCCGGCTGCTAGCGGGGCGCTCTCTGCACTGGGACCTACCTGATGTAGGTGAGGGCGTTGCCCTCGGGGAAGTTGTACGGGTGCCGTTTCCTGAAGACGTGGCCCACCCGGCTGCAGGGCACGATCTCCAAGCTCCCGCCGCACATCCACACGCGGAAGGACAGCTCTGCAGAGACGGCAGCCGCGGAGTAAGGGGGGGCTGGCTTCCCGCGCCTTGGGGCCCCCTTGGAGGCACATGCTTGGGGTGGCGCTCCTGGGGTGCACCCGCTCCTTGCATGTGTCCCTGATTGCTCCCTCCACATATGTGCGCACACACATCCCACAACCCCTCCACACACACACATCACACACAAGCCCTCCACACACACACACACCACACACACACCCTCCACACACACACACACCACACACACACCCTCCACACACACACACATCACACACAAGCCATCCACACACACATGCATCACACACACACCCTCCACACACACATACCCTCCACACACATACCACACACACTACACACACACCACACACACACCCTCCACACACACACACATCACACACAAGCCATCCACACACACACACATCACACACAAGCCCTCCACACACACACACACCACACACACACCCTCCACACACACACACATCACACACAAGCCATCCACACACACACACACCACACACAAGCCATCCACACACACACATCACACACAAACCCTCCACACACACACACACCACACACACACACACACATCACACACAAGCCCTCCACACACACACACATCCCACAACCCCTCCACACACACACACACCACACACACACCCTCCACACACACACACATCCCACAACCCCTCCACACACACACATCACACACACACCCTCCACATACCACACACACACCCTCCACACACATACCACACATACTACACACACACACACACCACACACACACCCTCCACACACATACCACACATACTACACACACACACACACCACACACACACCCTCCACACACACACACATCACACACAAGCCCTCCACACACACACACACCACACACACACCCTCCACACACACACACATCACACACAAACCCTCCACACACACATACCCTCCACACACACATACCACACATACTACACACACACACACACCACACACACACCCTCCACACACACATACCCTCCACACACATACCACACACACACCCTCCACACACACACCCTCTACACACATACCACACACACACACATACCCTCCACACACATACCACACACACCACACACACATACCCCACATACATTCCACACACATACCACACACACATACCCTCCATATACACAGACCCGTCACACACATATACCCTCCACACACACATACTCTCCACACACATACCACTCACATACCCTCCACACACACATATACCCTCTACACACATACATTCCACACACATACCACACACACACATTCCACATACTCCCTCCAAACACACACACTCTCCACAGACACTACACACACACACCACACATCTCCTCCACACACATACTCTCCACATGTACATCATACACCACACATACTCTCCATACACACAGCCCACATACAGACCCCCTCCACACACCACACACATATTCCCCACATCTAAGCCCTGGCAGAGCAGCAGGAAAAGTTTTGAAGGAACACCAAGACCATGAATAGAAGGAAAACTGAATCAAAGGGCCGCATCAATCACTTCCAGCCTCTGCCTAGAATGTCCTATCCAGACATGAGCTAAGGATGAACACATCTGCTCGTCAGAACTGAGAGGCTAGAAAATCAACACCGAGCACGTAAAAGGCTGCTCCAGTTGGCATTTTTTCCGGCTGGCCCAGACCACCCTCTTGACCCTCGTGGTCTCCATTTACAGCTACCATGGGCCCTACTGGGGGCTTCCCAGGTGGTCCTAGTGGTAAAGGACCTGCCTGCCAATGAAGGAGACATAAAAGAGACACAGGTTTGATCCCTGGGTTGGGAAGGTCCCCTGGAGGAGGGCATGGCAACCCATTCCAGTATTCTTGCCTGGAGAATCCCATGGACAGAGGAGCCTGGTGGGCTACAGTCCCTAGTGTCATGAAAAGTTAGACACGACTGAAGCGACTCAGCACACACACGCGCGTGCACTGGCCCTACTGAGACGCACGTCCTGTTGGTGGTGGTGGTGACGCTGAAGGAGCTCTCACAGATGACTGGTCCCTAGTAGAGCTAGGGGATGCTAGCGGTGGTCATCCTGCCTCCCAGAAGGGGATGTCACAAGTTTCTCACTCCGTTCTCCACTCAACAGTCCTTCTGTCAACTTCTGGCAAGGATCCACCTTGGTAGCTGGCCGAACCTCACATAATCTCTTCTGATTTCTTCCTCTCTTTCATTTTAACCCTACAGTTGGACATCCTGTGACATTAAAACACCTCTCTCTTGTCCCAGAATATCCACAGCATTATTATTTTTCTTTTAAATTTTTGCAAAAGGAAAGACCATGTTTTATGAGTTCCAGCCTTGGTCCCTCTTCCTACTCCCCAGGTGGCTGTAAGGACACTCGTGGTCCCTGGTCAGGTCTGGGGGCTGTCACCTGGCACAGATGCTTGGAGCCCTCCCAGTGACTAGCAGAGTAGGGAGCAGAGGACTCAGGACTACCTCCTGGCCAGCCTGTGAGCACCAGGCAACTTCCCGATATGGTCCTGGAACCAGGACTGGACATTTGGCATATCTGGACCTGCCTTCAGGGTTGGCTATAATTAATGGGCTTCTTTAGATATATTTGCTAACTGCCAGGCCTCTCTCTCTCTTCTCCTGGTCAGAGCTCTGCAACTCGTTCAGCAACTGAGATTCAGAGCTGGGGACAGAAGATCTGCATTCTAGTCCCATTTCTGCCAGGCTAACTTTGTTACACTATTAATAGTTAGGGCTTCCCTGATAGCTCAGTCGGTAAAGAATCCACCTGCAATGCAGGAGACTCCGGTTCAATTCCTGGATCGGGAAGATTCGCTGGAGAAGGGATAGGCTACCCACTCTAGTATTCTTAGGCTTCCCTTGTGGCTCTGCTAGTAAAGAATCTGCCTGCAGTGCAGGAGACCTGGGTTTGATCCCTGTGTTGGGAAGATCCTCTGGATAAGGGAAAGGCTACCCACTCCAGTATTCTGGCCTGGAGAATTCCATGAACTGTATAGTCCATGGGGTTGCAAAGAGTAGGACACGACTGAGTGACTTTCACTTTTACTCCACATACCCCATAGTGTCATATTATTGTTTACTTATTGTCATTACTAGCAACAATGGCAACAACAAAAGCAGTTAACCATCATGCATTTACTAAGCATTTTGTACTCTTTATGGCTGATGTCTAATACTCACAGGTACCATATGACATTGGTGTTAAGATCCTTGTGTTTTTAATAAGAACTATGAAACTCAAAGATGCTAAATAACCTCTCCGAGGTCACTCCCACACTCAGTTGCAGAACCGTAATGTAAAGTCCATACTTTGTTCAGTAAGTCCCATTATTTGAACCAGATTCTTTAGTATATTCTGCAGATTTTTACCAAAGATCTATTTACGACCCATCAGATACTGTTCTAGAGTTCCTCACACTCTAGTGAGAGAAGACAGGAACTCAGTAAAATAAGAAACAAAAATGCAAGTAGACAAGAAAATGAGTAGAATACATGGTCTAGTTGTGTCCAGCTCTTTGCAACCCCATGGACTGTAACCCTCCAGGCTCTTCTGTCCATGGGATTTCCCAGGCAAGAATACTGGAATGGGTTGCCATTTCCTCCTCCAGGGGATCTTCCAGACCCAGGGATCGAACACAGGCTCCTGTGTGTCTCCTGTACTGGCAGATTCTTTACCACTGATCCCGTAATATCTGTCTGATGGTAATAAGCGCAATGAAGAGGACGGAGCAGGCAGGAAAACTGAGGATGATGAGTGGAGTTGGGGGTGGGGCCACAATTTTAGTGAGGCTGATTAGGGATGTTCTCCATGAAAGGAGACATCTGAGCTGAGGCCTGAGGAGGAGAGGAAGAGTCACGTGGCTCTTGGGCACTGCGGGCAGAGGGACCAGCAAGGACACAGATCTAGAGGTAACAGCGCAGTCGGCGGGAGCGAGGGAGAGGTTGGGGCAGTAGGGGCTGAGGGCAGAGTTGGTGGTGTGTCTTGTAGGGGAAGGGAAGATGGTCTGAGGACTTTGGGTTTCGCTCTGAGAGACATGGGAACCCTTGTGGGGTCTTGAGCAGCAGAGTAACATGATCTGACGCAACCTGAAAAGGATGCCTAATGAGAATCCCAAGCATTTTCACATTTGCCACCCCCACTCAGGGCGGCCTCTGAGCGCCTGCCTGCATTTGGCTCTCTCAAGGGAAACAGGAAGGAGTCTCCGTTTAGGCACCTCCCTTCCTTCCACAAAGGAACAGAACAAAAGGCCCAAACCCACCAGTGGTGGAGCCTCCTTGTTCAAAACTGGTCCCAGCAGTTGAATGTCTGAGCTACAGGGCTAGCTTGGGAATTTCTTTGAATTTCTTCGAAGAGACAAAACCTTCCCTAGAACCACTGTGTGGTTCACCTTTCAAGTTCCCCCAACCACTGAGTCCTGGCCTCAGGCAGAGTTTAAAGTTAGCTATTTGATCATTTACTTGTTTCTCTGTCAGGCCCCAGCCTTTTAAAAAAAAAGAAGAAGAAGGAAGGGAAAAAGAAAAAGGCCTCTGGATGCAGCAGAGATCCTTAGTTTCTCAGCTCTCTGAGACTTTACAGGAAACTGGCTTTGCCAAAGCTCCCTTCTGGCTGAGACCGAGGACACAAAAGAGGTCACTCTGGCCCAAAATACATGAAAGGAGGTCAGAATGGAAGGGTCACTGCACCCCACTTCCCAGCACTGATTCCTCCGAATGCCTGCCTAGAAACCGTTTCCAAGAGTAAGTTACAAAGGGGAGAAAATCCCATGCCTGTTCCCACTCCAGCTGGTTCTGAGTCAAAGCCCCAGTGCCCGTCTGCCCCACTGTCCCAGTCCGAGAGGGAAGAAACACCTGGTCCCCTCAGCCCAGAAGCACAGACCGTAACTTGGATCACACCTCACCACACTGAAGTGATCCCTCCAGTAAAGGTGCTTATCCTATACCTGTCAGATGTGGAGTTTCCTGACTGAGATCTGGAAGGCAGCAAGCATCCACCTCAGTTTGCCCACCTGTCAGATGGGTGAGATACCACCAGGTCTATTTACTTCTCAAGAAACCGGGTCAGGATGAAAAGGGAAGCAGTGGGAAAGGTTCTGCAAAGAACTGAGTGGGTCCAGGAACAGCAAGGACAGGCCTTTGTCTTTTATGGGCTTCTTGGTATCCCTCCCTCCGGCTCCTGGAGAGCCTCTGGGATTGTTCTCTGCCCTATTCCACCCTGCTCTTCATCTGGGAGGATACTGTGTGGGCCACACTCCTTGGCTTCCTTCCTGAGTTAGGACAGGTTCAGCCTGCAGTCAGGGGGAGAGTGGGGGTGGATGTTCATCCCCTGACACCTTCCACCTGGTGCGTGGGCTGACTGCAGTCACCCCAAGACCACAGCTTGTACTGGGGAGTGCTCTGTCCCCGTCTTTTACCTAGGGGTGGCTGCACCTCCCAGCAGTCACACGCCTAGTCCGTCCCTGTCCCTTGTGGTTCCCTATAACTTGGCCACACCATGTAAAGAGGCCCTTTCATAAACCCCTACATCAAGTGTTCCATCTCTATTCAGCCTTTGTCTCATGAACCTCACCAGCAACCCTCGAGGGTCACTGGCTCTTCTCTTTCCTTCTGGAGCTAAAGGGTTCCTATGGTGTTGTGTGTGTGTGTGTGCGTGTGTGTGTGTGCGTGTGTGCACGCATACGTGCGCATGCTCAGTCATGTCTGACTCTTTGCGACTCCATGAACTGTAACCCACCAGGCTCTTCTGTCCACAGGATTCTCCAGGCAAGAATACTGGAGTGGGTTGCCATTTCCTGCTCCAGGGGAATCTTCCCAACCCAGGGATCGAATCCTAGTTTCTTAGTGTCTCCTGCATTGCAGGTGGATTCTTCACCATTGAGCCACCGGGGAAGCCCCATGGCTTCATAAGTAATAATAATGGCCACCAGTATCTTCATCCATCCTCTTCCTTAGTGCTCATGACAGCCTCTTGGGGAAACTGAGGCTCAGAGAGGCTTTCACTTACCCAGAGCCAAACAGCTTATAGGTGGTAGGGCCAGGGTTTGCACCCAGTAATACGGTCTGACCCTATTACTTATGTTGAACCATCACCCTCTACTGCACACCACCTCTCCTTCAGCCTTTCTGGTAGGTAAGCAGCCAAGTAGTTCCTCCACACATGTCTAGCCATGTGGCCATAGGTTCTCCCTGACCACCTCATCTCTTTGTTTACTAGATATGTGGCTCTGGACAAATTACTTAACCTCTCTGTGCCTCAGTTTACCAGTAGAATGGTACTTCAGAGATTCATTGTGAGAATTTAAGTAGTCAATGTGTATAAAGTCCTTAGGGCCTTACACATAGACAACATTCAATCTGGGTTTGCCTACTATTGTTATTGTGGTTATTCCCCAACTTACCAAAATTTTCTCCCCCCCAGATGTCCATCTGAGCATCATACTTTCCCAAGTGGTTAAACCAGGACTTGTCAATCACGAAGATTCCTCCAGCTATGACAGGCGTCCTGGGATCAAGGAGAGGAAAGAGGTAATACATTAGCTAGAGAATCTGAGCCCCTCTAGATGGCTCCAGGGCTCAGGCCATTTACCCTACAATCACCCACTTGCAGAGTTACTGGGGCTGGATGTCTGGCCCATCCTTCGGTCTATGATGTCTCTCTCCCCAGGGCTCAGAACAGTCAACCCTTAGATCGTGCAGCTCTAGGAGCCCTGGTGACTGAACCGGCCCCCAGTGGCCTCCAAAGCCTCTAACTCAGGGGAGGGAGGCGTCTCCCCAGAACCCACAGCATCTCTGACCTTATGGGCTTGGTGGGGTCTGTCCGCGCAATCTTCTGCTCCAGGGGGATCTGCTCCCACTTGAAATGCAGGCTCCAGTCGAATCCTAAGGGTCAGAGTGGGGTGAGGATGGGGCTTAGGGCTCCTTTCCCCTCATTCTGCCCCCTGAGAGTCTCTCTTGATCAGAACCCAGCTTGCAGAGGGCCCTGGCCGATTGGTGTAGTCATTCCTTCATTCAGAATGAGACAGATCCCTGTCCTCATGGAGTTTCAATCTACTGGGTAAGACAAAGACTTGCAAAGATAAATCAATAAATGGATAATATGTCAGTTGGGGGTGAAAGTGCTAAAAAAACAAAAGAAAGAAAAGACAGGAAACATGTCCATGCTATTCTAATAAGGGTAGCCAGGAAAGACTCTCTGATGAGGTGACATTTGAGTAGAAACCTGAATGAAGGACTGATCCATGCAGACTGATGGGAAAAGGGAATTCTAGGTGGGAGAACAGCAAGTGCCAAGGAACTGGGGTGATTTCCCAAAGGAGAAATGTCTGGCTCCCTCCCATTCATCCTCAACATCTAACTAATGACTGTGTCCATTTATTGGAAATCTGACCCCCAGAGAGGAAATCCACTCTGCTCATTAGCTCCTGGCCACAGATTCTCTGGAGCCGCTTGCCCAGTAGAACTTGCTGCGTTGATGTAAGTATCCTACATCTGCCCTGTCCAACATGGTGGACACAAGTCACATGTGGTTATTGAGCACTTGAAGTGCTGCTGGGGCAACTTAGGAACTGAGTTTTGAATTTTACTTAATTTTAATTAACTTAAATGTACATAGCCCAAAGTGGCTACAGTCTACTGTATTGTACAGCATGGCTCTAAAGCCTAGATCAGAGCTGTCCAAAAGAAATACTTTGCAAGCTGGAGATGCAAGCCACATATGCAATTTAAATTTTTCTAGTAGCCATATCTAAAAGTAAGGACATATGAAATTAATTTGAATAATGTATTTTTAATGCAAGATCATCCAAAATACTATCATTTCAAACTGATGATCATATTCATAATGAATACAAAAAATTACTAATGAGATTTTTTACATTCTTTCAAACTAAGTCTTCAAAACCTGGTGTGTATTTTATCTTACTGCACATCTCGAGTCACACTGAAAATGGAGTCACACTTCAAGAGCTCAATAGCTAAATGTGGTTAATAGCTACTGTATTCAGCCAGGTCTACACCATTTTGGGGTGTACAAGTCAGCAATCCATGCAAAGTTGAGGGTTCCCCCTTCCCCCCTCCCAAGATAGTTGTCATATCATGTTCTTCTGCCAAGACTCGTGCCCATCCTCCCTGGCTAGCTGTATTTGAGAAGGATGTGTCAAAGTTTGGGGGCAGGGAAAGATTGGAGACTAGCTTGACTCTGCCCTCATCATTCCAGGAGCCTCCAGCTGCCAGCTCTGGTCCTTCATCCCCAACTCCACAGCTCTATACAATCTCCTTTTGTTTTCTGGAGGTAAAGGGCAGGGAGATGCTGTCTTGTTTCCTGGAGATGCTCTGGACCTACCTCCGCGAAGGTCAGCAGATGCAGCAAGGTAAGCGAAATTATCTAGACTGATGACATCAATGATGGGGCTCACCACGCGGGTGTGGTCCTAGGGGAGGACACATGAGGTGGTGTGAGGTCAGGAACTCTGTGAAAAAAGCCCCAACTGCCTGTTTGGTGAAGTTCTCTCGAGGCATGAGGTACTCAGCACCTCCTGCAGGACATGTCAGGCTCCCAGGAGCTGTCCTGCATCATCATACCAGGCTCACAGAAGGTCCCACTCGGGTCTCATGGGCACAAATGCTCTCCCAGCCTCTTCCTCTAACACCATGTTGAGCTCTGCTGGGATCTCACCTCCTCAGTGAAGCCCTCCCTGATTGCTGCAGGCGGAGGATTTCTTCCTGTTTTTAAGCTGCTCTTGCAATTACAGTCCAGACAATTCCTAGGACAACGAATCAGATGTTGCCTGAGGTGGCTTTTCTGTTGCTGGTTTGAACTGTTGTTTTACTAACTGTCGTCCACCTTTGTACATGTTGGGGTTGAGTCTTCCCAACTGAACCACCAGCGGCTTGAGGGTAGTGACCCTGTTGCAGTCCCTGGGGCACCTGGGTGGCACTCCCCTCATGCCACCTCCACTTCAAGGTCAGACTCACACTCCCTTCATCACCTCCTAGACACAAATCCACCTCCAAAACATTGGTGGGTAATGCCAATTTTACCAAAGGGTTTTTTCCTGAGGTGGGGGATGTGGAGAGTAGTGGTGGTGGTGGATTTTATCATATACCATGTGCAAAACTTCATCGCCCTTCATCAGCAGGATGTCTGCTCTCTTCTTTTCTTCCTCCATGGAGGGACAAGGAACAGAGCCTCTTCTTTCTTCTCTGTCTGCACTGACCCTCAAAATGCTCTTGTCTGCAACTTTGAATCTAGCACTGCCCCTCAGTTCACACCCCGTCTTAGGATGACAAAAATGTGGGATGTGGTAGATCAGAGGAGACCATCCATGGTCTCACAGTGTTCCGTGGGGGCCTCACTTTATCCTTTTTATAGACTTGTTTTCGTATTGAGATATAATTCACATTATATAATAATTTTATTAGATATAATTGATATACTATAAAATTCACCATTTAAAAGTGTACAGTTCTGTGGTTTGTAGTGTATTCACAGGGTCGTGTCACCATCACCACTATCTAAGTCCAGAATACTTTAATCACCCCAGTAAGAAACCCTGTACCCACTAGCAGTCACCCCCATCCCCCGCTCCCTGCAGCTCCTGACAACCACTAATCCACTTGGTATTTCCTCAGATTTGTTTACTCTGGACATCTCATATAAATGCAATTACATAATTTACAGCCTTTTGTGACTGGCTTCTTTCACTGAGCATAGTTGTCAAAGTTCACCCATACTATAACATGTATCAGTACTTTATTCCTTTTTTATGGCTGAACAGTATTCCATTGTATGGCTATATCACATTCTGTTTACCTATTCATGAGCTGTAGACATTAGTTTGTTTCATGTTTTGCCAATTTGGAATAACACTGCTCTGAAAACTTGGATACAAGTTTGTGTATGGGGTATGTTTTCATTTCTCTTGAGTATATATCTAAGAGGAATTGCTGGGTCATATGGTAACTCTATGTTTAAACTTTTGAGGAACTGTCAGTCTGTTTTCCAAAGTGGCTGCCATTTGACATTCCCACCAGCAATGCACAAAGGCTCCTATCTATCCAAATCCTCACCAGCAGTTGTACTGTCCATCCTTTGATGAGCCTTCCTGGGAGGTATCAAGTAGTATCTCATGGTGGTTTTTTCTTGCATTTCCCTAATGACTTAATTTTGAGCATCTTTTCATGTGCTTATTGACCATTTGTCTACGTTCCTTGAAGAAACATTCATTCAAATCCTTTGCCCATTTTAAAATGGGTTCTCTGTCTTTTATGGTTGACTTGTAATCACTTCATCCTTGGTTCCATGTGTCCAAATCCTCCCCATTCTAAAGAGCAGCAGGGACATGGGAAGACCCTCTGCTTGAGAACAATGTCCTCTCCTCCTTCCTTTGCAGGCTTACCAGTCTGACCCACCACCTTCCACTCCTCATCACTCCCCCGGGAAGAAAACAACAACACCCATTTGCAGAAGGAGCTCCATGGCTCACCCACAAATGAAGTCACTCAGGAGGGAGCAGATCACTTAGTTTCCAACCCTGCCAGCTCTCAGAGACAGTTCACACCCTCCCCACCCGCAATGCCAAGAACATGGTGGGCATGTCCCAAGGGACAGAGTTCCCCCAGGGACAGAGAGGCTTACCTCCTTCACTCGCTGCAGCATGGGCTGCAGCCACTCCGTGTTCACTTCGCAGTGGCTGTCCAGAAAGGTGAGGACGGCAGCTGCCGCCACATCTGCCCCACGAACTCGGGAGCGGATCAGCCCTGAAGTGGGAGGACAGGGTGGTGCTGGGACTCAGCCAGTTTGCTCAGCCATCCCCGTCCCCTCAAAGACTCAGGACTCTCTGCCCCTTAGGGCTCAGGTTTCCTCTGAGTTACTGTGATTTAACTTCTATTCGTATTTGCTGATTTCTTCCCTCTCTCTTCCTTTCTCTTATCCGCCCATCCATCAACCATCAATACTCCAAGGCTGTTCTCTGAATGCCCCCCAGTGTGGAGGCCAGACACTGGGCTCTGGGGACACACTGATGAACAGTCAAGAGTTTAGTGAACAGAAGTGGCAGTGAAGTGTGGTTTGGTACCTAAGGAGACCTAGAAACCAAAACCCTTTCCCCTTCCACGTGGAGGAACCTCAGGGTGCTCCCCTCTGGCTGCACTATGCTCTATGGCTTGCAGAGAGTCTTCCAGACAAAGACAGGCTGGAGTCAGCACTCTCTGCTTTATCAAATCTAAATGCCTTTCTCTGACTTCAAGGCCCTCCATTATCTGTCCCCACCCCACTTATTCCCTGGCTGACCAGGTCTGATTCTCCCGAGAAGGGAGACTAAGAAAAGCGAGGTTAAGAGGCTGGGCTCTGAGTGTGGGTCCCCTGGCTGGGGGTGGAATCCTGGCTCCTTGGTTCAATCACTCCAGGCAAATTACTGAACCTTCTTAAACCCTAGTTTCTTTATCTGCAAAACAGGATGAAGGGCTGTTATGAGAACTGAGTGTGAGAATGTGAGCAGCGATGAGAAGTAGGAAAGGCAGGAAGAGGCTATTAGTACTACATGTCCTGACTGATGCCTCTGCCCAGAGTCTCTGGGCCTAGAATGCTCTCTCTTGCACCCCATTCATCTGTCTCTCAACCCCCTCACCCAATCCAGGCTCCCTCCCAGATCACTCCCTTCTCCTTCAGCTCCCTACTCCCACATAATCACAACAGCCTTGGGTCCATAATAAGCTCTACGAGGGCAGGGACCACACGCATACTTCTTTTGTGTTCCCTGGAGTGTCATGCATAATCCTATGCCATAGTTGATGCTCCAAGTATATCTGTTTTATATTGCCCTGTGCTTTTCTCAAAGCATTTAATCCTTACAATAACTGTGCAGGGCAGAAAGAGTATATTATTAGTCCCATTTCTCAGAAGAGACAACCAAGGCAGCCAGAAGTAGAGCTACTTGCCTACAGTCATGTTGTGATAAGAGCTGCTCCGAGACAGCAGAAGGGTCTTTCCCCAGGCCTTGGTCTTGCCACTAGGAATGCAGCCAGACTACATTTGGTTGGTGTAACATGGCATCAAAAGGGAGCAGAAGTCTAGACCAAAATGGGTCTACAGTAGCACCCAGGATCCAAGGACGTACCTTCCCGCCGGTCATTGCGTAGGCACTTGACCTTGGGGATCCTGGTTAGCAGCAGACAGTCTTCGGCTGAGGGTGGAGAGAAGGAAGCAAGACTGTTCAGATATGGACATCAGACCACATGTAGTTTGACCAGGCCCAGGGAAAGGGCTGGGGAAGATGAGGTGTGGTCATCTCCACAGGGGGACAGGTCATCTCTCCATCTCCTACTCCCAGGACAGACTGAGGAATGTCTGTACTTGTGGCATAACCCCCAGGGGGTGCCACAGAGTACCAACAACACCCTCTGAGCTAGATTGTGTGTTAAGTTGCTTCACTCGTGTCGGACTCTTTGTAACTCTTTGGGACCTCAAGTGAGGTCCCCCAGGCTCCTCTGTCCATGGGATTCTCCAGGCAAGAATACTGGAATGATTTGCCATGCTCTCCTCCAGGGGATCTTCCCAACCCAGGGATCAAATCCACTTCTCTTGCGTCTCCTGCATTGGCAGGTGGGTTCTTTACCACCAGCACTACCTGGGAAGCCCATTTTGTGGGGACAATATTCTGCACACAGCAGTTGTGATAATGAAGGATGCTGTGGATGTTCAATCTTTTAAAATGTCATCTCACTGGTGTCCCATCAAAGCAACACCACTCCTTTGGCACCAAGGAGAGCAGAGCCAGGAAGGGCACTTAGTAAAGACTGAAGATCCTGGTGAGGAGCAGAGGTCAGCCTGCGGTGGCCAGGGCTATTCCAAGGGTGCCTCCCTCAGCATTCTGGAGCAATGGGGTGTGAGGCGGTGCAAAAAAAGAAGATGGACACTTACGGTCTGAACTGAAGTCATCCACTAGAATGATCTCCTGGATCAGGCTGGCAGGAGTTCGGTTCAGGACGCTGGAATAGGGACCAAGGCAGATGAGCCCAGGTATAGAGGCCCCCTTCTAAGACTCCCTTACCCCCGCCTTGGGGGCCAGCACACTGGCCGTGGGCAGCTGCTAGCAAACCCTTCGTGCCCTGGTCAGTGACTGAGGGGCAGGATGTTCCTCAGGCTCCTCCAAGCACCCACTGACCCTGCTGCCTGGACCCTCGGGCACTTGAGATTCACCCCAGGTGGTGGGTGAGGACTGTCCTAGTTTAGTTGAAGCAGGACCCATAGCTGCTCTGGCTGCCTGGGCTTAACAGTGGCAACAAGGCCAGAGGGCCCGGATGCTGCCTGCTTGGAAAGCTGGAGAGGCTCCTTCTGACCTGATAGGTCAGGATGGGTGTTCTCGGAAAGCACCCCCACCCTAACTTTTCCCTCCCGACACCCCTCCTCTTCCTTCACTCCCCGTGAAGAAAGCCCAAGCTTCTTTAATCCTTAGACTACCACGGGGTACTCCATTCCGCATCCTGTTCTTACCTACATTCATTAAAGAAACAAGGTGAATAAGAAGCCAAACTTGACCACAGGGCCAACTTGAGAAGGACAGAAGGGGTATCTCTCTCTGAATTGCTCTCAGGTGCCCACTGGACCGGCACCCATCCGCCTGAGGCCTCACTTCCACCCTTGCCTCCATCGACTCCTGGCCCCTGTGTTTCCGCCCGTGTCCTGGGGACCTGACCTTGTGTTCATGCATCTCACTAACATTTGGACTTCTTGGGTCCTGACCCTGATTCACTAACCCCAGCTTCTCCGAAGGGCAAAACGCCCCCTCCCAGTGCCCACTGGTCTTCATGCTGTCTGGCCACAATGCCCAGTCTCAGGGTCCTCCCTTGCCAGGGCCCAGCAGATCCCCAAGGCCTGGGGCAGCAGCCCCAGTGAGATGAGGAACGAGGCGGGGCTCACCTCTTCACTGTGCGCAGGAGAGTGGAGCGGGCTTCGTTGTGGAAGGTGATGATGACGCTGGTGGCCGGCAGGTCGGAGGAGTAGGACACAGATGGACAACTGAGAAGAGAGCAGAGAGCGCAGAGGGCAGCTGTGGACATCCTGGGGCAGGCTTGCGGCGTCTCTCTGCCCATTCTGCTGCCCCTGAGGCTGAGCGCAGGCCCTGCCCCCGCAAATCCACGCCCACCCCACTCAGGCCGCCCAGCCTGGAGTCCCCGGAGGGAAAGCCCAGGCTGGGGCAACTTCCCGCCCAGGGGCTCTTCACCCACATCCTAGGATCACCCGGAGCCCCACGGTCACTGAAGTGCTGAGGGGGGCTCTGACGTGTGTAGGTACACAGACAGAACCAACCTGGACCAACCGACGCGGCAGCCAAGACAGAAAAAATGGCAGAGGGGAGAAGAGGGAAAATGGCCTTTCTTTTGTCTCTGTAACTTCTTCCTTCTCATTGCCTGTCTCCTGACATCTGGTGGGATCTAGGGAGGAACTGCCCCCATCCTGCCCTCCCATGAATCCCTCCCTCTTGCTGCCAACGTGAACAGCCAGGCTGGTAACAGCAGATAGGGTGCCCTCAGGCTTTCCATGGGCCCTGGGGCACCTGGGGGGAAAACTGAAGTCCCTGAGGAGACACCAAAGGCGGTTCCCCCCAGCCCACTCCCTCACCCAGCAGCTCTGTGCTCCCACCTTCTCCAGACACTACATTTTGGGCCCTGTCTTCTGGAAAGGGAATTAAAACGATCCATCCCCGCCAGCCTTCAACGCTGTCATTTCTGAGAATGCTTCTGTGAATGCATTTACTCGTGCTCCTGGGGCCGGTGGGAAGGCAGCCGCAGAGCTGGTTTTCATAGCAATCTTCTTTATTACAATTGCTCCCTGACTATTCCAGCCGCAACCATTTTTTCATTACGGCATTCATTCCACTGACAGCGGCTTACGGCCAAATTCCCAGGCCCATTTCCTGTCCAGCAGAGCAGACAGGGTCAGACAGGCAGGAGTTCCACTAGCCTGGGACCCCCACAGGAGAAATCGTGAGAGGCCTTAAAATAATTCTCCTTGAGAGAGCGTGTGGGGGAGGAAGAGGGGTGGAGAAGTTCTCCTCTGCCCCGGAAGCCAGGCGTTCCAAGTGCCTCTCCTCCCAGAGGCTGGTGGATTTGGGGGCTGGAGGGGCCTTGGTCTGCTGAGATGGGGAGCCCTGGAAGAAGGGGTCAGCCCCCTGCACTGACTTCTAGGGCCCCAGTTCTGTATCTCTGTATCCTAAGTGCCCAGGAAGGAGGGAATGTGGACAGTGATACCCATTCTCCACCTGAAGATGGCCAACCTGCCCACACCCCCTTTGGACAGTGGATTTGACCTTCTCCCACCGGCCCCCTTCAACCATCTCCACCCTGCATTTCTCTGGGATTTGTATCTATGATGATAGGAATGTATGGCTTGTAGTGACCGGGAGCCTCTGAAAAGGTTTGTCTCATGTCTGTGGGGCTGGTGGGGTCTTCTCTGCGATGCCAGTAGGTCTGTCTCACATAGGTTAGGCGTCTTTGGAAGACCTCCCTCAAGGGGGCTCCTTGGATTGAGGGCTGCACCAGGACCTGGCCTGACAGTCTGGGGTCCAACGGGAGCTGCGGCCTGGAAGGGGAAGAGTGTGACACCCCACACCCCAGGCTCCGCCAGGGGAGGCCCTGCCCACCACCGCCAACACCTTCTTTGCTGCCCCTACAGACATGCGTGTGCAAACACACACACACACACACACACACATGCACCCTCTGATCCATCTCAGGCTTCTGAGAAGGCGGGGCAGAAGCACTGGGGCAAGACGAGAGGCCTTCGTCACCAAGCACCGCTGGCCTGGATTTGAAGAGTCTCGTTTTAAAATGTGTGTGGCCCCAAGAGGAATTCCACCTCTAAGTTTCCTGGTGAACACCTGAGAAAGTTCAGAGTGGGGGAGGATGGGGGGAAGGGCAGAGGGGATCCAGGCCAACCCCTCAGTGCCCAGATTGGGGTCAGCGGAGCCTCCAGGCCCTGGGGTCCTGGTCTAGGGCCTCTCTCACCTAGCACGCCGGGAGAACAAAGAGCAAGAGCGGGAAGCATTTCTGGGAGCTGCTGAGGAAGGGTGGGAGGCAGTGGGGCAGGCAGAGAGGAAGGAAATGGATGCCAGTGGGGGTGGTGCACAGCCCTCTACTGTTTGCACAGGGCAGGCGGGGCTGGTGGCCCCGCGGGCACCACCAGCCAGGCACCCCCACCCCCTGCGGACCTCCCCCTGGTCTCCTGGCCGGCCACTCTCGCTTGGACTCCGGACTGAGGTACTGAGGGGCCTCTGTGGCCTGGCCGAGAGGCCTCCTTGGGCCTCTCAGCCCCTCAGGAGGTCAACGACACTAAGAGGAGCCAGGAAAACAACAGATAGGAAGGGTTTGTATGTCTCAGTAGCTGGACTGAGTCAGAGGAAGTTTTCCTCATTTCTTAAACCCACGCGACTGAAAGACAAGCCAACTGGGGCCGGCCCTTCCCCTCCACCTTTCTTTCTCCGCGAGCACAACAGAGGCCACACCTGTAATGGCGGGTGTCCCGGATGGGCCGGTCAGGGCTCAGCTTGTCGCTCTCCAGCTGGTTGAAGGCGTGCTGCCTGTAGGGGTCCTCTCCTGGCTTCAGCTGCTTGGCTGCCAGGTACGCCTTCTCATCAAAGCCTCTGGAGGGCGTTCCTGTCACCTGAGACAAAGGTCAGCATCAGAAGGGCCATAGGCAAGAGGACAAGGGAGCCACTGCGTGGTGAGTGGGAGCCAAGCATCACCTGAGCAGGAGATTATTATTTCCCCCATTGTACAGATGAGGAATCTGAGGCAGTACCCCCACATGTGGGGGCAGGGAGTATCTGGGAACTCTGTGTACTTTCCATTCAATTTTGTGTACCTAAAACTGTTCTTAAGAAGTAAAGCCTATTGGATTTCCCTGGAGGTCCAGTAGTTAAGAGTTTGCCTGTCAATGCAGGGGACACATGCTTGATCCCTGGTCCAGGAGAATCCCACAGGCTGTGCATCAACTAAGCCCATGCACCAGACCTACTGCATCCGTGTGCTGCGGCTACTGAAGCCTGGGCGCCTAGAGCCCATGCTAACAACAAGAGAAGCCACTAAAATGAGAAGCCCCAGCATTGCAAGCAAGTGTAGCCCCCACTTGCCACAACTAGAGAAAGCCCGTGTGCAGCAATGGAGATCCAGTACAATCAAAAATAGTAAATAAATCAATGTTAAAAATAAAAATAAAGAAGCTGAAGGTCAGAGCTAGTAAGTCCCAGGTTTCTGGAGTCAAACTGGTCATTCTGACTCGGAAGCCCACACTTGACCAATGCTCTTTGCTGGACGTGGAGATGGTGACACTTTGGAAGGCACCAGATCCCCCAAGATAAGGGGACCACCTGAGGGAGCCACCAACCAGGCTGGAGGTCCCCAAGCAGCCGTCAGATGGACAGTCTCCTAGGTATGAACTTGGGCCTGACACTGGGGCTAGGCATGTAGGAGCTGCCTGATCAGTGAAACACCCAGGGCTTGGACAAGGTTCTGCCCAGAGGACCACCTGTGAGGACAGGTGGGCCCTCCCAGGCTGATGCCAGAGCTGCTAGGATGCCAGCACACTGACAGTGAAGCATCTTCTCCAGGACTCGTGCTTGCTGCTGAAATGGCCCACGTCAGACCTCCGGGGCCCTGGGTGCTAAGGGCTGGGAAGTGACGGATGGAGATTGCTGTGGCCCAGCCCCCCTCCTCTTAGCCATACCCTGCTCTGTGCTCCCAAAGTCCCCCCATGAAAGACACTGGGGAAGGACACATCGAGATGAATGGATGGGTAGATGGATCCTGACATCTCATTATTTGAGCCACACTGCTGGCCGGATGGTCCCCAGAGTGCCTGGAAATATCATCAACTGTGAGTGCATCTCGACTCCACCAGGCAGGAGCTGTGGGCCCTCAGGGGCACCAGGAAGGTGGGTGAGAGTTGTCCAGGGATAGAACCCCTGCATGAGAATCCCGCTTCAGGCCTAATCTCTAGAGGGATGGTCCCAGGAAGGCAGCTTGGCCTGCGGAGAGGAGACTAATGTGTTAGGTGATGCTGGGGGACATCCACCAGCAGCCCAGGGCCTCCACGTTCCCCTGAGAACCTAGAGCTCCAGGGAGTGCCTGCTCTTTTAGGGCCGCCTCTCTGTAGTGTTCCCACCTCCTAGGAGCCAGTCCTGAGCTCCCTGAGGTCAGAGCCAGTGAGGGAGACTTCCTCGGGTCCACTGGGCACAGCCTCATGCCACACATGCTTCAGATGGTGACGACGGATGTAGCAGCCGTGCTGTGGTATCCTGATTTGGTGCCATGCCAGAGGCTGGGAAGATGGGGTGGAGTCCTCATGGACTCAAAATCCATTTCAGGAAAGAGAGAAGGAGGGAAGGAAGGAGGGAGAGGGAAATAGAGAGAGGAGGAGAAGGTTCTGGCTTGAACCCTGAATTGCTAGAAGGACCCAAGCTGTCAACTGTGAAAGTCAGAATGAGGGTTCTTTTGTGTCCTTCCCACCTGGGGAAAGAACGGGTGCTAACTCTGCCCCAGAATTCCTCTCGGCCTGGGGGTCAGGGAAATGGAAATCAGCCTCCAGTTGATGGTGGAGGAGCTAAAATAAGGAAAAAAAATTGCAGAAGCTCCCATGGGGAGAGTATGTTACTGAATTATCCTGCAAGTCAACTGAGAGAAATAACCATGCCATGCTTATTTATTTAGGACTTACGGCTACTCTGTGGGCTCAGGAAACCTCCAAGCCCTCATGCCACACTCACCCATCACCCAAAAAATATTGATCAAAAGCCACCCATCTACTGGGCACTGGGACACACTTCTGGAAGTTCCAAAGATCACCTGATTATTCATTCATTTTATGGATGCTTGAATCCATCCACCCATTTATCCAGAAAAGCTCCACTGAGCACCTGCTATGTGCCAGAAAGAAGGATTGCTTCTGACACTGTCCTCTGCTGGCTTCCTTGCCTCATTCAAAGCTTCCTTGGGGCCTCAGGGAACGTTGTGGAAGAGCATCTCTAGGGAAGTTCCTCTCAGGGCCTCAAAACTGAGCTAGACATCCTCAAAGATGCATCTACTGTTCCCTTCCTCAGATCATTGCCTCTGATGGTCCAACCCTCCTCCGAGCTTAGACCCTTCACCCATGACACACCTTTGTGAAGAAGGGTGCCAAGGAAACACAGGCCTGCTCCTTCCAGAGGTCTCAGCTCTGCTTTCCCACTGACCCAGCACCCACGGGGTCTGGAGCTGAAACATCAGTGGCCCTGAGTCAGCCGAGTGGGGCGGAGACTGAGGAAGGGTAAGATGGGAACTCTCTATCCAGTCCCTCCCTGGCCTCAGCCCAGTCACCACTCGGAGCTCCTCTATTGGGTATCTAACCAGTCCACACACCCACCCCATGGCTCATTTCCCTGCAGCTCCTGAACTCTCCTCTCCCTCTGGCCCTGGCCTTTGATCCTGAGACTTCCAGGCCATGACCACCTCTAACTCCATGCCTCAAGATGAATTCATCAGTTCCCCAGAGCAGCTGCTTCTCCTGTGCTGCCTGAGGCGGACATGGGCAGTCCCACCCTCTGGGTCCCCCAGGTGATAAGTCCAGGGGTCACCCCTGGTGCCCCCCCGACCCCAGGCGCCACAGTCTGATGCAGACCCCAGCCCTGGGTCCCACAGGCAGTGGCTGATGCACATCCCACTAGTGTTAAAGCAACAGGTTATTCCCTGAGAGTCTAGTTTGTGTTAACACTGTGCAAGAAGCCGGGAGGATGGAAATCAAAAGGACAGCTCCCAGAAGAGAAATCTAGGGATCTAGATCACCCACCTCTCCTCTCCCATCTCACACAGGGCATGGCCATGAAGGATCGTGAAGAAGTCTCCACCCTCAAACTTAGATCACGGATGACTGGAGAACTGGCCCTGGGACCTCACTTACCCTACCTCGGCGGGGGCAGGAGTCCCGCGATGGCGCGGGCACCAGGCCCTGGTGAGAAGTGAGCTGTGGTCTCCTGCTATCTCAGCCACACTGCCCATAAAGCACGCTGGCGAGGAGTAAAGCATCCTTCGGCTCTAGGCTGCGGGACCATAAGGAGCTATATCTCAATGAGCACTGCTAAGCCTGGGAGGTGGGAGTCTTCCTGCCCACAGAAATCTTATCTGGAGAATGAAACCAAGAACAATCAATCAGACCTAAGACATGGAAAGAAAGAGCTCCAGTGATATTCTCTGGGGTCCCTGAAGCCAATTATTTCTGATCCAAATTCAGTTTTTGGTTTTGTTTTTTTTTTAATCTTTCTATATCTGTCTACCTACCTACCTACCTTTTTTTTTTTTTTTTTCTTTTGAACTAGTTTGAGTTGGCTATTCACTCATAAACAAACCTTCAGAGATGTCAGTCCTTTGGTCTTTTCAGTGAAAAGAAAACCACTCTCCAAAAGTAAGAAACAGAAGTAAAAAACAAAACCCAACAAATGAGCCACCAGTGACAATGACACAGTTTGGGTGAAAGCCATCTATTTCTAGATTTTCAAGCTAGTCTCTGCAATCTGGCCCAGGGACTTGAGCCCAGAGCTGGGTGAGGTATTAGCCTTGTCGAGGAGGCAGGGCTGTGGTCAGAAGGGTCAGAAGGGTGGGGGCTGGGGGGAGTTCCCATCTGGACCATGACCTAAGAGGCTCTTGAGCTGCCATGGTAAGGAACAAGTGTTGAGGAGATTAGTGAGTAACAGCCTGATAAGCCTCCCACAGCCCTCCAGCCTCCTGCCGAGACTTCTTGGTGCTGTTTAAGCAACAGCCTCCGCTCTAGTCCATGTTTTCAGGAAGTGGCAAATCCAGCACTTCCATGTCCGATAAGGTCAATCATATCTTGAAATTGTTTAAGCTGAAAGAATGACTCTGCCCTATAAACTGGGGAGAATTAGTTCTCATTTTTGGAGACTTTCATTTTCAGTCCCTTACTTCAATTAAACTTTGAAAACCTGCCTGACTTGCATCAGCTTGTTCCTTTTTTCTACCTAGATTTGCTTATTTCTTCTTGACTGCTAAATTTAGGAAACAAACAGCCAAGGGGAAGTTTTAAAATAAGAAAGGAAAATATTTTCCATGTCATTTTCATTAAAAACAGTTCAACCCAAATCTCCAAGTCTTGTAAATTTTCTTTTAAAACATACACGCATCCCTAAATTTTAGATTTAAACAACTCTAACTCCTTTTGAATAACTGCTGTCCAATTTCCTTTTATGACCAGTAAAACAGGTACCTGCTGGGTTTGCCTTTCACTAAATTCACTGGAACTGCAAATAAAAAGACTCTGGTCCTTTTTAACGGATGACTCCTGACTTTTTTTTTTTCCCTGAGGCTGCTTTAAACCCCAACCACCTGGTGAACAAAATATAATTCCCAACCACTCCCGACTGCCCTGGGAACAAAAATCTCATCTGATGCTGTGTCTCACATTAAAAGACTGCCATTCATTAGGAGAACTGGGAAACAGTGCATGAGTCATCATCTCTGAGAAAACGGTCTCGGGTTCCACCTCTCCCAAATGAAAAGGCGGGTCCCCTGAGTGTCTCCGCATGCTGCTGGGTTCTGGGGAAGCAGCCAACTCCGTTTGGACTGCCAGTGCTCCTGCTCAACCAGACAGGATGCCGAGGGCGGCACCAGGCTGGCAATCTCAGCTTGGGCACAGGGGAAACTTGCCTGGGTTACTGAGGGCCTGCCCCAGACGTGTCCCCATCTTCCCTTCCAAATTGCATGTATACTAAGTCGTGTCCGACTCTGTGTGACCCTGTGGACTGTAGCCTGCCAGGTTCCTCTGTCCATGGGATTCTCCAGGCAAGAATACTGGAGTGGGTTGCCATTTCCTTATCTAGAGGATCTTCCTGACCCAGGGATCTACCCCGTGTCTCTTACATCTCTTGCATTCGCAGGCGATTTCTTTACACTAGGGCTACCTAGGATGTCCTTTTCAAAAGTAGTCATTTATTACAGGGTTACCAGCCTGGGCTTCGAAATCTGATGGCCCTGGGATAGAGTGCCAAGTGCTTACTGTTCTCTGGCCTTGGAAAGTCACCTAGCCTTTCTGAGCCTGCTTCTTTATCTGAAAAAGGGATTACGGTGAGGATTAAAGGAGATAATGTAGATAATGGGTTTAGCACAGTAACTGGCACATAAATTATATATTAATTATCATTAGCTCGCCTGCCTTTTTAGCAGTGGCTCTCAACCCTGGCTGAACATTAGAATCATCTGGGAAGATTTTTAACATCCTGACATCTAGGTCCTACCAAAGACTAACTACATCAGAGTCTCTGGAGGTGAGTGGCAAGCATCAGGGGTTCTTAAGGCTCTCCAGATGTTCCAATGTGCCACCAAGGCTGAGCTGCTGCTTCCAGCGGATGCAGGGAGGTGAGCGACTACTAGTCACGAGCTACTGAAATCACAGGACCAACAGTCAGGAGGGACCTAAGCCACCTCTCCTGACCTCCTCCCAGGAGCAGCACTGTGAGTCTGGTTTTTTGGCCTCTATTTGTACCGACCCAGAGTTTCACCATCAGCAGAACCAAATGCAGCTCAGCTAGAGCCTCCAAGGTTATTCTAGAAATGCCACCTTGTAACACTTGTGCTTCCAGGCCTGGGAGGTTCTAGTTCAATTATATACCAAGAAGCCCAAGGTAGGGGCTGCCTGGGAAACCCACCTTAAACTTCCAGTGAGATTTCCCACCATGACCTGACTTCTCCAGGGTGCTGATAACTGCAGAGCTTTATGACAACAGTGGTCTCACCAAGAAAGAGAGTGGGGGCACAGTCCCCATTCTCAATTAGGGTCCTCTATTCAAGGCTGGGACAGGGCACCAGGTCCACTCTTCCAGACCACCTCTGCTCAGATCCAGGAAGATGCCAGTCCCAATCAAGCTCTCTGGGTCTCATTTCCCACTCTCTGCTCAGCCCAGAGGCCATCTAGGGAAGGAGGGACTCTGAGGGTGGTCCATGCTAGCAATGTGTGGTGTGATAGCTCAGTTTCCACCTGCTTATCAGCTTACCCAGCTTGAGTAAAGCATTCCTGGGTCTGTAAGGGGTACCAGAACTCTAACTGAGCCTTCCAGCCAAAACTGCTGCAGACTATGAGGAAAGATTAGGCCTCTTCTAATCTGAGCTGATACTGTCTCCTCACTGAGGGTCTACAATGAAATGGATGCTATCTTCAAGTAGTCTTGCCAAATAGGTGTTTTTTTAATCCTTATTTTACAGAGGTGGAAACTGAAGCCCAGAGAGGTAAAATAACCAGCCCAGGGTCACACAGCTTCTGAGTGGCTGGGCTGGGACTAGAATTGAGGCTGTTTGGCTGCAAAGCCTAAGGACAAAGCTTCCTCAATGTGCCTTCAGACTACTCTGGGGCCAGATGAGCTTAGCACTCGCCTTCCGACTCTGAGTCTCTCAGCTCCCAAGCAAGCTGGCCTTCAGTGTCGGGACCACAAACAGGCCCTGACAAGTGCAGGCTAGAGGCGGCCTCCCTCCTGGGCTCAGGGTTCAGAGCATCAGTTCATGGCTCTAATGGGGACCTGCCCAGTACTGTCATCTCTTGGCCTGACATGAGGATGGAAACATTTCTTTGCTTAGGGCTAGAAAGAACACGGAAAAAATGAGAAGTAGAAGAGCTTGTATTACTCAGACCTAAATAGCACATAACCAGATTTCCTCAGGTCAGCTCAGGCTCTCCTTGGTCTTTCCAGCCAGGGACACCCTCAGGGTCTTGATGGACTTCAGCTGCAGTCACAGTTCAAGGGGGAAAAAGCTGATTTCCAGTCGGGTTCTTGTCTGCTGGCTTGTATCCATCCTCCAAACAACAGTGCCACGCTCTGTGGCTGTGAGCAAGGAAGCCAGCAAAAAGAACTTCTATGATGGCTCTCAGGGCTCCCCAGGCCCAACACATCCCCTCCCCGCCAACACGCGGCGCAGGTCCCCACCTCGTTCTGCTCTAGTAACGCAAGTGTACTATAAACGCAAGTGTGCTATGTCGCACTTCCGGTGTTTTATAGCCAGAATTTATTGAACTTGAACTTGTCAGATATTAATTGGAAAAAAAAAAGCAATAATGAGTCATGTAACAGGGCTTCCCTGGTGGCTCAGGTGATAAAGAATCTGCCTGCAATGCAGGAGACTCAGGTTCCATCCCTGGGTTGGGAGGTTCCCTGGAGAAGGAATTGGCAACCCACTGCAGTATTCTTGCCTGGGAAATCGCATGGACAGAGGAGCCTGGTGGGCTACAGTTCATGCAGTCACAAATAGAACACATCGAGTATGATGATTTTGAGGGTGACAATAGCCTCCACTGAGATTGGGACCGGCTGGGCCAGGATCAAATTCTACACATTAGCACTCAGCAAGGCCCCGATCACGGGCTGGGCACCTCAGTTTGAGACACTTTTCAGCACAGAGAGCCAAATTAGAATAGTGGCTGAGGCAGTACATTATTGGCATTGTGGGTCAAGTTCAGAAATCCATTACCTGTTGTTCATGACTAATGTGATTAAACAATTAGGTTAGACCCATCAAAAGGAGAAAGCAGGACAGAGACAGACTTTTAAAATCAGGTTAAACAAAAAGAAAAAGGAGGCAGGGAAGGGGAACTGGAAAAAGCAGCCTGCCTCCTGGGTGGCTTTCTTCAAGGGCCACTGCAGGGGTGGGTACAACTTGTCCCTTCAGCAGGACCATGCCCCAGGACTGGCCCTCCCCTGCAGCCCAGCATTTTATCTAAGTACAATGTATTAACTGGCTGTAAAATCTGGAAACAGAGGTAATAGTAATATTTTTTAATGAATAGAGACATTTTGATGACTTCTGGGATATGCTGAAGATGCAGTTTTATTCAGTGAGAAATCAGAGACACAGATCATCTGATCACAGATGCATGTGTTGGGATCCAGGGCAATGTGGTCTTATGCACCGTATTCATTGCAGTTCTGCACAGTGCACCAAACCATATATTGTTAATGAGCAACAATGAACAACCATTTCATGCAATCTAAATAAGCCACTTACTATATATGCTCATCCATGTTTTCCTAGATGTCCACCCTGTGGCTAAACAGAATCTTAAAGAGAAAATGTAGCTCGTTCTTGAAAAAGCTTCAGTGATATTAAGATAGAAAGTTTCCCTGACTTAATCGACACACTCAGGGCAATCTGACTAAACAGCAAATAACAACTGTGTTGGGGATGGGGGGCAGTAAGGATTCAGCTAGGAGAGTTTAAATATGCGTGAACAAGCAGTGAAAATCTGAAAAAAATGAAAGAGAAATAGACCTACCAGATACTAAGACATATCAAAGACTGTAGATTTTGTATGGCAAGATACTACTGGCATAATACCAAACAGATCAGTAAAAGAAAATGGAGAGATCAGAAATAGATCCAAGTAAATATGAAGGGTTGTCATAAGATACAGTTGCATTTCGAATGGCAGGGGGAAGGGGAAGGATGCGCTATTCAGTGAATGAAGTTAGCAATGTGACTAGACAAGACAGAAACAAAGAAAGCTGAATGCATTTCCGAAACCAAAATTAATTCTAGGTGGCTCAAAAATTTTTAATTTAAAAAAGAAACTGAGAAGTATAAAGAGAAAATTGCTTACTTTTTATTCTATTTTTTGGCAATCCGGAACATAAAATTCAAATGTTATTTTTAAAACTACATAAAAACTTTTAAAACTAGAAATACCGGAAAGTCAAGATACAAATATCACATGGGGAAAAAAGTATATTAGTCAAGTATATGCCAAACAAAGAACTAACTTCTTTAATATACAAAGAGCTCTTATGAATCAAAGAGCCAACAATTCACAAGAAATGTAGACATTCTACAAACTACACATGGTGGAGAGGGTGAAGAGGAAGGGAACACTCCCACACTGTTGGTGGGAATGTAAGTTGGTGCAGTCACTATGGAGAACAGCATGGAGTGACTGAGTGAGTGATTGTCTCTCAGGAGGTACCTCAAAAAAACTAAAAATAAAACTATTAATACCATATGACCCAGCAATCCCACTCCTGGGCATATATCCAGATAAAACTATAACTCAAAAAGATACAGGCACCGCACCACTATTCACAATAGCCAAGACATGGAAACAACCTAAATATCCATCAGCAGATGAATGAATAAAGATGTGGCACATATACACAACGGAATATTATTCAGACATAAAAAAGAATGAAATAACACGATTTGCAGCAACATGGATAAACCTAGAGATTATCATACTAAGTCAGAAAGAGAAAAACAAATACCATATGATATCACCTATATGTGGAATGTAATATATGACACAAATGAATCTATCTACGAAACAGAAACACACACACAGATGTAGAAAACAGCCTGTGGTTGCCAAGCTGGGCTGAGTCGGGGAGGGATGAACTAAGATTTTGGGATTAGTAGATGCAAACTATTACATAGAATGGGTGCACAACAAGAGCTGACTCATTGGAAAAGACCCTGAGGCTGGGAAAGACTGAAGGCAAAAGGAGAAGGGGGTGGCAGAGGATGAGATGGTTGGATGACATCACCGACTCAATGGACAAGAATTTGAGCAAATTCTGGAAGACACTGAATGCCAGGGGAACCTGGCGTGCTGCAGTCCATGTGGTCACAAAGAGTCAGACATGACTTAGCGACTGAACAACAACAGACTTAAAAGGTGTCAACAAGTAGTTTGTAGAAATATGACATACAGATGATCAACAATAAATGACAGATGTTCAATGTCACTAATTATTAAATAAATACAAGTTAAAACAAGATAAAACTTATTGCTAATTTAGTAAGTCAGTTCAGTCACTCAGTCGTGTCTGACTCTTTGTGACCCCACAGCCTGCTTCCCTGTCCATCACCAACTCCTGAAGCTTGCTCAAACTCATGTCCACCGCATTGGTGATGCCATCCATCCATCTCATCCTCTGTCATCCCCTTCTCCTCCTGCCCTCAATCTTTCCCAGCATCAGGGTCTTTTCCAATGAGTCAGCTCTTCACATCAGGTGGCCAAAGTATCGGAGTTTCAGCTTCAACATCAGTCCTTCCAAAGAACACCCAGGACTGATCTCCTTTAGGATGGACTGGCTGGATCTTCTTGCTGTCCAAGGGACTCTCAAGAGTCTTCTCCAACACCATAGTTCAAAAGCATCAATTGTTTGGCGCTCAGCTTTCTTCACAGTCCAACTCTCACAACCATATGTGACTACTGGAAAAACCATAGCTTTGACTAGACAGACCTTAGTCAGTAAGGTAATGCCTCTGCTTTTTAATATGCTATCTAGGTTGGTCATAGCTTTTCTTCCAAGGAGCAAGTATCTTTTAATTTCATGGCTGCAGTCACCATCTGCAGTGACTTTGGAGCCCCCCAAAATAAAGTCTCTCACTGTTTCTATTGTTTCCCCACCTATTTGCCATGAAGTGATGGGACCAGATGCCATGATCTTAGTTTTTTGAGTGTTGAGTTTTAAGTCAGCTTTTTCACTCTCTTCTTTCACTTTCATCAAAAGGTTCTTTAGTTCTTCCCCTTGCATTGCAAGGTGAATTCTTAACCACTGGACTACCAGGGAAGTTCCAACACCAGCATTTTAAATGCTATTAATGCCATTTGACTCAGTAGAAGTTTCAAATTTATATAAACATATACCTGATTTTCCTGAGACAGTCCCAGTATATTTCCTGAGTGTACTCTCAGGATCCCCTCTGATTTAGAATTTGTCTTAGTTTATGTGACAGATTATCTGATCACCTTACATTTCTAGATATTAACTCTATAATTAAACTCACATGAGTATTTGAAATGTACAAGTACCTTAATTACAGTAGCATTTATTTAAAATACTGGAAACAGTGTAAATGCCCATCAGTAGAGGACTGATTAAATTACAGTTTATTCTTACCATAGAATTCTAAACAAATGTTAGGAGGAATAAATTATGTATGAATATTGTGATTCATTTTGTATAACGAGTTCATAAATATATGCATATATAAATGCATAGATTTATTTGCAAAAAAATATAGTAGGGTGTCAGGCTTCCCTCATTGCTCAATTGGTAAAGAATCTGCCTGCAATACAGGAGACCTGGGTTCGATTCCTGGGTCAGGAAGATCCCCAGAGAAGGAAATGGCAACCCATTCCAGTATTCTCACCTGGAAAATCCCATCAACAGAGGAGCCTGGTAGGCTACAGACCATGGGATGGCAAGGGTCGGACATAACTTAGAGATTAAACCACCACCATGGTAGGGTGCTAAATAGTGGTCATTCCAGCAAGTGGCACTTCCAAGAGTAGGCTGGAAAACTAAGGAATTTTACCTTTTCCTTTATACAAATAAATACAAAAGTATTTATTCTTTTACAATAAAATTAATTTTAACAGCCAGATGAACCTTAATTCTCTACCTAAAAGAGGTGAGCTAATTACTGTCACCATCAACATAAACATCTTCAGAGTGAATTTCAGAATAAATAAATTAATGAAAAGTAAGCCTTAAGGGTTGACTCGTTGGAAAAGACCCTGATGCTGGGAGGGATTGGGAGCAGGAGGAGAAGGGGACGACAGAGGATGAGATGGCTGGATGGCATCACCGACTCGATGGACATGGGTTTGAATAAACTCCAGGAGTTGGTGATGGACAGAGAGGCATGGCATGCTGAAATTCATGGGATCGCAGAGTCGGACACGACTGAGTGACTGAACTGAACTGAACTGAACTGAAGACTTTCCTCAGCTGTAACAACTTGGGGGCAGAAGTTTCAGATGGAGAGGAGGGAAGGGAAGTTTAAGGGAGGGAGAAAAAGTAATTTTCCTCTATCCTTCTGAGTTCTTAGCTGAGACCCTTGATATAAAAGAAAGATGAAGGATTCTGGGACCCAATTCCAAGGTGTAGGGGGTTTTCCCCAAACCACCAGTGAGCAATTCTTGGACACCAGCTGGGTGTCCTACCATTCAACTCAATCCTGACAGCATCTACCTAGAGGTGGTATCAGATTCCACAGGTTAAGGGCTCAGTCCCACAAGACTGCCTTCCACTCCAGACACAATTGCAAGCCCAGACTGTTACTTGTGCTTCTGACCTACTGGCTAAAAACCACAAGTTCCTACAATCCCCTCACTGGGTTCAGTTAATTTGCTAGAGCAGCTCACCGAATTCATTAGATTACCAGTTTATTACAAAGGATATTGAAGGAAACAAATCAATAGCCAGATGGAGACAGTACAGTAGAAGGTGAGGGACGGGTGGCTGTTGCAGGTGAATTCAACATTCAGATGATGCTTGAGACCCAGCTCGATTTCTCCCCGAAGTGAGACCCTAACAACTAAAAATGGGATGTGGGGAAAACGCTAAGAAGCCAAACACTGGTCAAGGCCATTAACCTCAACTGTACTCCAGGAACCAACCCCGAAAGTACACTCTGAAGAGATTGGTCCTCAGGCTCATGGGTGACTGGTGTCATTTCCTTTTTGTTCATTTTGTCCATTGTATGCCTTTTTTCGCCTTTCAAAGGGCTTCCCAGATGGCTCAGCGGTAAAGAATCTGTCTACAATACAGGAGATGTGGGTTCGATTCCTGGTTTGGGCAGATCACCACATACCATGGGGCAACTAAGCCCATGCGGCACAACCACTGAGACCAAGCTCTAGAGCCCATTCTCCACGACAAAAGTCAACAAATGAGAAGCCCACACACTGCAACTCGAGAGAATACCCTGCTTGGCCACAACTAGAGAAAGCCCATGGGCAGCAATGAAGACCCAGCACAGACATAAGTAAAAAAAAAGTGTCTGGTGTTGAGTGCTTAACTTAGTAACTTGGTTGAAAGGGGTGGGCAGGCCAAAGAGGGCTGTGAAGAGCTGTCGGTCGAGTTTGTCAGGCTAGCTCACAAGCCATTCTGCAGAGCCTGGGTTAACCTGTGAGTACAGCAGTTCCCACAGCTGCAGAAAGAAGGTGATGATACATATCACCCAGAAGTATCAAGTATGAATACAGTCATCACATCTGGGCCACGGGAGGCCCTCACTAAATGATTGTATAAAGGAGGGGGGTTGAGCAAGATGGACCCCAGGCATCTTCCACCTTGAACATTAAACGAATTATAACTATATCCATTCACCTCATCATTCTTCAAGAGATATTTACTGCAGATTGTAGAGAACCTTTAAAGAGTCAAGAGCATCTTCTTATGTGACCTTGACACACAGTAGGTGCTCAGAGGGTGTTTGTCACATGAGGAAGGTGTATACTGTGTCCCAGAGGCCCCAGTTCCGTGGGAGCTGGAGGAACGACCAGCAACTTTGATTAAGTGTCACCAAAATTGTCCTTGCTCCTTCTGGGGCCTTGAGTTTGGACAGGAGGTAAGAATACAAAGGCTATCTAGAATGGAGAAGCTGCAGGAAGCAAGGTAACCTGAGACCACCACTGGTAACTTCTGCCAAGTGCATGAACTAGGCAGATGGACCTAGTTTGGGTCCAAGAGGAACAGAAATGTGTGTTTTATTGTGGTTTGAGAGTCATTTGTGGAAAATGACATTATGGTGGATTTATGATGGATAGAGCTTTTCTTCCTTGACTAATATCTTTGACTTGTATTAAATTGTTTTTAAGTCTCCTGAAAGTTATTAAATTAGCACCCTTTTGGAAAACAGTCCAGCAGTACATTTCTAGTGCTATATCTTTTGGCACATGGCCTTTCTATTTTATTCTGTCCATTATCTTCCCCTAGTCATGGCAGGGTACCAAATGGGCTCCAAATCTCCCATATATTCAGAATATTTAAATTTAACCTTTGGAAGAAGGGAGTGATGTATAAATATGCCTTCTCATCTCATATTCCTATTTTAATCATATAATTGCAAGCATGTGTGCTAAGTCGCTCCAGTCATGTCTAATTCTTTGTGACCCTAGGACTGTAACCCGTCAGGCTCTTTTGTCCATGGGATTCTCCAGGCAAGAATACTAAAGTGGGTTGCCATGAGCTTGTCCAGGGTACCTTCCCAGCCCAGGGATCGAACCTGTGTCTCTTATGTCCCCTGCATTGGCAGGCAGGTTCTTTACCACTAATGCCACCTGGGAAACCCCAATCATATTATTAATTATAGACAAATACTGGCATAAAGATGTTCATGACAGTCATTTATAAGAATGAAAGTTTGAATATAAACCAAATTTTCAGGGGAAACACTGTCGATTATGTTCTATTAACTAAAAAGAGTATTTGTTAACCATTTATAATAACTGTCATAGGCTGTGGGGAAATAAATATGTTCTTATGTGTTAACAGAGGGCATATAAACTGGTACAATCTTCTAGAGGTAAACTTACTAGTATGTATCAAAAATCTGAAAAAAAACGTGTACGTATGATTCAATTTTAGAAATCCATCCTAAGGAAATGATTAAGGAAGGATTCCATTTATAACAGCAAAATTGTGGAGGAAAATCCCATAAATTTCCAGCAATAGGGAATTGGTGGGGGAAGCACTGATCTTTAAAAGCAGCAACATGAGGTCAAAACTGAAATTTCAAGGCTTCCGGCTAAGCCCTTGTCCCTCTCCTGCACCAGGGCCCAAACCCCCAGTGGCAGCCGAGTCTCTGCTGGCCTACATCCTGCCCTGGCAACACGCTATCTGATTGCCAAACCAGTGGATTAGAAACTGGGAAAGAGAAAAGATGGGCGTGCACATTAGAATCACCTGGAATGTGAATTGGTTCAATAAATTTTGGTATACCCCTTCAACAAAACACATTGCAATTATCTTAAAAGTTGTAGAAATATATTTTTGTAACATGGAAAGATGTTCACCATACACAGTTATGTGAAAAAAGCAGGCCACAAATTAATATGTGCATTGATTCCACTTTTGTTTATCTAGATGTTCTAATTTGTCTTAATGAATAATTATTACCTGTGAAATCAAGGAAAAATACCATTAGCAGTATTAGCTATGAAAGCTGTATAGCAGCACAGAAAATTACTTGTACAATAATGGGAGGAAAGAGCAGGATAAAAATTGTATATTCTGTGATTGCAGTTATGTAAAAATTATGGAGCTTGACAAGAAAGGCATATTGAAAAATAAAAACAGCTATTTGTTAGGATGGGGAGATTATGGGTGATTTTCCATCCTTTTGGTTAATACTATGTTTATGTAATTTTTCTTTCTCAACTGGAGAAAAAAAACTTCGAGACTTTTTCCTCTAGCCTCTCCCCTGCTTGGAATGGTTGTCTTTAGGGAACGCAAGGCTGCTTACTAAAAATAATGCCTTAGAATGGGCCTAGCTCTTTGCAGCTTCCCTTACTTCTGCTGGGTGAAGTCTGTCATGGTGAGTCCTTCTTTTTTAACCCTGTACATCTCTACCCTACTGCTTCTCCGACCTCACCCCTGACTCCAAGCACCCAAATGCTACTGAGCTAACCAGCCCGTTTTGGCTTATCTTAGACCCCATGGATCAAACCTGCCAGCTCTGAACCTTAATGTCTCAGGGTCTTGCAGGGGCAGAGTGACCACCTAACATACACCACTGAAAATGAATGGACATGTTTAACAACTCCTAAAACACGATGCTTGCATACACAGCTCTCCAGAGTGCATTCCTTTGGGGAAAACAACTTGGCAAACAAATTGAAAGCCTTTAAAACATTTTCAACCTTTGGTCCAGCAATTCTGATCCTAGGGTGACATAAAATAATAAGTATATGAAGATATGGGTACACAGATATACCGCTCAGTATATTTCATACTAGTAAAACATTGGAAATAATCTAAATGTCCAAAAATGGGAGCTTGGGTTAGATAAATCACAACATGTGATAAGTTGCCATGTAAGAGACAGGTTGCCAAGACTAATAAAAACACAGTTATATAAAAAATGATTCATTTTTATCTGAAATTCCAATTTACCTGGCTAGCTTATATTTTTATTTCCTAAATCTAGCCACCCTAACACATTCATATAGTAGAATACTAAGTAGCCATTAAAACATGTAACTTTTAGAGCGGTGGCTTTCAAATTGTGTTTCTTCTTTCCCCATGCTTTTTTTTTTTTTTTTTAAACTTAAGTCTTTATTGAATTTGTTACAATATTGCTTATGTTGTTTATGTCCTGGTTTCTTGGCCATGGGGCATATGGGATCTTTGCTCCCCGATCAGGGATCGAACCTGCATCCTCTGCATTGGAAGGCAATGTGTTAACCACTGGACCAGCAGGGAAGTCCCGTTTCCCCATGCTTTAACTAGAACATCTCATCTTCTATTTATTTTATATTTTAGCCTTCTGTATAAGATTTGGTTTGAAAATAAGGGTTATGTTACCAAAAGGAGGTTTAGAAAACTATTTAACAATGGGAGATGGTGGTTTAAAATAATAAGTAGAAAAATTCATGTTAAGAATCAGTATGAGGGACTTCCCTGGTGGTCTAGGGGCTAAGACTCTGTGCTCCCAATGCAGGAGCCCCGGGTTCAATCCCCGATCAGGGAACTAGAACCCGCATGCCACAACTGAAGATCTCACATACTGCAACTAAGAGCCGGTGCAGCCAAATAAAATTAAAAAAAAAAAAAAAAAAAAGAATCAGTATGATTCTAGGTTTGCATATGTATTCATGCTCACTTGTGTCAGATTCTTTGCAACTCCAGTGACTATAGCCCACTAGGCTCCTCTGTCCATGGGATTTTCCAGGCAAGAATACTGGAGTGGGTTGCATTTCCTTCTCAAGGGGATTTCTTCTCGGCCCAGGGATCAAACCTGCGTCTCCTACATTGGCAGGCGGATCCTTCAAGCCACCTGGCAAACCCAGGTTTGCATGTACACAAGCACTTATGTGAAGAGTAAGGATGAGAGAACGTGAGAGAAAGATCCAGACACTCTGGAAAAATCCTTAAAAAAAAAAAAGTTATCTCTGGCTGTTGGGATTATAGGTGATTTTTAGATTTCTATATTTTTTCAGTTTTCTATGATGAACTAAATGCATTCATTTTGAAAAAATGCTATTAGAAATATCTATCCTCTCAGGTGATGTACGTATGTTACATTATTAAGCCTCTGTATCTGTGATTCTTTAATTTTGGAGTCATGAACTCTGGGAGCTAATGAAATCTCTCTGTCCTAGTCTTAGAAGGTCTCACAGAAAATTCCACATACAACCCCCTGCTCCATCTTTCCTTGTTAAGAATCCCTCCTTTAGACTCTAGATTGCCATTCCTTTACTCTGCTTCCTCACAAAGCTACTTTGTCCCTGTGGCAGTCGTTCTTCAACTTTCTGGGGCAGTGGTCTCATACCTGCTCTGAGATCCTACTTGAAGCTGTGAAAAAAAAAGTACACAGGGATCCAAACCGCCTCAGGCGGTTTCTGAGGCTCACAAACTCCCTGAGGTCCATTCTCAGACTCCAGGTCAGAACCTCTGGTGTAATCTCAAGCTTCTGGCACTCACTGGAGCCCTGACTTGGCTAATTCCCTTTAAGGCCAAACTGGTTAAATATAGACTTTGAAAAAAGGGACAGAGCCAGGGATAGAATGTAGCCCAGCACTCCCAGGGCACCGTCACACAGCAAGCACCGCTAAAGCGCTGTGTGTGAGTGTGTGTGTGTGTGTGTGTGTGTGTGTGTGTGTGTGAGAGAGAGAGAGGGATGTAGAAGAGTTTCTTGCATTCTGGGTGCTGCCGAAAAACATTAGAGTTGAGAGAATTCCTTGGACAGGAAGAAGAACCAGAAGGGAGATCCAGAGTTGGTACCTCTTGCTTTGTATGATCTGTGACCCTGGCATGGATGAAAGGGGCAGGAAGAGGGTGTGGGAGCAGAGTACAGAGTATTGTGTCAACTCCAAGTTTGCCGCCCACTCCTTTTAATAGCTCTTAAGCAGCTATTTAAATAACATGAACCAATCTCTTTTATGGCCCTGAAAACCAAGCAGGGGGTGCGGGAGCAGTGGGCAATTGACAAGGTCGGGGGAGAGGGCTGGGAGCCTGGGAGGACAGCCCCATGAAGGGCAGGGTAATTTGGCAAGAGCTATTGGAATGTTGAATGTGCGAACCCTCCTATCTAGAAACTCTACATCTTGGCATCTCTTTTAAAAAAAAGAAAAAAACAACTTAACCTACCTACCCAGGGAGACATGGACAGGTTATTGTTTTGAAGCACAGCACCCAACACAGTTATCTCTGATCCATTATACATTTTAAACAAAAACATAATCACCAAATGCTATTAGTGTGATATGAATTTATGTTTCTTTTCCAAGAGAACAACACGACACTATTCTGCACAGGGAAAGTTCCAAGCTCAGATTAAAGTGGCCTCATTTTTTCCCCTCATCTCTATGTACTCACAGGATCACAAGACCAAAACAGCCCTATGCTTGTGGCAGGCATGGGCTTGGAAACTCACATGAGACCAACACGGATGCCCTTCCGGTGGGAACACCAGGTGCTTTTTCTCTTTGCTTTTATCTTGACAAAAAGATCTTAAAGTTCATTTGAAAGAATAAGCATCTGAAAAGAGCCCTGACCTCTCTAGAATAGACCACTCTCCACACCCACACCCCCAAAAGAAGACAAACAACAATGGGACAGATCTGCCTTGCCAGTTATTAAAACTAACACTAAACCCACTATAATCAAAGCAATATGGTACTGGCTGAGGAGAAGACAAGCAGATCAGTGGAACAGAATATAATCTAGAAATAATATATATGAGAGCTGAGTATATGACATACCAGCATTCTAATTCAGTGAGGAAGATAGTTTGGCATAGTGTTGACACAACTGGCTACTCACATGGAAGAAGACAAAATTAAGTCCTCACTTCAACACAGATACTACAATTAATTCCAGCTGACTTTTAAATATAAATATTTAAAAAGCAATAAAAATATTATAATAAAATTAGAATAACTGAACATTGAGGATGATTCTTTTGGAAGGTAGGAAGCCTTCCCTGAGTCATTAAGGTTAAAATAAATAGATTGGCTTTTATAAAAATTAAGAATTTTCCTATGGCAGAGATACTATTAAGTTCAGAAGACAAATAATATCCTATGATTTAATAACTCACTATTTATTCCACACTTAACAGATGAAAGTTATTCTCTGAAAATATGAAAAAGACAACCCAAATAATAACTAAGCAAAAGATATGGACAACTCATCAAAGAGGAAATACAAATTGCCAATGAACATATGAAACAACTGATAGGGAGAAAATAAAAATAAAACAAAATGCCATTTTCATCTATCAGATGGGCAAAAATCAAAAAGAATAATAACATCCAGACCTGATAACTGGATGCAGGAAACACAACTAGCAGAAGTGTTCATGTCTACCACATGATGGAAAATAATTTGGCAAGATATGTTTAAATTTAAAATATACAAAACTTTTACCAGTGATCCCAGTTTGGGAACTTCATGCAACAGAAATAAAAGTATGAATGTGAAAAAAAAAAAAAGTATGAGTGTGTAAAGTCCTACGTATAAAAGTATTTATTATAGCATTGTGTATACTGGCAAAGATTTAAAACACCTTAAATGCCTATTACTGGGGAATGGGTAAACTTCTGTTAAGGCCACTCCAAAGAAGAGGTAGATCTAAGCACACTGTTCTGAAGAAATGGTCCCAAAATTTTACAGGGAAAAGCAAGTTGAGGAATCACATATAAGGTAAGATTCCAATTTCTGTGTAAAGAGAGAGCAAGGGAGAGAAAGCTTGCTATATACGTGTGTATGCATTTCTATGACCATAGAGAAAAGAATAGGAAATTTCATGTAGGCTCAGGGAGATGGGATTGGAGTGGGGTGGGGAGAAAGGACAGGTAGAGAGAATTTTAACTTTTTCTTCAGATAGCTCTGTATCATTGCACTTGCTAAAACAGGCGTATGTAGCTTTCGTGACTTTTAAAAATCAATAATCCTTTCTAAAGAAGAAATAATATGGGCTTCAATTCTTGATTCTGCCCCTCATGAGCTGTCTGACCTGACATTCTTGCTGTAGAATAGGCACAGTTCCTGACTCTCCTCAGGCTCCCGGGAGGATTAAATGAAGTCATGTGAGCAAATTGCTGCCCTAGAGACCAACAGAGGAAAACAAGGCCCAGCAAACAGAGGTACTTCATCTGAGGCTATGAATGAGGGAGTGGAAATAGGGCTGTCAGAGTTCCCCAGTTCTCAGGTGGGAGCCCCTTCCCCCAGGGAAGCCACTGGGGGAAGCCACTCTTGTTCTACTGGAGGCTCTACCAAGCTCCGGGGGCTTCCCCAGTGGCCCAGTGATAAACAATCCGCCTGCGAATGCAGGAGACTTAAGTCGATCCCTGCGTTGGGAAGATCCCCTGGAGAAGGAAATGGCAACCCACTCCAATATGCTTGCCTGGAAAATCCCATGGACAGAGGTTACAGTCCACGGGGTCACAAAGAGTTGAACGTGACTGAGCGTGCCTGTGTGCACGCGCGCGCGCGCGCACACACACACACACACACACACACACACACACACACCAAGCTCCAGTCCTTCCTGCATCCTCCAGTTGGACCAAGGTTGGGGCACAGCCCACAGCCCTAAAACCAAGCACTGATAATTGGCTTTCTCAGGGTTGAGCCTCCCAATGCCCTTGGCCTCTGCCACCGAGAAGTCACTCCTTCCTTCCCCTGTCTGGGAAAGACGCCACCCCAGAGTCTCCATGGAGTACCAGCCACCTCCTCCGCTTCAGCTCCCACCACCCACCAAGAGCCTAGTCCTCAGCCCTCCTCCCATGGGCCCCAAACGGACAGCCAGGACTTCAGAAGCCAGTGAAACCCAGGAGATGGCATCTGAACGTAGCCCAACCCCCTCCCTCCAGCCCCACAGTGGATGCTCTGAACAGTCCACATGTGGTCCACAACCATCCCCCACATCCACACGCCAAGCTTCTCCTTCAGACGTTAAACAGCACCCTGGACTCTAAGTGGGCAAAGGCAAGAACAGTTTTCTGAGAGACCAGAGAATGTCACTTCGATCCCTAGTGACTCTGGAGACAGCAAAGGAGAGAATGGCTTTACTCTAGTCCGAGTTTCCATCTGAGTCTATATGTTTGTACGAGTACGTGGGTGCATATATCTATGTACCAGTTTTCCAGGTGGCTCTGTGGGAAAGAATCCACCTGCCAAAACAGGAGATGTGGGTTTGATTCCTGGGTTGGGAAGATCACCTAGAGAAGGAAACGGCAATCCTCTCCAGCATTCTTTCCTGGAGAAGCCCATGGATAGAGGAGCCTGGCAGGCTACAGTGGTGGTGGTGGTGATGGTTTAGTCGCTAAGCCATGTCTGGCTCGTGTGACCCCATGAACTGTAGGCTGCCAGGCTCCTCTGTCCATGGGATTCTCCAGGCAAGGATACTGGAGTGGGTTGCTATTTCCTACTCCAGGGGATCTTCCCAACCGAGGAATCGAAGCCAGGTCTCCTGCATTGCAGGTAGATTCTTTACTGACTAAGCTACAAGGGAGGTCGCAAAGAGTCAGACACAGCTGAGCGGTAGTCGGTGTACCCAGGTATACTGCTGAGTGGCACATATGTCCTTATGTATATACATGGGCTCAAGCTTTTGTGAGGATGTGGGCATGTTTGCGTGCATCAGGACTTACATGTATGTATACGTGCACACACAAGCATGCTTGCTTATGTGTTGCACATACGTGTCTACTTTAAATATAAAAGCTCTTTAAGAAGGTGAAGGGGTTCACCCCAAAAGTCAGAGATTTGCTTATTTTGGCATGTGACACATGACTGCACCCTAACTTCCCTCCCTGAAGTTTGCACACCACATATTGCTGAAAGCTACCACCTGGGTCTTCATCCCTTCATTTTGCTTCTGGGGCTGCCTAAATTCTTTCATCAACCAAGAACTCCTCCAACAGACCCTGAAACACAGCCACCTTGGTGTCTTAGGGACAGAATCCAGGGGAGGCCCTTCTGGCACCATCCTCTGCCACCTCCACCCCCAACCTGACAGCCACACCAAGAAGCTGAAGGTTCTCGGCAGCCAGCCCAGGGCAGAGTGAGGCACAGTGCCTGGAGACAAGGGAAGAAAGGAAAGAAGAATGGAAGGAGGGGTGTACTTGCTCCAGGACTAGTTGGGGGGGAAGGGAAAATCTGCCCACCTGCCCTCATTCTCAGAGCCCACATCTATTAAGCAAAGAGGGAGGTCTATGCCTATCAAAGGAGGGCTCGTGAACCTCAAGAATATGAGGTAGTCCAGCCAAGGCTACACAAAGATATGAAATAATCATAGAGCATTTTCCTTTTGTTCAAAGATTTGGGAGCTAGGACATTATTTTTCTATTATACAGGACGTAGGCACAAACTTCTCACGCATCTGTAAATGAAGCAGGAGACTCCCACAGCTCTGTGGGCCTCAGGTATTACCCCAGATCCCCAGAGGGATGTATCCCTTCTCAGAAAGGTGACAGGTTCTGGGGACAAGCCCTGGGAGCCCTGCAGGGGTGCATTCTAGGATGTCAGTGGTGAGGGGAGTAAGTGGCAGGGCTGCGAGCTCTGGCAGGGCCTCCAAGGACCTGGCCCAAAAGTATTCAATATGAATTTTTTTTTAGAGGCTCTATGTAGGGTTCTGGGAGGCAGCCAGCCTGCAGCTGAGTCCCTGATCCTCATGGTGGGCACTTTGGATAACTTCACCCAGCCTCAACCTCTGTACCTGCAGAATGGGGACAATGACAGAATCTGCTGTATGATGGCTTAATGAGAATTCCCTGAGATAATTCCTGCAAAGCACAGTGCCTGCCACTCCTCGGATCCCAGCCTGTCTGCTCAAGCCTTTGCTGCAAGAGCATCACAGTTCAACTTCTCTCTCTGCGCTCCCAGCATCCCTCACTCCCTCACTCCCTCACAGGCGTTGGTCCCCAGGCACTCCCAGCATGCAAATCTCTGGCTCATAGCCAGTTTCCGGGAACCTAAGAGTCTAGGCGAGATCCCTTCGGGAGCCAGAGAAGACGGAACAAACAAGAGGACCAAGCCCTGAGCCCTGGCCCTCCAAAGTTTAAGGGTCAGGGAGGAGGAAGCCCCAGCACAGAGAGGGGAGGGAATAGCCTGCGGAGTGTGGTCTCGCCAAAGCCGGGTGACAAGGTAGAGAGAGTGACTGACAGCGTCAAAAGCAGCTGACAGGAAAGAAGGATGCGGACTGGGAATTAACGATCGGATCCAGCCACATGCGGGGCTTTCCTGGTGGCTCAGATGGTAAAGAATCTGCCTACAATGCAGGAGACCGGGTCCAGTCCCTGGGTTGGGAAGATCCCCTGGAGAAGGGAATGGCAACCCGCTCCAGTTTTTGTGCCCAGAGAATCCTACGGACAGAGGAACCTGGAGGGGCTACAGTCCATGGGGTCCCAGAAAGGAACCTGACAACACTGAGCAACTAGCACATGAGGTCCTCGGTGACCTTGACAAGAGCGTTTCAGAGGAATAAGTAGGAACAAAAACCTGACTGAAGTGGGTCAAGAAAGAATGGAAGCACAGACAACTCTTTCCAGTTTTGTTATTTCAATGGTAGCACAGAAACAGCATGCTGCTTCCCCAGGACCACGGCACACACTGAAATGGGCCCCTGGGGAGGACACCCGCCCTGTCCACCTGGGTCTCGACCTCACGCAGAAGTTCTGCATGCTTCGTCCAGATTTTCCGGTTGTTCCCCAAGGGAAGGCCGCTCCAACACCTCATAGCTGGAAGCAGTAATGCAAGGCCTTGGCCAGACACTCCTAGGTGATGTGGAGAGCGGAGTCTCAGGGTGTCTGAGGACACAGGATGTAGCTCTCATCCCCGGGCCTACCTCTGCAGGACAAAAGCTTCCAGCCCTTCTCCGGCATACCCCCTGCCGCAGCCCAGCGCCACAGAAGATACCCAATAAAGCCTGTACCAGAGCTTCCCACTGGGCCCCCAGATTTAGTTTATTAAATTAAATCTTCTACCACAAAGACCACTTACTCACAACAGCTGTTGCCATGGCAACCAAGCAGCCAGCCTGCTGTTCAAGCTAACAGTTACAAGCCTCCTGCCGGCTACTTGGCTGGGTGAACCCAGGGGAAGATACCCCAAAAGTGTCCGAGACGCTGGAGCACGGTAGGGGGCACATGGGAAGTGAGAGAGGGGGACGCAAAGGGGTTTATGAGGTGCCGAACTCAGTGCTTTTATAACTGTTCCTTGAGCTCAGTCGCTTCAGTTGTGTCTGACTCTTTGTGACCCTATGGACTTCGTCCCATGGCTCCTCTGTCCCTAGGATTCTTTGGGCAAGAATCCTGGAGTGGGTTGCTACGCCCTCCTCCAGATGATCTTCCTGACCCAGGGATCAAACCTGTGTCTTCTGCATTGCAGGTAGATTCTTTGCCCACTGAGCCACATGGGAAGCCCTATAATTCTTCACCAACAGGCTGAGGCTGGGGGAGCTGTAAATAACTTGTGTCAGCGGGGTCCCCAGCTTTCTCATGATGCAGCCATTTCTCCAGTAATACCTGCTACACCCTCCACTCTCTTTCTGAAAGCTTAAGGAGGGAGGGGCCCTCCAGGCGCCGAGAGGGGATCACACAGAGCCAGGAGAAAATCCCGCAAAGGAAGGTCAGGGCACTGAGCCTGGGACAACCTCGCCCTGAACAGAGCGTGCTCGTGGGCCCCAAGGTTGTTCTTGAGACGTTGGAAGCCCTGTTCCAGGAGTCCTCCTGACTGGTCCCAAGAGAGCTGTTTGAACCAGTCCTGAATGTCTTTCTTTTTTTTTAAACCTATCAAATATATTATTTTTTTAGTATTTATTTATTTATTTTACTTTGGGTTGCTTTGAGTCTTAGTTGCAGCATTTGGAATCTTCCTTGCAGCCCATGAGCTTAGCTGCCCTGCAGCATGTGTAATCTCAGTTCCCCAAGCAGGGATTAGTCCCGGGCACCTTTAACCTGAAGTATAGTATGGTGACCAGGAACTCTGCAGTATACAGATAGGAGTTCAAGCCTCAGCTCCTTTACTTGCTACCTGTTTAACATTAGGCAAATTACTTAACCTCTCTGAACCTCGGGTTTTTCAGCTGTAAAATGTGAGCATAGTGCCAAGGTCACCAAATTATTTCCAGAGTTAATTGAGGTTGAGCCCCTAAAGTATGCAACACACAAGTGCCTGGCACATAGCAATCTCATGGTAAGTGAGGAGTACTGTGTTTATTACTGCTATTGTTGTCATCATCAATGATAATTACGTTGATTAACAGACCTAGAATACTGAAGACATAATTGAGAGACTTAAAAGAACTGAGAATAATAAAAGCAAATCCCAGCACAGTATATACATTAGGTATCATTTTTATTTAAAAAAAAATGTTAACAATGGAAAATAGTATGGAGGTTCCTCAAAAAACTTAAGAGTTGCCATAAGATCCAGAAATCCCACTCCCACCCAGCAAAACTATAATTTGAAAAGATACACGCATCCCTACATACACAGCAGTACGATGACAATAGCCAAGACAAGAAAACAACTTAAATGTCCACTGAGAGATGAATGGGTAAAAAATGATGTGAGATATACATACACATACATGGGCTTCCCTGGTAGCTCAGCTGGTAAAGAAGCCACATGCAATGCAGGAGACCCCAGTTCAATACCTGGGTCAGGAAGATCCCCTGGAGAAGGGATAGGCTACCCAATGCATTATTCTTGGGCTTTTCCCTGGTGGCTCCGACAGGAAAGAATCTGCCTGCAATGTGGGATACTTGGGTTCTATCCCTGGGATGGGAAGATCCCCTGGAAGAGGGCATGGCAACCCACTCCAGTTTTCTTTATTTTTTTAAAATTTATTTATTTATTTTAATTGGAGGCTAATTACTTTATAATATTCTAATGGTTTTTTGTCATACATTGACATGAATCAGCCATGGGTGTACATGTGTTCCCCATCCTGAACCCCCCTCGCCCCTCCCTCCCCATCCCATCCCTCAGGGTCATCCCAGTGCACCAGCCCTGAGCACCCTGTCTCACACATCGAACCTGGACTGGCGATCTGTTTCACATAAGATAATATACATGTTTCAATGTTATTCTCTCAAATCATCACCCTCGCCTTCTCCCACAGAGTCCAAAAGACTGTTCTTTACATCTGTGTCTCTTTTGCTGTCTCACATATAGGGTCATCATTACCATCTTTCTAAGTTCCATATATATGTGTTAGCATACTGTATTGGTGTTTTTCTTTCTGACTTACTTCACTCTGTATAATAGGCTCCAGTTTCATCCATCTCATTAGAACAGATTCAAATGCATTCTTTTTAATGGCTGAGTAATAGTCCATTGTGTATATGTACCACAGCTTTCTTATCCGTTCGTCTGCTGATGGGCATCTAGGTTGCTTCCATGTCCTGGCTATTATAAACAGTGCTGCGATGAACATTGGGGTGCACGTGTCTCTTTCAGATCTGGTTTCCTCAGTGTGTATGCCCAGCAGTGAGATTGCTGGGTCATATGGCAGTTCTATTTCCAGTTTTTTAAGGAATCTCCACACTGTTTTCCATAGCGGCTGTACTAGTTTGCATTCCCACCAACAGTGTAAGAGGGTTCCCTTTTCTCCACACCCTCTCCAGCATTTATTGCTTGTAGACTTTTTGATAGCAGCCATCCTGACTGGCGTGTAATGGTACCTCATTGTGGTTTTGATTTGCATTTCTCTGATAATGAGTGATGTTGAGCATCTTTTGATGTGTTTGCTAGCCATCTGTATGTCTTCTTTGGAGAAATGTCTGTTTAGTTCTCTGGTCCATTTTTTTATTGGGTTGCTTCCTTTTTCTGGAATTGAGCTGTAGGAGCTGCTTGTATATTTTGAGATTAATTCTTTGTCAGTTGCTTCGTTTGCTATTATTTTCTCCCATTCTGAAGACTCTTTTCACCTTATAGTTTCCTTCGTTGTGCAAAAGCTCTTAAGTTTAATTAGGTCCCATTTGTTTATTTTTGCTTTTATTTCCATTACTCTCCATTCCAGTATACTTGCCTGGAGAGTCCCCATGGACAGAAGAGGCTGGTGGGCTACCGTCCACGGAGTCACATAGAGTCGGACACAACTATGTGACTAAGCACAACACAGCATATATATGTATATAAAATATACATGTAATAAAATAAAATAAAATATACATGTGTAAAATGGAATATTGCTCAGCCATTAAAAAGAAGGAAATAATGCTATTTGCAGCAACATGAATGGACCTAAAGATTATCATACTAAGTGAAAGATAACACATGATATCACTTATCTGTGGAATCTAAAATAGAACATAAATGAACATATCTATGAAACAAAAGGAGAATCGGGGTCTCCTGCATTGCAGGTGGATTCTTTACCAACTGAGCTATCAGGGAAGCACACTCACAGATATAAAAGCAAAGACTTGTGGTTGCCAAGGGTGAAGCAGAGTGATAGATTAGGACTTTGGTATTAGCAGATGCAAGCTATAGAATGGATAAACAACAAGTTCCTACTGTATAGCACAGAGAACTATATTCAACATCCTGTGATAAACACAGGGGAAAAGAATATGAGAGAGAATATATATGTATATATGTATAACTGAGTCGGTTTGCTGCACAGAAATTAAACACAGCATTGTAAATCAACTAGACTTCAATAATTTTTTTTTAACTGGCAACTGGATATCTTCAGGTGATGGCACTATGTTTTCTTTTTTCTTTGATTTTTGTCTTTTCAAGTTTCCTGAACAGAACAGGTATTACTTCTGTAATTAGAAAAAAACGCTTTTTTAAAAGGTTAGAGATAAACATTAAAAATGAGCTACAGGCTAAAAACCATTGAAGAATATAATTTAAATGGATGAATTATACAATGTGTGAATTATATTTCAAAGAACTGTTGCCCCCAAAATGCTTTAAAAACGATACAAGGTAGGCAGGAAATAACTCATTCAAAAATTCTTAACAAAAAATGTATAAACTAAAGCAAAACAAGAAGGACAAGAAAGAAAGAAAATGGGGCGAGAGCTGACAAGTAACTATTAGGTAAAAGTTTAAAAACTGGGTAACATGCTGTTGGTGAGGCAATGGGGTTGAAATACTTGCATAGATTGCTGGTAGTTGTGAAATGGTACAACTGTCAAACAGGACAATCAGTGAAAATTACAAATGCCACAAATGTAATACACTGTCTGGCCCAGCATTTCAGTTTCAGAAATCTATAGATATTCTGTGTAAGTGAGAAATGATGGACATACAAGTTTACGGGCTATGGTACTGTCTTTGAAAGTAAAAAACTGGAAACAGCCCAAATGTCTACCAGTAGGTGGCTATTTGTCTAAGCTATGGTACGGCCATACAATGGAATAGTATGAAGCTATAAAAATAAAGATACAAGAATAAGGAAACTATATTCTGATATGAAAAGATTTTGAAGGTCTATTATTAAGTTAAAACCACCAAAGTACAAAATAGTATTATAGTAAACACGCTACCATTCATGTAAAACGTAGGCAAAGACTACATATTCCTATTTTCTTGCATATGCATTCTGGAAGAATACATGAAAATAACAGAAGCTGGAGGGCACAGCTGAGCAGATGGGGAATAGAATTTTCCAGAATGAAATGTTTCACTGCTATCTTTTCAAACTCTTTGACCTTAGAATCTTATGAATACTTAACTTATTAAAATTGAGTAAAACTTCATGTGCTTAACAGAAGAAGTTAAAGAAGGCAATGACATGTTTTCTGGGAGAGGTCTAGATGAAATAATGGTGGTAGATGTTAACACTAAATGTTGAAGCTGATTGATGGGTCTGTGGCGGTTCACTGTGTGTTTGAGAATTTTTCACAGTGAATTATCAGAAATGTAAAAGATAGTCATAATAACCAAATGCTGGAAACAATCTAAATGTTTCTTAGCTAGTAAATAGGTAAACAAAATGTTGTGTATCCATACAATGGAATACTAATCATTAACAAAATGCAGCAATCAACTGATAAGCAAATTGCAAACTGGATGAACCTCAAAAACATCACACAAAGGGAAAGGAGCCAGACACATGACCATATGTAGTATGTGTATGCTACTTGTGTATAGTATAATATATATATTGTACAGTATAAAGTATGATTCCATTTCTATGAAATGTCCCAAAAGGGCAAATCCATAGAGACAGCAGATGAGTGGTTGCCTGGGGCTAGGAGTGAGAAGGAAAAAGTGAAAGTGAAAGTCGCCCAGTTATGCCCCGACTCTTTGCGATCCCATGGAATAGTCCATGGAATTCTCCAGGTCAAAATACTGGAGTGGGCAGCTGTTCCCTTCTCCTGGGGATCTTCCCAACTCAGGGACCAAACCCAGCAGATTCTTCACCAGCTGAGCCACAAGGGAACTCCAGTATTCTTGGGCTTCCCTTGGGGCCCAGTTGGTAAAGAGTCTGCCTTCAATGAGGGAGACCTGGGTTCAATCCCTGGGTTTGGAAGATCCCCTGAAGAAGGGAAAGGCCATCCACTCCAGTATTCTGGCCTGGAGAATTCCATGGATTATACAGTCCATTGGGGTTGCAAAGAGTGGGAAAGGGAAATGACTGCAAATGGGCAGAAGGGATCTTTCTGTGATAAAAGAGATATTCTAAACTTGATTGTGGTGATCTGTGCAACTCTATACATTTAGGGAAAGTCATTGAATGAATTTCATGGTGTGTAAATTATACCTCATTTAAGTGACTTTAAAAAGTGAAGGGATTGGGGCTACTAAGGGGTGGTAGTGGTTAGAAGCAAGGGTTCTGGCATTTGACTCACTGGGTTAAAATATCAGCTCTCCCAGTTCAGCTGGGCAAGCTATCTCCTTCCAATGTCCATATGATAGAGTGGATCTGTAGTAACTAATACTTACTATTAATGCCAGGCATTATTTCAAATACTTTACATATGTTTTTCCTGTTAATAAGGCTTACAACTCTCCCCCGGTGATCATTTAAATCATTTTACAAATTGGGAAATTGGGCACAGAGAGGTTAAGTGATTAGCCTGTCCAGTCACACAGCTAACCAGCAGGAGAGCAGGTAACCTGATTTTAAGAATCAAGTGCTTTAACCATCTGACTGCACTACCTCACAATGACACTGCCTAACTCAGGTTCTTATGAGAACTAAATAAAAATAACTAATACGAAGTGCTTGACCTAAATTAAGTGCTCAGTAAATGCTAGCCAGGGAAGAAACCACCATCTAATTGACTCAAATGGCATGGGTTTGTCCAGCTGTATTTTGCAATGTTCAGACAATAAAAAGCCAAGCCTGTTTAAGAAATAGTCTGAAAGGAAAGTGCTAAACCCTACAGAGTAGCCATAAAGAAATCTCTTTTCTATCTGGTTTAGATATTAACGGATGGAGAGAGTAGAGAGAAGCCAGTGCTATTCCTAACTTGTATTTAAGTGCTTGAGTTTCTTGCAAAGGCAATGGGACAGTGTGCTGAGTTTGGAGCCCAGTCTTTGGGGCAAAACAGAACCAGTTTAACCTCAGCTCCTCAATAAATTTGGCCATCCAGTGACAAAATATTTAACTTCTATTATGTCTCATCTTCCTCATCTGTAAAACAGATTTTTAAAAAAAGGTCCAGCTTGGGGGATGTGAGGATTACATACTGTAACATATATAAAGTGATCAGCCCAAGTTCATGACACGTACTTAGTACTTAATAAATGAAAGTGCTTGTCTTCCATCTAACTTTCTTATCACCTACAGGTATATTTCTCATTATAGATCATTAAGGAAGCATTGCACTTGTTGTTTGGTTGCTAATCATGTCTGAGTCTTTGCAACCTCATGGACTGTAGCAAACCAGGCTGCACTCTTCACTATCTCCCAGGGTTTGCTCAAATTCATGCCACTGAGTTGGTGATGCTATAAAGGAAGATTGACCAAACATCTTGTGCTCCTAGCACTGTGATCTGACCCTCTACATTGGGACAAGGCTGCCCAGTGGGCCAGTCCTGTCCTTAACCCGCAGGGGAGCCGGGAACTGCAGCCTCTGTCCCCAGGAGGCATCTGCCAGCCTCTCCACAGGGCCTGCAAACCAGATGGGTGATGGGAAGCCAACCCCTCTAAAGACCAAAGGAGGAGTGGCTTTAAGTAGGCCTGTGAATTTGGCAGAAGAAAGATTACCATGATTAGGACAGAATAATTCTCCATCTCCCCAGAGAGCAGAGACAGAACAGCTGGGTCTAGGCTGGGCCAAGAGGCTGGCCAAGTTAGGCACAAAGAAGGACTTCCTGTGACCTTAAGACCAGTGAAGGGTGTGGAAGGAGCTCTGCCTTGATGTCTTCAGGGGACAAGGGACAGCTGAGGGGAAAATACTCTCCCCTGGGCCCTGGAATGGCACTCCCAGTCTCTGCCCTGCCTGCTTTGGTTTCCGTCTTCCCTCCCAGGAGGAGCAGTGGTGGTGGTTTAGTCGCTAAGTTGTGTCCAACTCTTGCGACCCCATGGGCTGTAGCCCGCCAGGCTCCTCTGTCTGCGGGATTCTCCAGGCAAGAATACTGGAGTGGGTTGCCATTCACTTCTCCAGGGGATCTTCCCAATTCAGGAATCAAATTCCTGCATTGGCAGCCGGACTCTTTACCACCGAGCCATCAGGGAAGCCCTAACCTCTCTGTAAGCATAATACCTATCCCACAGAGATGCTAAGAGAAGAAAAGGAGATCATGCGTGTAAAATGCTTAGGCCGGTGCTGGGCACAGGGTTACTGCTCCACAAATAGCTCTGTTATTAAGCTGGTGTTGAGGCTGAGACAAAGCCAATCGTGGGTCCCCTTCCCTGTCTTAAAGAGGAAGCTGGCAGGATATCATCTGGGCTCTGCCCAGGAGAGCATCCAAATCTCTTCCCAAGTCTGCAGTGCCTGTGGGGTCCTGCCCACCAAACCCACCACAGTGCCGACTCTGGTCCTTTATGCTTTTATGGCACTTGGACAGTTGGTGAAGCCATTTCACATGCACTGTCTCATCTGATAAGCCTATGTACATTATAATTGCAATTCTACAAATTAAAAATGGAGAGATTCAAGGTGTGGGCAGATTCCACAGCCAGTGAAGGGAGACTGACGCTCAGGCACTGAACTTGTGTTCCATATAATTCTGGGTCTTCCTGGCAGAGGTGAGGGTTTGTCCTGCCCTGACACGCATTCCCTCTCCTGCCTGAGCTTCAGGGTTCAGTGGTCTGTGAGCTCAGGTCCGGAGGCCAGGGTCAAGGTTAGGGCTTGGTGCATGTCTGTGGAAGGGCTGTTCCCTCTCATTGCCCTGACGAAGAGCAGGAGAGGTAGGGTCAGGCCCTGTCTCACTGGGACCAAGCCAGTGGTCCACACAGCTGGTCTACCTGGGATCACCCAGTGTAGAGACATGGGAAATGGAGTTGAGTCCTCTCAGGAGATTTGGGGAACAAACCTCAAACATTTCTATGAAAAAAAATGTTTTTTGGACAGAATTTTAGGTGATTTTTATTTTCCTATTCCATCTGTATTTTAAACTATTTACAGTGACTATAATTTTTTTATTGAAGTATATATGATTTATAATGTTGTTAGTTTCTAGTGTATAGCAAAGTGATTCAGTTTTATATATATATATATATATATATTCTTTTTCAGATTCCTTCCCATTATAAGTTATTGCAAGGTACTGATCTATGTAAATTTTCAAAATATGAGGTCTTACAAAAAAAAAAAACAAAGACCAACCCTTCCTTTAACCACTGAAGTTGAGAATTTAAATATGAAAATAGGGTCACTGAGCTCCCATGGGCCTGGAAGTCCCTCTCTCCCTCCCTGTGGGCACAAGCCCCTCCTCTGAGAATCACAGGTGTCCATGGGCCCTGAGAGCTGCAGGGATCTTGGAGGCCCCGAGATCTGCATCTGAAAATCACAGGCACTCCATGGGCCCCAAGAGCTGCGCGGAGCCTTCCTAGCTGAGGTTGGCATCTCTAACATAGTTTAACTGTCGTCAGTAAAGGAAGTGGGGGGAATTCCCTGACGGTCCAATGGAAAGGACTCCACACTTCCACTGCAAGGGGCATGGGTTGGATTCCTGATTGGGGAACTAGGATCCCGCATGCCTAGTTCAGCCTAGTGTAGTCATATTCATAAATAAATAATAAAATAAATAATGGAACTGGGATGGAGGGTTTGGGCAATTACTTATTTCCAGATAGGGCTGAAACAGCATTTTCATCCTCCATCCTCATTTTCAAGGGCTGGTCATTTTCTGAGACCATCACCGCTGGGGTTGAAATTCTGTTCCTGGCCCAGAGGGAAAGTGTACAGAGAACTTCCCTCCGCAGGTCTGCCTGAAGGCAGGTGCTCGCGGGAGCCACATTCTTAATGTGAATCTTTCAATCACTCTCCACCGCAGCATCTGGAGGTCAATGAGAGCCTTACTATTTTTAAAATGTTTTCATTTGGTTCTGTCAGTTTAAAATTATCAACAGTGAAACCAGAGGGTAAAGCCCATGTCAATGTCTGGGCTCCTCTGGGGAGGCACAAAGGACAGATGATTCTGGGAGCCCGCCCCGGCAGAGCTGTTCCCAGTGCACGTGGCCTGGGTTCAATTCTCATAGCTTGAGACAATTTTCTCCTCCCCCGCCTTCCTGTTTGCCTGCAAGGCCATCCAAGATGTTGGCTTCCTGAAGCAGAAGGTCCTTCTCCTGGGAGCACTGAATCTGGTAAAACTGCCTTTCAGGGCCTTGCCAAGGTCCACCAGGATGATGTGGGTCAAAGTGCAGACTTGAGAGTATCTACAGGTATGAGTTCTGAGGACAAAGACGCACGTGTGGGTATGTAGCAATAGCTAGCATTACGGCACTGCCTCCTGCTTTTAAGAATCTTACATATTACATCACTGACAGTGACCAACAGAACATATGTTCATATTAAATTAATTAACAAAAATAGCTCAGAACGATTTCTACATTGGGTGTGGAAGACAGCTTTTGTTTTGGGAAACCCAGCATTCATTTCACCTTCTGAGGATCACTCTGGTTTCCTTTTAGGGGATGGCCTCTTATCTCTGAAGGCAAACTCGCTGAGAAGGTAAACCATCCAAGGGTCTCCTCCGACCCACCAACATCACTACAGAGGCCAGAGGGGGCCCGGCAGGCCTCTTTGGAGACATCTCACTTCTTCCCACAGAAGGGCAACCACAGAACTTAAGTGGGCCATCAAGGCCTTTTCAGGGCTTAGGCTTGAGACCAGCATCAGAGAAGTATAAATGGTGGGGGAAAAAAGTGAAAGTGTTAGTTGCATCTGACTCTTTGCAATCCCATGGACTGTAGCCCACCAGGCTCCTCTGTCCATGGAATTCTCCAGGCAAGAATACTGGAGTGGGTTGTCATTTCCTTCTCCAGATAGATCTTCCTGATCCAGGGATTGAGCCCCAGTCCCCTGCATCATAGGTGAATTCTTTACCAACTAAGTCACCAGGGAAGTTGTAGATGGAGAGCCTTCTAGCAAAGTAAAGCCTTCAGAGGTTTTGATCACCTGAAGCAGCTGGCTCCCAGCCTCCCAGGTATCTTCATAGCAGTATATTCACCTACAACTGAGGTCCACCTCAGAAACAACCAGAAACTCTAAAATGGAGATCCCATCAAGGTGATGACTTCCACATAGGCTTAGCCACTCAGCTTCTCCAAGGCCTCTAGTACCTCAGCATCCCTCAGGTGCTCCAAAAGAAACATAATTAAGGGCCTTTATCCACTGGCCAAAAAAAAAAGCCATGTCATCGTCAGACCCAAACATGAGCCTGGACCACATGTATTCTTTCTCTAGATTCTGCCTTTTCCAGATGTTGGGTTGAGTTTTTAAGTTTCTGAGGCTGTGGAGACCAACTATTTTTCCTACCCACAGAGTTCTGGGCTGATGGAAACCTGCTGGAACCTTCTCGTCCTAGAGGATGTACCCTGCCAAAGGCCCATGAATCTCGTCTCCAAGTGATTCCAAGTGGGAAACTAGTGAGGTCTGAGGCCACAATTCTCTAGGCCAGCTAGGTGCTCACTCAGCTCAGGAATAAAGGCAATGCCACTGGCCACTCTGGGCCTTAGGGACGCACTGGTGCTGGGGTTACTGGCTGGAGCGCTGGGGTCTCTGGGGCCTGACATGATGGTGTAGGAGCAATTTAGTAGCATCTCCACTAAACTTATCCACCACCAACTGCATCAGAGGGTTCTTTTTTTTTTTATTCCAGAGGGTTCTTGACAGCCGGCTGTCAACCCATTCAGACTGCCTTCTGGTTCACCCTAATGCAGACCAACTGCCCTATGGCTTTGAGAAAAGGCAGCGTGGTAAAGGCAGCATGGTATAGTGTAAAGAGTTGTGGCCAGGAGGTTGGAAGCCTGCATCCCAGCCCTCGTCTGCACAAACAAGCTGTGTGGCTTTAATCAGGGGACACCCTCTGCAGCCTTCACTTCTTCCCTGTAAATCAGGCCACAAGGTGCCCCTCAAGGTCCTTTACTCAGATTGGATGGGCCGTTCTTCTAGGTGTGGCTCGAAAGCAGGTGTGGGGACCCGAATAAGGCAGTAGCACTTTTGCTAGTTTGCTGTGGACGTGCAGGGTCACTGATTCCAAGAAACATTTTGGCTTCTTAGCAGCACAGTCTTCCAGGACACAGGAGACTTCAGGAACAATCCAGAGCTCCTGGTGCTATGGAGACTTTTCTGTGAGTCCCCAGAGAGCTATGACAAACCTAGATAGTGTATTAAAAAGCAAAGACATCACTTTGCCAACAAAGGTCAGTATAGTGAAAGTTATGGTCTTTCCAGTAGTCATGTACAGATGTGAGAGCTGGACTGAGTGCCAAGGAATTGATGCTTTCAAATGGTGGTTCTGGAGAAGACTCTTGAGAATCCCTTGAATAGCAAGGAGATCAAACCAGTTAATCCTAAAGGAAATCAACACTGAAAATTCATTGGAAGGACTGATGCTGAAGCTAAAACTCCAATACTTTGGCCACCAGATGTGAAAAACTGACTCATTGGAAAAGACCCTGATGCTGGTAAAGACAGAAGGCAGAAGGGGAAGAGGGTGACAGAGGATGAGATGGTTGGATGGCATCACCAATTCAATGGACGTGAACTTGGGCAAACTCCCGGAGATGGTGAAGGACAGGGAGGCCTGGGGTGCTACAGTCCATGGGGTCGCAAAGAGTCGGACACAACTTGGTGACTAAACAACAAAAACCACCCAGAAGAGGATCAAGGGGAGAATTTTCTACTGGATTTGGACCCGACAATTAGGATTTTCAGTTAGTGTATCTCACTTAGAGTTGCCTCATTTCCAAGCTATAGTTTCGCCTCAGTCTGAACACAAGAGGCAGTGTGATCCAAGAGAAAGAACTGTGGCAGCAGCAAAGGCCGGATCTGTGTTGGCTCTGCCACCCAGGAGATTGCTGTTTGCCTTCAGACAGGTCACTTCACCTCCCTGAGTTGTTTCCCTCGACAGCAAAATGAAAGAACTGGACTTGACTTTGTTCATTTATTTATTATGTATTCCCTATAGCACTAGACACAGAAAAACAAAAACTCCAGGGCTGTAAAAGGGAGGAAGCAGGCCACTTTCCTACTCCTGGTTCGGGAACAGTTGTCATTACTATGCTAAATTTCTAGCCGAAACAGAAGGGGAGTACTGTGCACTGCTTTGTTCTCAGTTTGCTTAAAGTAAGCTTACCCATCAGTCAGGAGACGCTTCTTTCCTTCACTGAATTCTGCATTTAACCAGTAAACATGTACTGAGCAGCTAGGAGAGGCCTACTGAGCTGGGCCTACAAGAGCAAGCACACCTGAGGGGATTTTACCCTGGGGATTCTTCCAAGTGGAAATAGAACAATGATGCCAGTGCTGGTGGTACCAAAGACGCCGAGAGGGGCTCTATAAAAGTGAGGGTGGGATTCTTGTTGTTTAGTCGCTAAGTCGTGTCCGACTCCCCGCAACCGCATGGCTTGTAGCCCGCCAGGCTACTCTGTCCATGGGATTCTCCAGGCAAGAATACTGGAGTGGGTAGCCATTTCCTGCTCCAGGGGATCTTCTGGACCCAGGGATCAAACTCACATCTTCTGCAGTGGCAGGCAGATTCTTTACCACTAAGCCACCAGGTGCAGTTGTAATTCTGCACAAAGATCAACAGCGAGCAAGTCACAAATCCTGGCCAGGTATGCCCCTTCCTGGGGACCTGGCTTGATAAGGGGACTTGATCTCAAAATCAGGAGTGGTGAGCGACTCACACATCCTGGAGACTCTCAATTATTCATCAGTTCATTTCAGCTTTTGACAAGAGTTAGGGAGTGGATAAGAGATGCTCAGCATTCTGTAGCAGCCCCAGGGCACTGGTCTCCTGTGTCTCTGCCTGGAGAGAAAAAATCATGCCAGGCAGAGCCTGCCCACTCATATACCCTTTCTTTTTTTTATTAAGACTTGCATTTTATTGTAAAATTTTTCAAACGTACTGAGAAGTTGAAGGAATTATATAACACTCAGGGAATTATATAGTGAACACTCACCTCGATTCTACATTTTGCTATAGTTGTTTATGTCTAGCCCTCCATCCATCCTTTCATTTGTCAATCAATCCTCCTTAACTTTTTGATATATTTCAAACAAAGCTGTAGACCTGTTTACTCCACCCTCTCAACACTTCAGTATACATATTATTAACTAGAGTTCAAATATGTTTAAGGTTTTGTGTGCAAATGAAAAATGCACAAATCTTAGGCATAATTTAGATAAATTCTGATCAATGCATACACCTGTTCATTCAAATCCCTTACCAAGAAATACAACATCAATACCACTCCAAGAGAGTGCCCTCGTCCACCTCATTTTTAAGAGACCCATCGCCCAGCTCATCCCCATAGCCCCTGCTGCCCTAACAAATGTAAACTGTGCCCCATGACTCTGGGTGCTTTGCCACAGTCCAGGGTGGGCACTGAGCCCAAGGCAGCCCATCTAAGTACTAGCTAGTGACCTCTGACCTCTGTGATCAGGCTCAGGGGGATGAACTGGGTTAATCTGAGGTTCTCATGGAAGGTAGTAAGGTAGGAGATAAATGGGCTCTTGGGCTGGACAACTAGTGTTTGTCAGGTGGGGTAAAACTGAAGCTTTGTTTTCCCCCAGACACCCCAAGGGCAAACTGAGGTTCTGCTAAAGAGAAGAGATAAGATGACCACTTCTGAGGTCAGGGGAAACTTCCCCGTCAGCACAGGTGCAGGAAGGCTCCTTGGAGATCAAAAAGGGACGGGGCACCACCCCTTAATAAGTGTGGACATACCCCACAGTCCCAGGGGTGGGATCCATCTTAGTAAAATTTGCACACATGTATTGGGGGAGGGTCCTAGGGAAGGTCAGGGGTAAAAAAAGAAACAAGGTAATTGGTCCAAGGTCAACGAAGACAGGAAGGTCTGTCCTACGTAAGTGATTTAAATCACCTCTTCAGACACAGATGTACAGAACAGACTTTGGGACTCTGTTGGAGAAGGCGAGGGTGGGATGTTCTGAGAGAACAGCATTGAAACAAGTATACCAATAAGGGTGAAACAGATCACCAGTCCAGGTTGGATGCATGAGACAAGTGCTCAGGCTGGTGCACTGGGAAGACCCAGAGGGATGGGATGGAGAGGGAGGCGGGAGGGGGGATCGGGATGGGGAGCACATGTAAATCCATGGCTGATTCATGTCAATGTATGACAAAAACCACTACAATATTGTAAAGTAATTAGCCTCCAACTAACAAAAATAAATGAAAATAAATAAATAAATAAATCACCTCTTCACTGCAGTCCCCCTCGTTAGAGAGGACGCCCATACCCTTCTCTCCCAGTGTGTACTTCTACTTTCTCTTTTAAATAAGCGAACTGCTTCTCTATGTGCTCTCCCGCTTGTCCTACTGTGTCTCTGATAACAAATTTTTTACCTGTTTTTCTAGTTTTTGCCTCCTTGAAACATCTTGCTTTCAGACAGGGGCAAGAGTCAGGGCCATTCTGCTTCTAGTCTCTGGTGGCTCAGTCGGTAAACAGCCTGGTGGGTTATAGTCCATGGGGTCACAAAGAGTCGGACACGACTGTGTGACTAACACTTTCACGTCTAGCCCCTAGTGGACTAGTAGTTAGAATTCCTGGCTTTCATCCAGGCTGTGTGTGTGCGCTAAGTCACTTCAGTTGTGTCTGACTCCTTGCGATCCCATGGACTGTAGCCCACCAGGCTCCTCTGTCCATGGGATTCTCCAGGCAGGAATACTGGAGTGGGTTGCCATACCCTCTTCCAGGGGATCTTCCCAACTTAAGGATCGAACCCATCTCTCTTATGTCTCTTGCACTGGAGGTGGGTTCTTTACCACTAGGGCCACCTCGGAAGCCCTCTCATCCAGGCGACCCAGGTCCTGGACAGGGAACTAAGATCCTGCTCCAAGCCACCACTCACTGCTGTCTCTGAGATCAGCGGAACACTGAGAGGCCACAGTGGGCAGAGCAAGAGTGGGTTGGGCAGGGACACTGAACTGCAGGCCGCAGGGCAGATTTGAGGCTAGGTTAGCAGGATCCTGGGCCACGTGCCCGTAAAAGTACGGAGAAGCCAGGGCTAGTAAGGAACACAAGTGTGTATCCAGGAGAACAAGCCTCAGTGTGAGGACAACATGGTCCCTGAGGGAGGATGAGAGAGAGGGCCTAGCTCCCTTCAGTTGCAGCTGCAATTCCAGGTGTCCAGGGTCTGTGGAAACCTGGGGGCCTCTCCTCCACGCAACTACAACAGCCCCCCAGGAATGGAAATGCAGACAATAGTATGTCAGCCAGTTAGGAAAATGAAAGGATCTTTCTTACATGAGACCCTGCTTCGGGATGGGCTGGGCTGTAGGCATGACCTAAATGTCCCTGGAAAATGATGACAATAGTAAATGACACCTGCACAATATGTGATAACAAAGCCGAGCCCATATTACATGTTTTAATGCATCATCTCACCTGATCCCCACTACTGTCTTCTCCGATGTGAGGAAGGGGCTTGGCTTTCACTGTCCCCATTTTGCAGTAGAGGAAACAGCTGTGAGACAGATGTAATCTGCCCAAGGTCACAGTCAGCCAGAGAACCTGAACTGTGGTACAGAGCGGGGGTCCTGGCGTGTGCTCACGTGCCTGCTCAGAGGAGGCCCTTTCATTGTGTGCAAGGCTGGGTGGCAAGTTTCTCGCCCTAGAGCATCTGTCACGAGTGCACAGACGTATAAAGAGTCTCCCTGCTCTAGTTTGCAACCACCACCTCCTCAGAACATGCCAGACAGGGCGAATCACCTAAAGTGCAGCCCGGGAGCTGCCCAGGGTTTGGGGTTCCTTAGGTATACACATCTGTGTGCCAGCATTCATCCAACCCTGCTCCCCGACAGCTGCGGTCCTCTGTCCTTGCGGACAGTGACAACCTGGGGGACTCTTGAGGCTGGAAGGGGGCAGGATGGCCGACCACCAGCATCAAGAAACTGACTCTGTGCTCCCTGTGGCTGAAGAGGGGGCAGCCCTTCCTAGAGGAGCTGCAGAAGGGTTGGGTAGGAGAAGAAAGAGATGCGGGTCTCCACAGTCCCTGCCAGCCCTGGGAAGTCAGAATGATTCTAGCCCCGGGAAAGGGTCAGAAAGATACTCAGCAGGGCAGGTGTGAGCGCCTCAAGGCAGGAATCTATTTTTCCAAACAGGACGGGGCATGGCTAAGCTGAATCATTCTTCTTAGGCCCATCCTCCTGGGGCGTCTATCTACGCCTCTGCCAACATCCATTCTCCCGCCTGACTGGAAGCCCCTTGAGGGCAGGGGTCAGGATACTGGTTCAGCTTTGATTCCTTGGTTCCCTGCACAGTTCTTGATGCATTGTGGGTGCTCAGTGAACATGCAGTACGTGAGTGAAGACACAACACAGTGAAGTGGAGAAAACAGGGGGATAATAATGATAACAAACTTAACAAAGCACTTACTAAGTGCCAGGCACCATTCTAAGAGCACTACTTATAGTAAACAGATCTTCATGCCTAGCCTGTGGCATAGGGACTGAAGCATGACAGGTTAAGTAACCTGCCCAAGATCACACAGCTAATAAGCAGTGAAGCTAGATTTAAGAGCTTCCCTGACAGCTCAGCTGGTAAAGAATTCACCTGCAATTCTTTACCAGGAGACCTTGGCTCGATTTCTGGGTCTGGAAGCTCCCCTGGAGAAGGGACAGGCCACCCACTCCAGTATTCATGGGCTTACCTGGTGGCTCAGACAGTAGAGAACCCACCTGCAAGTGGGAGACCTGGGTTCGATCCCTGACTTGGGAAGATCCCCTGAGGAAGGCATGGCAACCCACTCCCGTATTCTTGCCTGGAGAATCCCCATGGACAGAGGAGCCTGGCGGGCTACAGTCCAGGGGGTCACAAAGAGTCAGACACGACTAAACAACCAAGCACAGCACAGCTAGATTTGAATCCAAGGCAGTTAACAGGGTCCATGGTCTTAACATGACCGTCACCATCTGTCCTATCCTGGAAAAGCTTCCTGGAGTATTATACCAAGCTTCTTACTGCCTGAGTCCAAGAATCAGGACCTGTAAGAGGCTCAGTGTGAATCTCCCAGACACATCAATGTCCTGGCAACCAAGACACGGGTGATACAGCCCATGAAGGGCCGAGCTGTGAGCAAAGAAACAGCAGCCTTACCAATAGTGGTCAGCTTCCCACTGATTCAGTCAGCGTTTACTGGTAGGCTCCAGGCACTCTCCTGCACGAAGACACAGACATGCTCTTTGCTCTCAAGGATTTCAAGTGAATGACATTAGTGATCCATCATTTGTGATGTGCCTGCTCTTTGCCACGTGTGTATAGTATGGCTCCAGAGAAGACAATGGCACCCCACTCCAGTATTCTTGCCTGGAAAATCCCATGGATGAAGGAGCCTGGTGGGCTGCAGTCCACGGGGCCGCTGAAGATCGGACACAACTGAGCGACTTCACTTTCACTTTTCACTTTCATGCATTGGAGAAGAAAATGGCAACCCACTCCAGTGTTCTTGCCTGGAGAATCCCAGGGATGGGGGAGCCTGGTGGGCTACCGTCTATGGGGTCGCACAGAGTCGGACACGACTGAAGTGACTTAGCAGCAGCAGCAGCATAGTATAGCTCTTTTTAAACATTTTTTAAAATTTATTTATTCTTGGTTGTGCTTATTTATAATAAATAATTTATTATAAGATAATCTTTGCTCAGGCTTTCTCTAGTTGTGGCCAGTGGGGGCTACTCTCTGTTGCAGTGCATGGACTTCTCATTGCGGTGGCTTCTCTTACTGTAGAGCACCAGCTCTAGTGTGCGCAGGCTCAGTAGTCACGGCGCACAAACTTAATTGCTCTGTGGTATGTGCAATCTTCTTGGACCAGGGATTGAACCTGTGTCCCCTGCACTGGTAGGCAGATTCTTATCCACTGCGCCACCTGGGAAGTCTGCTGTATCTCTTCTAGTGTAACCCTCCTGACTAATTATGCCACTGGACCGATGAAGAAACAGAGACTTAGAGAGCTTAGAGAGGTCCAGTCACCTTCCCCATGGTAACCACACATATTTACAGGTAGCCACGCAGCAGGCCATACTCTGGTGGTACAAAAGGGGGCTCTCAGGTAAAGGGGGTGAGCTGGAGAGCAGGAAAGAACACATAAACAAGACCATTTCCAGGAGTGATAAGTGTGGAGAAGGCAATAATGCAAGGTAAAAAACCCTGGAGAGAGGAGCTGTCTTGGTCAGCTCTGGAGTGGGGATGTGGGCTCCAGGCCGAGAGACCACCTGTGCAGAGGACCTGGAGCAGGACAACTTGATGTGCCGATATAAAGACAGGAGGGCAGCGTGGCTGCGGCACAGTAACAGTAATAATAAGATATCAATAAAGTGGAAGATTCAGCCCTGGGCATGGCCGACTGCAGGCCCAGGGGGTGCTCCAACACACAGCGTGTCCAAGCAGATGGTATACAAAGGAACAATGCAAGGAATCGCCTTTAGAGGACAAGGGTGGTCCCAGGTTCCAGACCCCTGTGGAGGGTACTGACCTCACTATGCAGCTTGAATTGTCTGCACGTGAAGTAAAACTCAGCTAGCAAGGGCAAACATCATCTTTGTCAATTCTGACATCTCTCTGAGGTCCTTTGGGGCAAATCCCCACCACGTAACTTATAGAAAATTAATAGTCCTAACACCTGGTCTTTGACACGCTGTGTGTGTGCAAGTGCTCACCAGGCCAGCAGGAAGTGATTTCAAAAGGAATATCATTTCTCTAACAACTATCTTGGTGTCTTGGGGTTCAGATGGGCCCTGGGGACAGGCTCAGCTGCAACACCTGTATGCTGGGACAGAAGACTGGAGTGATGGGGGGCTGAGTTGTCGGCGCCCTGGGACTGTGAAAAATCAAGTCTCAGAAATGCCACAGGCCTGCATCCCGGGAGGAGAGAGGGATATCAGTGTCTTGAGCAGCCAGGGTGCCCCAGGTCACAGAAGCATGTGGAGCCCAGAAGGATGGAGAGCTAGGCTGGTGTGAAGACCATACATCCCTGCTTGCAACAGAGCTTTTCGCACCACCAGAGCTCACAGAGCCCTGCAAAGTGGGGAGGGAAGACCAGCAAGGAACTGGGGTCCAACAGCTTTGGAATCATGCCTCTTTTCCTCCCTCTTACTCTAGGGATTTAAGTGGGGGCTTCAAATGAGACCTCCCAAACCTAATAAGTCTGGAGCTAAAAAGGACTTCTCTCTCCTGTGTGAGTCCACCGTGAGCAGCCTAGATGCCTGGTGCAAGTTCTAGCATCGCAAAGGATTGGCTGGAACAGCAAACAGGTCACTCACTCTCTGAACCTAGCTTCTTCATCTGTCAAATGGAGACACTAACAGTCCCTAGCTCACAGAGTCAAGTCAGAGAACATGAGTCAAGTTCTTTACCCTGGGCCCAGCACCCAGGAGGCCCTGTAGGTTTAGAGTGCTCATAAGCAGGTGCAATGGAGGTGTGGTACAAATGCTAACCCAGGCTGCCCAGGCACTCAGGATCAGCTTAGAAGAAGCAATCTCTAGCTAGGCTGGGTTGATGACACAGTGGCAGGGGCCCAGCCACTCGGGGAGTGGCGTGGGCATGGGACAAAGGCTCTGAGTTTTTATTAGTCATAAGCAGTCCAAGCTGATTTCTCCATCTGCAGACAATTCAAGTTGCATAGTGAGGTCAGTACCCTTCACAGGGGCTTCCCTTGTGGCTCAGTTGGTAAAGAATCCACCTACAATGCAGGAGACCTGGGTTGGGAAGATCCCCTGGAGAAGGGAAAGGCTACCCACACCAGTATTCTGGCCTGAGAATTCCATGGACTGTATAGTCCATGGGGTTGCAAAGAGCTGGACACGACTGAGCGACTTTCACTTTCAGCCCAAGCTGATGTTTTTCTCCTGAACTTCAGTGATGGACGCTGGACCTGCCAGCCCCTTTTTTTCCTAAGAGTCACAACTATCATTGGCAACTTTGCAATTAATTGGTGCACAGGGTTGGGGCTCTCCATAAAGGCCGTATCCTCCGCTTCTGCCCCAAAGGGAGGGAAGAGGGAAGGAAGGTTGAGACTCCTCCCAGGATGAGGAGAGCCAGGCCTCTGAGAGAGCAGGAATAGCCTGGAAATAAGGAGCCTTTGGCCTCTGGGTTTGAATTTGCTCTGACCTCACCCTCTCACCACCTCCAGTTGTGGAGCCTGGGGCAAGTCACTCAACCTCCGTGAGTCTCATTCAATCAGGGAGCTTCTCTAGAGGTAGGCAATGCACAGGGTACCTCAGCTCTCTTACCTGGGAAAAATAGTAAGAATAGAACAGGATGGCAGTTCTTCAAAATATTAAACATAGAATTACCATATGATCCAGCAATTCCATTTCTGGGTATGTATATGGGAGAACTGAGGGCAAGCTCTTGAAGAGATATTTGCAGACCCACGTTCACAGCTGCATCTCCATATTCACCATTGCCCAAAGCTGGGAACAACCCAAGCGTCTATCAGTAAATGAATGGATAAGCAAAATGTGGTATATGCATATAATAGAAAATATTCAGCCTCAAAAATAAAGGAAATTCTGACATATGCTCTAAAATGGAGGAACCTTGAGGAAACTATTTAAAGTGAAATAAGCCAGTGACAAAAAGACAGACTGTATGATTCCACCTATGAAGAGGTATCTAGAATAGGCACATTCATTGACACAGAAAGTAGAATGGTGGTTTTCCAGGGCTGGAGAAGGAATGAAGATTTAGTACTTAATGGTGTTGAGTTTAGGATGATGAAAAGGTTCTGGAGATGGATGGGAGCGACAGTTGCACAACAATGTGAATGTACTTAATGCCTCTGGGTACATTTTTAAACGGTTTATATGGTGAAGTTTATGTTATGTGTATTTTACTACAATTAAACGTAAGAAAATAAGAAGTCAGTAGTAAGCATCAATATTGCAATTATTGGGAAGGCGGCACCCCCGGAAGCAGCAGCAGGTGATTCCAGGCTGGGTGCTCCTGTAGTCAGTGTGACTTGGGGACAGAATCAATATTTGGCTCAGGGCGGAATCCCAGGGTCTGCCCCCACCCATCCAGTCTCATTCTTGACCTACTCCCCCGCATTCCAGGCTAAAACCTTAGAAAATGACAGAAATGCTGTGCCTTTGCTCAGGCCATATCTCCTGTCTAACGTCCCCTTTCTCTCCATGTCCAGCCAAGCTATGCTCATCTTTCAAGTCTCAGCCACCAGAAGCCCTCAATAGACATTTCCCCACAAAAGACACACAGATGGCCAATAGGCACATGAAAAGATGTTCAGCATCGCTAATTATTAGAGAGATGCAAATCAAAACTATGACAAGATATCACCTCACACCAGTGAGAATGGCCATCATTAAAAAGTCTACAAATAACAAATGCTGGAAAGGGTGTAGAGAAAAGGGAACCCTCTTACATTCTTGGTGAGAATGTAAACTGGTGCAGCCACTATGGAAAACAGTATGGAACTTCCTCAAAAAAATCCAAAATAGAACTACCATATGACCCAGCAATCCAGAACATACATCTGGACAAAACTATAATTCAAATAGATACATGCACCCCTATGTTCATAGCATGTAAACAACCTAAAGGTCCACTGACAGATGGATGGATAAAGATGTGGTGTATATATACAATGGAGTACTACTCAGCCATAAAAAGAATGAAATCATGTAGATAGACCTATTAACACCCTAAGTGAAGTAAGTCAGAAAGAAAAAGACAAATACCATGTGATATCACCTAGATGTGAACTCTAAAATGTGACACAAATGAATCTATATAGGAAACAGAAAAAGACTCACAGACTTGTGGTTATCAAGGGTGGAGGGGAGTGGAGGAGGGATGGACTGGGAGTTTGGGATTAGCAGGCACAAACTATTATATATAGAATGGTATTACATATAGGATGGAAAAACAACAAGGTCCTATTGTATAGCATAGAGATCTTTTTTCAATATCTTGTGATAAATCATAATGGGAAATAATTTTTAAAAGAATGTATATATTTGTTAAAAAAATTTTTTTGATTGAAATTGTCTTGCGAAAAGAATGAAGTCTTAGCCACATCATCACGCCCTCAGTAAGGGCTGCAGAGACTTTGCTCTTCTTAGTGCATGCCCTGTGATGGCACCCACAACCTTCCCCACCCTCACCATCTCCCTTCCAGGCCCAAGCGGGGCTCACTCACTGTTGCACCCTAAATTCTAGCTTTCTGAATGGAATTGGACATAACATCTACTGAGCTCACTTGCCATGAATGTTGTTTTGAGAGGTTTATATGCAGTCACTCATAACAACTCAAAAAGGCAAACACTGCTGTTATCCAGGGCTGGGATTAGGGTGAGGGAAGTGAGGCACTCAGCTCAGGTGGAAAAATGTAAAAGGGCACCAAAAAATAAAAAAAAAACTTAGGTATCAACATAGATAATATTTTACTGAAATATTTTCTTAATTCAAATATCAAAATTTTAAAGATAGGATGCAGCTTTGCACTTACAACACTCACGGCCCCCTAATCCCAGCCCTATCTGATTATGTCTTTATTTTCCTATATTTTATTCAACAACTCCATTTCTAGGTTTTTATCTAAGGAATTCATCAAGGCTATGTGTAAAGAGTTACCTACAAGGATATTATTCATTGTCATGCTGTTTATGAAAATAAAAAACAGGAGAACATTTGGTTGAACCATATGAAACTGCCAACATTTGATTATTTTGGACCTAAGAAAAACAATTTCATATTGTTCAATCTAATCTAAGTATCTACCATCTATGAACTGTGATTATATAATCTATGAACCATTCACCCTCTGGAATTTCTAGGCAGCCATTAAAAATATTTGGAAGAAGACAATGACATAGTAAGGTGACAGAGAAAGATAAAGTGTTATATGAAAAGAACCAGGTACAAAACAGGATAAAGATGTTTGATTTCGCTAAGAAAAAGCCACCAAAAAAGATCTGAATTGATTGTTCACCAAAATGTCGCTAGTGGTAAGCCTGAACAGTGGGTTTGGGGTGATTTTCATGTCCTTTCTATTTTCCCATCTCTTGTATATTAAACACGCATCATGTCCAAAGGGAGAAAAAAGAACAATAAAACATAATCTGCAGGTCTTTGACCTCATCCTTTTCTCTCAAAAGAATTTGTCATCCCCTCACCCTGAGAGGGGGGTAGGGACGTCCATTTTTATTTATTTATTATTTGTTTATTTAATATTTATTTTGGCTGCTTTGGGTCTTCATTGCTTTGCTCTGGCTTTCTCTAATCTTCCTGGACCAGAGATCAAACCCATGTCACCTGCATTGAGAGGTGGATTCTTATCTGCTATGACAACAGGGAAGTCCAACACACACATTGTTACTATTCCTGTCCTTTCACAGATGGGACTCCCAGTTTCTAGCATCTGATCCTTTGCTGACCCTTCTTTGCCTCCAGTCCCTTGCACCCCAAAACTTAGATCTTGCTGAAGAAAGTGCTTTCTCTACCACCCCCATCTCCCACCCCAGCACCCCCACCCGCAGCCCCCACCCTCCAGATCCCCATGCCTGCCTTGGGGCTGGTCTTCAGGTGCAGAGCACACACACCCCAGCATCCAGCACAGAGAAAGCAGAATCACTTCGCTGCCCCCCAAGGCAAGTGAAAACAGTGCTGTGTGGGTGACAGGCTTTGGTGGTGGGGGGCAAGGAGGAAGTCTTGCCGTCCACCACCCTCCTTCTCCATCTTCATGCAGTTGAGACCCAGCAAACCAGAGGTGCCAGCTTTTCCTTTTCCCTTTAAAATGCTTTTAGAATGAAGAAGGTTTTTTTAATTCCAAAACATACAAAGATTAAGAATCACCTACAACGCCTCCCAAATTAACAACTCAACTATTATCAGATTGGCCTTAAGTTTCTCTCTTTCTAAGTTAATTTTTGTTGGAGTATAGTTGCTTTATAGTCTTCTGTTAGTTTCTGTTGTACAGCACAATCAATCAGCTATATGTTTACATATATCCCTGCTTTTTTGGATTTCCTTCCCATTTAAGTCACCACAGAGCACTGAATAGAGTTCCTATGCCCTACAGTAGGTTCTCATGAGTTATCTGTCTTATACATGGTATCAGTAGTGCATATATGTCAACAACAATCTCCCAACTCATCCCACCACCCACTCTTTCCCCCTTGGTGTCCATATGTCTGTTCTCTATCTCTGTCTCCATTTCTGCTTTGCAAATAAGATCATCTAAGCTTGTCTCTTTTATTAATATTTTAAAAACCTGAAATAACACTACAAAGATAGTCAGAACTCTCTGTTGGTCCCCTCCCCCGTCTCCTCCAGGAATGAGCTCTGTATCTTCTTTGGTCCATTATTATACTTTGAAATACACAGGCACACATACACACACACTTTCAGGAACAATAGATGGAGTTGTTTTACATTACTCAAATTTGCATAAATGTATCATACGATGCCATCTGCAATCTGGTTCTCTTTTCCCTTCTAACATCATGTTTTTAAGCCTCTTTCATGCTGATATGTAGTGATCAAGTTCATTTATTTTACTACCACAAGTAGTCCATCCCAGCTGCGTGGGTCTGATGCCTTGGCATGGTATTCTCTGGGGCCCAGGTAATACTAAGGCTTTCCCTGACTTCAAAGGTTCTGCTAATTTGGAGACACTAAGCCAGTCACAGCGAGTCTCCCCAGCCCTCATCCTTCTAGTCCATAAAACCCTTCACACTCGCCCAGCCCCTCGTCTTTTCTCCAGCTCCAACAGATGCCAAGATCACCAGGTGCCACTCCACTCCTCTGTCTGATCTGTATCTCTTGGCCTTCTTAGGTTCCCCATCCTGATTTCAAGACATGAGGGAATTAAGATCCTTCACAAATTCTGCTCTCCCCTTGTATGCCATGGGAATGGTGTGGGCATCCTGAGAAGTCAGTGTTTCCTAAGATCTGTGTGGCCAGGCTAACCCGGTCACATCCTGGCTCTGTCGGCAGGTAACCCACCCTCTCCGAGTCAGGTTCCTTGTCTGTAGGATGGGGACAGTAATACTCAGCTCACCAGCCTGCTAAGATAGTTAGAGGGGAAATACATGAAACACAATTGGCAGGCTCCTGGCACGTTGCAGGCAGAAGAAAAAAGGTCTCTGTCTCTGCCCTTTTTGTGTCTCTTCTCAGACCAGTAGTCACAGAGGTCTTTCAAAACGTAAGTCAGGCCTCATCACTCTGCTGCTTATGTGAATCCCTGGGTTAGGTCAAGAAGGCTTTGCAGTATGCATCTTGGGCTCCTGGTTTGCTTACTCTGGGGAAAGTCAGCCACCACCCCCTGCAGACTCTTAAGCAGGCCTATAGAGAGGCCCACGTGGGGAAGAACTGAGGTCTCCCGCTAACAGCCAGTAGTAACCTCACTGGAAAACCCCAAGCTAGAACCACCCAGGCCAAGCCACTCCCAAATACCTGACCCACAGAGACAGTGAGAGACAATAAATGACTGTTGCTGTTTTAAGTCATTACATTTTATGGTGATTTGTGATGCATGCAGCCTTAAGTAAATAATACAGAAATGAACTTATAATAACTTGAATTGTTAACCTGTATGCTAACATTCGGAGAAGGCAATGGCACCCCACTCCAGTACTCGTGCCTGGAAAATCCCATGGACGGAGGAGCCTGGTAGGCTGCAGTCCATGGGGTCACTAAGAGTCGGACACAACTGAGCGACTTCACTTTCACTTTTCACTTTCATGCATTGGAGAAGGAAATGGCAGCCCACTCCAGTGTTCTTGTCTGGACAATCCCAGGGACAGGGGAGCCTGGTGGGCTGCCGTCTATAGGGCCGCACAGAGTCTGACACGACTGAAGTGACTTAGCAACAGCAGTAGCAGCAGCAAGCTAACATGAGTATAGCACTTACTATGTGCTTGACACTAATCCAAACACTTTATGTTTCTGCAATTGAGTGCATATTTTATACTTATAGCACATTTCAGAGCAACCATCTGAAATGGAGACTACAAGTATCCCCATTTTACAGATAAGAAAATTAAGGCACAGAACTTAGTGTGTGCTTTAAGATAAGAAAAGTAAGGCACATAACTTAGCTTAAATAACTTGCTAAGGAGCAGCAGGGCTTGGGACATGCACCTTGACACTGGCTCCAGTGGCTGCGCCCACAACTGCTGCCTCATGCTGCATCCTGAACAAAGCCATAACCAGAACCGTGGTACCAAGAGGCAGAGAGTGTTCTCAGATTCACAGAGCTTGCTTTTAAAGGAGGGAAGAGGAAGAAGAGAAAAGGAAAAGAGGTAACCCTCTTCTCTTCACCCAGACTCCCCAGGTTTTACCCATCTCCAAGATGGTTTTAACTGTATCCAATGCTGCCAGTACGCTGGTCCGACTCACCTCCACTGAAATAAGTGAACAATGTTAGTAAAACTTTGTGCAGTGTTTTAAAGTTCTTGTCACATCTTCTTAGTTAGGGTTCGAATCCCTGGTGATGACCAGCTTCTCCTCCTTGCACAAGTGTGCAAGCCTCATTCTTGCTTCTTCAAAGTGGTCAATGTTTTTAACACATATCTTTCAAGTGGAGCAAAACTGCTCAAAGATGGCAGCTCTGTGGATGTAGGATCAGTAAACACAATATGCATTTCTACAGTCCCCTTCCTGCCCTTTACAGACATTGCTAGTCAACTACCTCTTTCCTACTCAGTCTGGAGGCAACTTCAGAATCCTCCCCACAGTCCTCCAGGATGCCACTTCCACAGGTTCTGAGTTGCCAAGTAGAGCTGAGACCTATTTGTCATTCTGGCTCTAACAGGACAAAGACGAAACACCAAAAGCAACAGACTGGAACTAATCCCTCTAGTTTCCGAAGGAGTAAAAGGCTCCCTGCCTCCACTGCTCTTACCCCTCCTCCAAAACCCATTTTCATCACAGCGAGAGCTTAGAAGGGATTTTTAAAAAGAGAAGACACGGCAAGAAAACATTGACCTTGGTTTTAATGATGGTATAAGGATGAAGGTCCAGGCTGGGAGGTGTCCGTGCCCATAAATGATGAGGCATTAGGAACTAAAGACTCAGCAGCAGCTGGACCAGAAGGGACACATCCTGAAATCAAGGTAAACTAGGATGTAGCCACATCCTTTACACATAACCTTCTGCTGACAATCTCCTAGCACTTCAGGAAGGAGTCATGAACACATGTAACGAGAAGCGTTGTCCAAAGAAACAGAATACAAGCCACATAAAGTAAAAAGAAACAGGTAAAATTAATTTTAATAATATATTTTATTTAGCCCATTATATCCAAATCTTAGCATTTCAACACATAATACAAAAAATGAGTGAGGTACTTTCATTCTTTTTATTTTTGCACTAAGTCTCTGAAATCCAGTGTGTACATTACACTTACAGCACATTTCAAATTAGACACTAAACTTTCACCAGAAATATTTTATCTATATTGAGGTTTCATAAAATTTACAGCCGAAAATGTGGATTCCCTATACTGAAGCTCTCCTAAACACTCCTAGACATTTTCCAATAGCTGAAATGAGTGTCTGCTTTTATATTTAGATCAATTAAAATGAAAGAACATTTAAAATCTAATTTCTCCACATTTCGAGCATGCAATAGCCACATGGCTACTCGACTGGTTAGCACAGGTCTGCACACCCTGCAAGGCTCTCCCTATCTGCTGGCCGCTGTCATCTCCCATCAGCGCCCCTGTGACTATGCTCAGGGAGCTTGGTCTGGCTCTTCTGAATACTCTTGCTCAGGCTGGGCCTCACAACAGGTTTCATTTTCTGATCAGGCCCTTTATTACTCTCTCTGCTTGGCTTGCCAAGCAGCTTTGTCCCCATACAGGCTTTCAGATCTCCCAGGCCCCAGCCTGGCTCTGAGCCCCTGCCCAGGTGTGGATCAGGAACCCTGCTTGACTGGAAGATCTGTCTAGGTGATGCTGTGTTCTCTGCTTTGCAAAAAACCAGGAGTGGGCAGTTTGGGGGTACATCCAGGGGCAAGTTCATTTCTGCTCACTGTTTTGGGAGAAGGCCCTTGTCCTTTTCCTGCTCCCATAAGGTGGCACCAAGCCTGTACTAAAGCTTTCCTGTGGGCAGCTCTGCTCTCTACCTGGAACCGCTCTTGGCTTGTGACTCCAAAAGGCCCATCGCCTTCCCTGGGCCCTGCAGGTCCCTTGGGTCCTTTTCTTCCTCTGGACTCATGGGTTGGCTGGCTGTCGTTCAGCCCCATCACTTTATCCCTTCAAGGCACCAACACCAGAGCAGACATCACTAATCGATCACAGGTTCTTTCTCCCTGCTCAGGCTGGGCTCTACCCCAAAGCCTGGCATGATGCCTCTAGCCTCCCACACTCCTCCCAGCTTCCCCCAAGCACCCAGTGAGGGATTTCACAGGAAGGGGAAAAGATGGCTTCCAAGCCAAGAATCTGGTCACAGACTTGTGAGGCGCCAGAAGCTAAGGGCCCTGGAACTGACTTGGCTACTTTGGAAGGCAACACGGGTTCCCTCTGGCAGTGGCATCAAGGCCAGACTCCCTTGAAATGAAAGACCTTGAAATGTCAGAAGCTCTCCCCAACAGTTTGTTTAAAGAAGCTAAAAGCCAGAGCCACTGTGAGAAGATAAAGGGATGGAAATCTGAAGTCGGAAAATGGACAGTGTCTAAAAGGACACGACTGACAGGCTGAGGGTGAACTGAACCACAAAACCAGAGCACCTGCAGTGTGTCGGGCACACGAAGCTGCGTCACGCCTGGGCACTGGGGAAGCACTGAGCACCAGGGCACGCAGCCCCAGGCCCAGGCAGAGCCCGCTTCCAAAAAGCAACCCCTTCATCCACCTCCTGCCTGGGAAAAAAAAAGCTGTGCGGGCTTGTTGATTCTGCCAGGGCTCAGGTCTCTACCCTCCAATGTCTGAGGGAAGGCTCTGGATGCTTCAGCCTCCAGGATCTGTTTGTACAGAAGTGGACGGGAAAATGCATGAATTCCAAGATCCCGCATTGCCAGAAAACATCGTCTCCAGAGTCCCAATGCACCTGAAGAGAACACGATGAACCAGACGAAGAAACAAAGGAGTGTCTGATCAGGTACCACCGCACAGCGGAATTCTCCTTCCCACACAAAACCCTCCCCCGGAGCCCTCCCCTGTCCTCCCCTACTCCAATATTTCAACAAGGGCCCCATTATCTTTTGTCTTTTAAATCTCTTCAGGCACTAGCACCCTGCGTTCCCCCCACCAGCCTCACCACACACACACACACACCTACACACACACACACACACTCAGGACACACAAGTACCTCACCGATCTCACATCGTAGGGAAATGAAGTGTTCCAGTCACAGCACATCTTTCAGAAAACCTAGGTTTACCTCTTTAAGAACCAACACTTACTAATATATTTGACCACACTGCTGGAAATTTTTCTGAGCTGAATGACATAAGCTCCCTGACATCCCAAGCCGGTACACTAAATGTAATTGATCACTTCCTGATGACTCAGGGACATGTTTCCGAGCCCATCTTTGCCATGGTCTAGAGGGCCTAATGAGCTGGACTTTCACCTCGGGCCACTTTCCCCCTCGCTTACCTTGCAGACATACTGCCCTGGGCTTTGGCTGTCTGGAACACTCTCTCCTGAGATGTCTGCATGGCTTACTCTTTCCATTCATGCTGTAGCTGTAGCTCAAACACCATCTTATCCAGCAGGCCTTTCCTGGCCAACCTTCTCTTTCTGTCCCCCTTTGCCGCTTTATTTTATTGTCACAGTGTTTCCCATCACCTAACACATAGTATATTTATCTGTTTATGGTCTGTCTCCTCCACTAGGATGTGAACTTCTTTAGAGCAGGGACCTTGCCTGTTTTGCTTTTCCCAGAGCCTGTAACAGTCCTGGCACACAGTACATGCCCAGTAAATAATTGTCAAGTGAAGGAATAAATGATGCCTGCAGCATTTCTGACCAGTGTGCACCTGGTCAGAAGGGGGAGGGGGGTGGCTTCATCTTCATGCAGCTGGTTGGTCCTTTGCTGTCAATTGTCACTTCTCAGTGTATCAGCAATTCTTAACAAGGCCTTCATCTTGCTTGCTCTAATCTGCTGTATACGTAACCTATGAAAAGCTGAAGGTTACCAAGAGACAGACAACCTTCTGAACTCCTTAAACTGATTTTTACAAACAATGTGGGTTTCTAGGCTGTGGCCAAATTCCAAGCCTGTCTTCTGAATAAAGTCCAAGAGCTTGAAGCTATGAATTCTTTGCTCAGGGGTCTTTGCAGCCTCATTCGGCATTTTTGAGTGTCTGAAGTTCACCCGGAGACACTCCTGCAGATGCGTCTGGGTGCCTCCCAGACACACGCATAAATACCATGGGCTTCTCCTTCAGCAGAAGGTGAGCTGCACCATCCCTTCAGTGTTTTGAGAGAAGAGAACATGATGGTTTGGTCCATTTTATTCCTTATGAAAACTGGTTTCACGCTCTTCTGAACACAAGTGGTCTGGTTTTTGTATGTCTCACCCTCTGGCTTTATTCTTTTTAATGCCAGCACCATCAGATCTTGAGTCCTGGCTTGGGGCCACCTCACTCTGGGAGGAACAATCCACAGATTCAAAGATGGTTTGAGCTGAGAGGGAACTCAGAGATCCCGTAGTTCAAGTCTCATCTGACAGATAAGGAAACTAAGGGCCCAGAGACTGGAAGTGACTTACCTAAGGACACACAGCCCCCTGGGAGCAGAGCTGAGCCCAGGAGAGAAGGTCATCTGTCCTTTATTCTGCATCTTCTCTCCATCCCTTCACCCTCTCATCCCTGGCAGCCAACGTCTGCTTCCATCCTGGGCCACTCTGTTCTGCCTGGACCTGACCCAGCTACAGCCCGGGGGAAATCCCACAACAGCAGGGCTCACGATTCTGAGCATGTTAAGAGATGTCACTTCCTCTCCGAGCTCTGAGACAATGCTGTCCCTGATCTACATGGAGCCATACCTCACTTCATGGAATGGCAGGAAAGTGGCACTGGTGCCTTTAAGCTAAACTTGGAGCTCTTCCTAATGGGTCCAGAAAAGTGGAAAGGCTACACCTGAGGCAGACTTGCCTCCGTGTCTCCCCAGATGAGGCCTGAGCCTTATCTTGCCTACAGAGTATAATGATGCCCTAACTCTGTCCCCAAATGCCCCTGGTCTGCCACTCCTACCTGTTCTGAAATGTTCACAGAAGTCCTCCGATGGCCTCGCTGTCTCTAACCAGATACTGACAAAGGGTGTGGCTAAAATTCACAGTGTTGGCGAGCCAGGCCTCCTCCATAAACACAGCTCAGAGCACTGCAGCCGGCACCACCCTGGAAAGCAATGGTCAGGGCCCCCAGGAGACAGGCCAGGCCACCTGGAAACTCTCCCCAGGCTGGATGAGGGAAACAGAAGTGGCATATGCGAAGGTCAGATTCAAGGGGCCTCAGGTGGGTGGAAAACCTCTGGGGACCTTGTTCTGGGGAGCAGGAAAGATCCTGAAGACCAGCACTTCCGACTCCGTGGCCTTGCCTCTGGCCAGCCTCGGCCTCCTTTCCTTCCCTTCCTGGCAGCTCCAAAGGAACAGGGAGGGGACAGCACAGTGGCAGTTATGGCTTTCTTTTCGTCACTCTCCTCCCTGACCTTGGGGGGGTTCGGCCAGCCCTGCTTCTCTGGGCGCCAGGTGTCTGCTGGTATAATAATTGGGCCCTATTTCCAACTCAGTTACAGAGCTGCCTGACACCTTTGGAGACAGTCAGGACCACGCGCCTTTTTCTCCTCCTCCAACTGCTGCTGGAAGCAAGCACTGACCTGACAACAGCGAGTGTGAAGAGAAACCCTGGCCAGCTTTCAGACTATTCCAGGGACGGTCAGCTCAACAAGAAAGAGTTCCTTCTGGTAAAAAGAAATCTCTCTCTCTCTCTGCAACTTTCACCCACTAGTGTGTTAGTTGCTCAGTCATGTCCAACTCTGCGAACCCATGGACTGTAGCCTGCCAGGTTCCTCTGTCCATGGAATTCTCCAGCTAAGAATACTGGAGTGGGTTGCCATTTCCTTCTCCAGGGGATTTTCCTGACCCAGGGATTGAACCCAGGCCTTCTGCACTGCAGGCAGATTCTTTACTGTCTGAGCCACCAGGGAACCCATTAACCCCAGTTCTATTCCTTGGAGGCCTACAGAATAATTCAAATAAGTCTCTAGCCTTTTCTGCTGGCTCAGTACTAAGCATTGATGTGGGACTCAGAAGCATGAGACATGGTTAAGAAGTTCACACTTTAATCAAGGAGTCAAGAGTGATTTTATTCAGTCGTTGAATATTTTTAAAATAATTATCGTGATTGGCTTTATCATTATAACGTTAATAGATGTTTATTACAGAAAATGCTGGGAAAGGTCAAAAGGTCAAATTATGAAAGATTATCCATAATCCTACTTTTCCTCCTATTAAACATTTTGTTCTGTATGGTTTTGCATTTTTTTCCCCAACAAATGTTTACAGAGTGAGTGCAAAGCAAGGCGTTGATACCTAGGTTCTCTCCAGGAAAGACATGCTGATGTATCAGACTTTGGATATTGCCCTGAGAATGTTTCAGAGAAAAGACAAGAGCATGGGCTTCAGAGAAGACACACCTTCAGATCGAGCACTTAACTTGGTGCTAGATCACGGGTAAGTCACCGTCTCCCTCTAAGCTTCAGTTTACTCACATGTTAACTGGGCATGATGATGGGGCCGACCTCACTAGGTTACTGGAGGGATTCTAGGAGGTTCAGGCCTGCAAAACTCCTAACACAGCACTGACATGTCCCACGAACGCAGCCCCCAGAAACGTAACACAGGGGTATCAGTGATTCCAGAGGCTAATGGGTGTAGATCAAAGACCACAGGGCTCAAGGGAGAGAAGCTGAGACCGCTTCCAAAGCAAGCTGTAGACCGCCTGTGACGGCGCCACGCACGCGGTCTGATCAGTGAACTGAACTTCTGCTCGTGTGGAATCATCACTGACCTGAGTCTCAAAACTCTGCTCCCTGCTCCTCGGGTCTCCTGCCTGTTTAGCCTCCTTGCGTCTCTGCCCCTCCTGTTCACGTGGTGGGGGGGAGGTTTTTCAGATCTCCTCTAGAAGCCGACGGGGATAAATATGCAATCTTGTAACTGTAATGAACTGCTCGGCTCCAGGCTCCCCTCTGACCCCAGCGGGGTTTCTTCCATTACAGCAAGACGGTCCCAGGGCCCAGCCAGGCCCACCAGCGCCCGTCCACGTCCACTTCAATGGCACTTCCAGACCCAGGGAGTGGGTGTGTGCCCACAGAGCCGACAAACACAGTCACCAAAGAGGAAAGCCAGGCCCAGCACCCTCAGAGCAGCCGGTGCGGGAACTGCTGTTACAACACAGAAATGACAGGTCAGCGGGAGGACGAGCAGAGCCCTAAAACGGATCCTGTGTCTTCGGCACTCGGGTCTCCCAGGAAGGGGACTCTTGGGCTGTCAGGATCCTTATTGGTCCTGTGGCCTCTGTGTGATCCCCAGGTCCTACAGACAGGTCTCAACATGATCCAGGCTGGGAGCCCAATAGGAGCAAATCGGGACCTTTCAATTAAAACATTTTGGCAAAAGGAACTAGGGATTCTCCCTCCCCACCCTCTTTCTTGTGTGGTACCTACACAAATTAAATATAACATCATTTTCTGTCATTTGGGCGAATCATAATTCCCACAGTTCTGAAACGCACACATTATAAATAAAATATAAACCTATCCAGACTGAATTGAAGCCTCTGCTCGCAGAGAACAGGGCTAGCAAAGTCATCATCTATATTCCCTTCTGCTAGGTAAGCAGGGATCCCTGTGCAGGCTCTAAGGTTACCAGGGGAACTAACTACACCAGACAGGGGTATCCCTTCAATTAGCCATAAATCTCACAACATTGTTCAAAAGAACTCCCTTAAAGCCATTTATCTGCTTCTAGAAATGAAGCTATCATCAACTTATCCAAGGGTCAACACACCTTACTAATCATTTCACCCAAATTTATTTATTTAAATAAATCCCAAGCATAGCAGGGCTCGTGCGATCTTAGTTCCTAGAACAGGGATCGAACCCGTGCCCTTGGTAGGGAAAGCGCAAAATCTTAACCCTCATTCAAATTTAACATACAAAATAACTAAGGTCCAGAGATACCAGTTTTTGTCCATGCTCACTGAGCAGTACCCCAACAGTCGGATAAAAAACTCCAGCTTGGGAAAACTCTTGCCTAAAACTTCCATGGTTTCAAATAGAAGACCTTGCAAAGGAGTATACCTATCCTAAAAATACTCACAATAGACAGTCTTTTAAAAATAAGTCTGTAAAGTGAAATTCCGTGTAACACCTTAGTATCCCGCCCCCCACTCCCTGCCTAATGGAGACTTAACATATGGAAAACCAAACCAATCACAAATGTTCTTCCCGGCTGTGAGGCCCTAAGACTGAAGGCCAGCTGTGTCTCCTCCACCTCCTGCTTTGGCTGCTGTCCAGAGCTAGCGAGCATCAGTGTAGGTTCAAGTGGATATCCTCAAATCCACTGCCTCGCCCATAAGGCACAGCATGGAGAAAATCACAGACCCTGCCACCTCACTAGCAGCCATTTACTGATGAAGTCAGTATCTCTCTTTCTTTAGTTTTACAGATTCTACAACCAGTTTTGCACATCAAAATTTATGACACATGGGCTGACAGCAGGACAGAATATTAAAAATCAGGACCTCCTTGAGAAATCTGGGCCATCCGGTTGCCATGCCGACACCCCACAATGCCAAACAAGTGCCTCCAAGGTCCAGAAACAACTTGGCTGGCTTCAGATCACCCAGACACTGTGAAGCCAGAGCTGCCTCTTGGCCCAGGCTGTTATGCAGACCCTCCCTTTCCCAGCTCTGCTCTCTGATCCCCCAGGGGAGGGATGATGACGCCTGTCTGAATTTTCTTAGCCTCTGTCAGCAGAGCTGGCTGCATCATTCCCTAAGAATCTGAAAATCCACGTGCAGCGCATTCTGGCCCAACTAGACAGGGGCATGTTTTGAAATGGCAAGAAGACCAGTGAGAGGTTAACCACAGATTTCAGACAGAAAGCAAATCTTCAGCTGCACCTGCCCCTTTTAAGCTGAACAAAGGGTTTATCTCCTGGAGACGCTGAACACACATTCCTCTAGCTCTCTAGTTAAGAGTCAGGCTGGAGCTGGAATAAAGTATTAGTGGGATATGAAGCTTGGATCGTTGATGGCTCCCAGAGATGGGCAGAAATCCTTCTTCACTCATTTAACAGTACTTCTTAAGTCTTGCTGTGCTCATCAAGATGGGGTTGCATGAAGCTTCCTGCACAGTCCCTGAGTGATAGCTGCCACTCAATGAAGAGACAGGCCAATGGCTGAGAATCCCAATGAAGTGAAATACCCCAGAAGATGGGAATGCAAGGCTATGTCAAAGGCAGGGTGTGACTGGGGATCAACGCCCAGGGAACAGACATCCTGGGCTTAAAGCCTAAGAACATCGAGGGAGCGGGCTATGCCTGGAGTGGCCAGAGAAGGCTCTGCAGCTCACTCTCAGGAACTTCCACTCTCCCTCTCTTCCTGCACCTCCATTCCTGGCTCCCTGATTCTTCTTCATACTTGAAACCCGGCTTCCAGTTCACAGCCCTCTTCTAATCTGCAGCAAGTCCCATGGCAGGGGAACAAGGAGAGGACGTTCACTGCAGCCCCCATGACCTCCAAGTTCCACCCCCTCAAAATGAGTGCCACCCACTTTCAGCAGCGCCCCCAAGCCCCCCCGAAACCCTCCCAAGGCTCTCAGTCTGAGTGGCCTAGCCTGGTTTCTGAAGCGCAGGCACCTGTGATGAGACCAGCCTGGAGCTCTGAGCCGCACTTGGCTCCTCTGTGCTCTTCCCTTCCATGCCCCCTCCTCTCTCCCCTCCCATCCTCCTGGAGCTCAGACCCTCCTCCCATCACGTCACCACAGAGAAGGACAGAACATTTGGGCAGTCTGCGTCTCCCCTGCCACTCCAGGCCCGCCTACCCTGGACCAGAGCTGGCCCTCTTGGAGAGCAGGAACGCGGCGGCTTGGATGAGTCCTCGTTGAGGAAGCCCACCCACCCCCGCCTCCGGGGTCGGTCAGGGGCCACTCCTGCTTTGCCCAGTTCTGACTCTGATCTGTCTGTCCACCCAGATCCCAACTCTCTGGGATCTTGACCCAGGAGGCTTTTTGCCTCATCAGCCTGTCTGTCCAAACTGTCCACAGTGCTTTGGAAACAGTGTGCTAGTGGCAGGGACCCTCAGCCCAGAGCAGAGCGTTTCACCCAATCAGGGCGCAGTCCCAGAGAGTTCGGCCAGGGGGGAACTGGGCATGGGGAATGGGGCTGGGGGGAACCCACCGACCCCAAAGTCTCCTCAGGCACAGCCTGGAAATGCTCTTTTGCAGGGGATAGCTACTTCTCTTCTGGTAGGTAACAAGACACGGAATCTGGGACAGGATGGGAACACGAGAGCCCTTCCACAACGTCAAGCTCCCTACAGACAACACTCCGTTTTCCTGGGGTTCGGCTGCCTTGGCACGAAGACCTCAGATTCTCCCCCGCACAAGCCTTCGCCCTCCTGACCCTGCGCCTCCCAGGGGAGCTCCTCACTGCTCCCTCCCCAAGGCCAGGCCTTTCAGAAGGGCCACGCTGCTGCACTCCCCCACCCTCAGCCCCACACTCCGCGCCCCCGGGCGGCCCCGCCCCTCAGCCCAGTCCAGAGGGTCGCCCAAGAGTCTCGCCCACCATCCGCCCCCATCCGAAGGACGCTGCCCGCCCGAGCGCGCCTCTCGCGGGTCCCGGAGCCTCCCGTCTCAACAGGTGCCCCTGCCTCACACAGCTGTCACCCGGGGCCCAGGCGGAGGCGGCGACAGGCACGCCCCAGTCTAGGCCCCCAGAGCGCCCGGAGGGCACCCCTGCACCTCCATAGACGCCCCAGCCATGCCCCGCCGCTCCCACTGACGTCGCGGGGCTGGCCGCAGACACTGCTAGTTCATCCGTGGTGATGGACTGGTGTTGGGGCGAGGGACGCCTTCAGAACGAGACCTTTCCCGATCCAGAGAACCCTGGGGGTAGTCGTAGGGAGTCCTCATGACAAGCAGGTTCAAGTTGACCGGGTCTGAGAACGGGGCTCGAAGTCCAGCACAGGCCCTGGCGACCATGCCTCACCCAGCGTCCCCACGTCTTTTGCCCCCAAGAGGCTGGAGAGAGGGACAGCACGGCCACCGACGCGCTTAGCAGCGTGCGGTTCCCACTGCCCGCTCGCGGTGCGCAAGGTCCAGCTGTCTTCGCCGACGGGTGAGGCGGGGGTAACCCCTAAGCCCCCAACCCCCGGTCCCTGCGCCCGGGGCCCCGCGGCGCAGTGCCGAGAGCGCCGCCACGTTCCCAGCCGCGCGCGCACGCCGGGCCCACCAAACTTGCAGTACTTTCTCCCAGCCCCCACCCGCTGTCACCCTCCCTCCATCCTTGCGCCCTGGCCCCGCTAGCCCGACAGAGGTTGCCATAACAACGGACAGGAATGCTCCAACGTATACAAAGCCGGCGGAGCGCGGCGGGCACGCAGCCCCCGGCCCGGCCCCGCGCCCTCTGCAGCCGCGCGGGGCTAGGACGCGCGCCGCGGCTCCCCGGCCGCCTACCCCGCGCGCAGCGCGTACTCACAATGAGCGGGATGGTGCGGTCCTCTCGGAGCTGCTCTGGCCTCCCGCCGGCCCTCTTTGCGCCCCTGCCGCCGGAGGATGCTGCGTGGGCTCGGTTGTCCTGCCATAAGTAGTAGAAAGTGCCCAGGATCCAGGCTACGGTCAGAATGGCGATGGCATTGGCGCGGATCTTCCTCATGGTGGGCGGGCGGACGCCCGGAGTAGGGGCCCTGGCCGGCGTGCTCTCGGGGCCGGGGCGGGGGGCACTCTCAGCCCCAGCTGTTTGTTTTCGCTCGCGCGGGGCTGCTCGGTCCTGCAGAGCAGAAAAAGGAGAGAGGTGGGGGGTGGGGGGGCTGATAGGGAGAGACAGGAGCACGGAGCGATCCTCACGGTCCTAATGCCCTTCAGCCCCAGGCGCGCGCCTCCCCCAGGCGCCCATTCATTCGCTCGCAGAGCCCGCCCCGCGCTCCAGCCCCGGCGGGTGCCGGGCTGCTGCGCCCCGGGAGAGGAGCGCAGCGGATGCGAAGCGGCGCGGGAGGAAGGCCCGGCGAGGCAGACGCCCGCGGCGGAATGGCGACGGGCCAGAGCCAGTCTCGGCTCCAACTGCTCCGCGACCGAGCTCCCGGCGCCTGCCCCCGCGCGGCCCGGGTCTGTCCCGCCTACCTCCACCCACTCCCGGACCGAGCGGCCCTGAGTCACCGGCTGGAGATGCGCGACCCCGGCCGGGGCCCGCGCCACGGAGCTGCAGTTCTGGGCTGCGCTCTGAACAGGGTTTAGGGTGTGTTCGGCGAGTCCTTGGGAAGGGGCCGCTGGGTGCGAAGAGAGTCTGGAGTTTGCACCGGTATCCTCCGCAGCCTAGGATGCCGGGCCGCCAGAGGGCCCGCCCCGAGGAGGGATTGGAAGCCGGTGCACTTGACATTCGAAGAGAGCGAAGGGGAAGAGACGCGGCTTCGCTGCCAGTGAAAGGAGATTGTGGGTACAACCACCTCACCTCTTCCGTTGGCCTGGGGCTCCCAGCGTTCAAGGAGCTTCCCTCCACCCCGCCTCGTCCGCTGGACAACTCTGGGGAATCGTCATCACCGTTTCATCAGACAGAAGGGAGGAGGCCAGAGAGGCTGGAAGATTTGCCCGAGGCCACACGACTAATTAGTGGCAGAGCCCAGGCTGGAAACCACCTCGCCGTCTGACACTTTAAGCAAAGTTCAAAACACGGTGCTCAGAGACACGGATAAAGAAACCAGTGAGATTCAGCCCCGGCTCTATGAAAACCATTCTCACTGGAGCAGAAAGCAAGATGGGCTAAATTAGTTCTAGAAGACCAGCGCAGGATCAGGCATAAAACAGACACTCAGAGAATAGATATTAAATTAACTAACCATGCAGAGGTTACAGAGGAAGAAATACTGTACCGTAAGGCAGTCTTAAGGAAAGGCATCTCAAAGAAAGTGGATAAATTCTTCGAATAAAGTCTTAAGAGGCAGGAAAGGGGAGGACAGGGCAGGGTGTGAGCTCCATGAACAGCCTGAGCAAAGGTCCAGAGGATGAAAGTACTTGATGTTTTCAAGGAGGAGAGGTACCTGGTGGTGCTGGGCCCCAGGATCTGGAAAGTTCTTGATGGGAGCTGAGGTTGGCCAGGCTGAGGGAGTCTGGACCCAGGAGGCCCTTGCATGTGAGAGGCAGGTTTGTCAAGGAGTTTGTGTCCTGCTGGTGCTCCTGGACACTGGCTGGTCTGAAAGACCACCTCGGGTCCTGGCCTCTAAATGAAGCTGCCTAGGGAATCAGGCAGATGGTGAGGTCACAGCTCATTCTTTCCTCTACCACCTCCATCAGCACCCCTCCTTCCCTGTTTCTCCAGCAGCAGGACTGAAATGTGCATGTAGTAGACGCCTCATACATTTCCATTGGAGTGAAGTAAATTAAAGGAAGAAAACCTAAGTGGGTTTTCTGGCTGCAGAAAAGTCATCGTTATAACTGCAATATTCTTTCCTCACTCTGAAGTCTCACCATGAGGACAAATTCAAAAATGACCCTACCAAGAATGTGACCCTAGAAAGAAGAAGATGTGCAAAAAAGTGTCTCACCAAGAGCTCTGTAAGAGTGGCAGGGAATCTGAGGCAGGAGGAGATGCTAACAGGAGCAATAGGAGAAGGTGCGGGGATTCCTGCCAGCCTTCCTTTCCCCGTCTGCCTTGCCTGGAGAGTTTAATTAGACTGCAGCAATGACCAGGACTCATTTCCACAGACCAAGAAAACCACTATCCAGCCACTGTCTGGTTTCTGCAGGAATCATGGGGCAGATCCAGGGGTCATGTTCTTTCTGGGAAGCCAGGGAGACCTTGCTCCTTAGGAATCAGGCCCCACAGGCATCTCCAGACAACAAGAAGATGTAAGGGAACTGCCATCCTGGTGTTCCCACCTCCATACAGGCTCTCAGGTCAGCCGGATGGGAAGACTCAGAGACTGGCCTCTGTTGCTATAGGCTGCTCCCTTCATCAGCCTGGTCTTTGCATGTCTAGTTGCCTTTGGTCATGAAGAACCAGGTGAGAGGATGTGGAATCCAAAGACATCCCATCAGCATCCCTCAGCATGGGGAATGAAGTTGGATCAGGCCAAACCGAAATCAGGCTGATGGGTTTCTGATGACTCCAGAAGGAGGGCTCCATGAGGAGAGGGAGGGAAGGAGGATCTGGAATTTGGCAGGATTTCTGCAAGTCTCACCACTTATTCCCCAGGGCTCAGTGGGGAGGATGCCATACATCTGCTCCAAATTGTCACTGCCTGGTAACTCTGTCCCAAAGAGAAACTTCTCCACTCACTTCAGTTCAGTTCAGTTGCTCAGTTGTGTTTGACTCTTTGTGACCCCATGGACTGCAGCACACCAGGCCTCCCTGTCCATCACCAACTCCCAGAGTTTACTCAAACTCATGTCCATTGAGTCAGTGATGCCATCCAACCATCTCATCCTCTGTTGTCCCCTTCTCCTCCCGTCCTCAATCTTTCCCAGCATCAGGGTCTTTTCAAATGAGTCAGCTCTTCACATCAGGTGGCCAAAGTATTGGAGTTTCAGCTTCAACATCAGTCCTTCCAATGAATATTCAAGACGGATCTCCTTTAGGATGGACTGGTTTGATCTCCTTGCGGTCCAAGGGACTCTCAAGAGTCTTCTCCAACACCACAGTTCAAAAGCATCAATTCTTTGGCGCTCAGCTTTCTTTGTAATCCAACTCTCACATCCATACATGACTACTGGAAAAACCAAAGCCTTGACTAGACAGACTTTTGTTGGCAAAGTAATGTCTCTGCTTTTGATATGCTGTCTAGGTTGGTCCCCACTCACTCCTCACCAAAAAAGAAAAAAAAAAAAAAAAGGAGTGTACTCTCTGGGGGGTGTTAGACTTTACAGGCAGCCCCTCTTGAAAAATAAGCACAAGAAACTTCCCTTGGGGGTGGGGGGTGGGGGTAAGGGGGCAAGTGATTATCACGCTCATTGGACCCCCAGAAATTTGACATAGACAGAGGTTGAGTGATGAGTCGCTAGTCACAGGCACACTGGAAGAGTTGGGAACTCATAGCTGCCACCGTGGCTACAGCGCCTGGTCATTCTTCCAGACTGTAATTCCAAATAGACGCTGAGCTGAGGCTCAGCCCTCCCTGAGATGGATTTCAGTGTTCAGCGATGACTGGGAGCATCGTCCCCTCTCTGGGCCTAGCTAGGAATGACTCCAGAAGAACTGCAGAAACAAATCAACACCTAAGAGACTTAGTGGTGCCTAACATCAGTGAACTTCGAAACCAACAACAGTGATAATAATAACCACAGCTGGCTGAGTTCCTAGCAGGTGCCAGCTGCTGGGCCGGGATCTCACACACATCTCTAAAGCCCCTGAAAAATAAAATAAAATAAAGCCCCTGAAACCTGCAGGTGGGTCAGGGACGCTCTCAATTGCAGAGAGTCACACAACAGGTGGGCGGAGGGGCTGGGTTCAGTCCCACTTTCCATACCAGGGTCTGGGCACTAGTGCCCGGCTTCTGAGGCCGCTGGGGACTCTGCAGGGGGTTAGAAGTTCTGTGTGCAAGGACCTCTGACCGCTCTGGGCCTCCATATTCTTTTCTGGAAAAGAAGGGATGCAGAGAGATGCCCTCCAGGTCATCCATTCTGGACTCCGGCTGTGCCATTTTGGACTTGCAGTTCCTTGGGCATTGTCTGTCTTGTGACCGCGCTCTTGGACACTGTCCCCTTCTCTTTAAAAGTGCTGAAGCTAGTACTCATGTAAGCTGGGCAAAGAGCCACATGGTCCTGGCATTCCAAGAGGTCCCAGGGAACTGTCTGCCCCTGTGAGTTTGATGCATGGATTTGGGGGGTGGGTAACAGAGGGCAGAAAGGATATGGGTCAGCGTGAGGCCCTAGCTCTGGAGTTGGACAACGTGAATTCAAGCGCTGGTCCCGTCACATGTGAGAGTGGTTTGGGCAAATTCTTAGTCCCTCTCTTAGCCATGGTTTCCTCAACTGGAAAATGGGGCAGTGACAGCCCTTAACTTGTAGCATTGTTGGGAAAGGCAGGGTGAGGTGAAGCAAGTACCACCCAGTGCTTAGTAACCATGGTCCTCAGAAGGCCCATCCTCACAGGCCCTGCTGCTGGTGCTGGGGTGAGGGGACTCCGGGAGGGCCCACCAGGCACATGCCGGGGACTGCTCACCAGGGCTGCAAAGAACAGATCCCTGGCGGGCCTCTTCAAGGCGCGACAAGGATGACTGTCCTGCCCGACAGGTCCATGGCTGCCTCTTCCAGGTCCTCTGCTCAGCCGGCTGGGTGGAGGGGACGGGAGAGGCAGAGTGGGGCACCAGCCTCTGCAGGAATCCGTTTTTGCCGGCACAGCCTTTACCCTACAGACTCTGGGTCACCTCAGAAGCCTCTTGCCCTGCCTGCAGCTGCAGCAGGGGCCCAGGAGGTGGGTGAATCTAGGCTCCCATGTCTGCTCCAAGCAGGAAAGAGGAGGCAGGGATAGTGAACAGAAGGCATGCTACCGTGAAACAGGCACTGTGCCGATCCATGATCTCAGAATGCTCTCGATGACCCTGTGAGGAAGGCTCGACGCTCTCCATCTCACAGATGGAGAGACCGAGGCCGGCAGAGGTCACCAACCATCAGGCGGCACAGACGCTACCCACTGCCCGCTGTCCCCACTTAACATACCAGCTTGTCTGAGGAAAGGTTATTTATAAGTTAGGTTTCTACAAGCCATTCTACATCAAGGAGGGGACCTGGCTCTTTGAAGGAATGAGAAGTGAGATTTTTTAAATTATTTTTATTTTTTTAGTTTGGGATGCACAGGGTCTTCCCTGCTGCACATGGGCTTTCTCTAGTTGCAGGGAGCGGGGGCCACTCTCTAGTTTCGGTGCATGGGCTTCTCATTGCGGTTGGTCCCTCTTGTTGCAGACCATGGGCTCTAGGTGCGCCGGCTTCAGTAGTTGCAGCACATGGGCCTAGATGCTCTGCAGCATGTAGAATATTCCCGGACCAGGGATCAAACCCGTGTCCCCTGCTTTGACAGATGGACTCTCAACCACTGGACCACCAAGGAAGTTCTCGAAGAGTTCTTTATGGGTCATCATTCTATTTGACTGAAGAAGGAAATGGCAACCCACTCCAGTATTCTTGCCTGGAGAATTCCATGGACAGGGGAGCCTGGTGGGCTTCAGTCCACGGGGTCGCAAGAGTCAGACATGACTGAGCACACAGTGCCTTCTATTTGACTGAGAACATGGCTTTTTATATCAGTTTCTGCCACTGGAGGGTAAGCTCCCTGAGGGCAGGGGCTCTTGTATGTCTTGTTCACCTGTCTCCCCCGTCGTTGGTGTACAGTGCATGCTTGTTGAATATTTGTTGGTGGCAGAAAGAGGGGAAGAAGATGGGGAGGAGTGTACTCGGCGCTTCTCTGTTAAATCGAGGGCCTGAGAGATGGCGCAGGACTAAAACCCAGAGAAAAGGCATGACCCACCTGGGTCAGTGTGGGCTGCTGTAGTGAGTAACACAGGCTTCCTCACAGGGCTTCCACAGCAGCAGCTGTCTGCCCCCCAACCACAGGGCCAGGCACCAAGCCCTGGATGACAGGGTGAGAAAATCCTCTCTGGGCCCACCAGAAGTCAGGGGAGGAATGACCTTGATTTTGGTGAAGAGAACTGCATGAACTGCAAACATTATAACTGATCATGAGATGACCCAGCTGCTACATTTGGGAATAATAGGATTGCATAGTCTGAGGGCTAATTAGAAATGTGTCAAACGCTTTTTCTTAACAGCAAGGAATTCCTTCAAAGGAGAAATGCATAAATAAAGCCAGCTGGTCAGCAGGATTGGTCCCGGAGGCAAAGCCCTTTGCAAGCCCTCCGTGACCTCCCCACCTCACTGCCTGTCTCCTTTGCCCTGTCCCCTCCTCCTCAGCCTCTGCAGAGCTGAGTGGCACAGGTCCTCACAGAGGACCAGATGGCCCCAAATGTCAGGCCACTGCCTGTTACATGCCCATCCCTTGCCTCTGAATGAGAGTTCTTCTGAGCAGGGCCTGGCAGTCTTCTTTTGTGTATCTCCAGTGTCTAGCACAGCGCTGGGCATCGTGGCAGCTCTCACTAAGTATCTGTGCAATGAGTAAATGAATGAATAAATATCTAGGGTGGCAGGCTGCTACTCCCCATTCTGTCCGATTAAAATGTCACCTAGACCACTCAAGTGGTAAGCCAATGCCTGTTTGCCCATTAGGGTAGTATTTCCAGTCTTTTTTTTCAATTTAGGAATGATATTTGTTTGGCTGTGCCAGGTCTTTAGTTGTGGCATGCGAATTCTTGGTTGCAACATGTGGGATCTAGTTTCCCGACTGGGGATTGAACCCAGGCCTCCTGCATTGGAAGTGTGGAGTCTTTTTAGCCACTGAATCACCAGGGAAGTCCCTTCCCTTTCCTTCTTGGACACCTACCATGCCAAGCACTTCTAGGTTCCAGGAATACAAACATGAACAAAAACTGATTCCGGCTCCTGAGGAGCCCAGTCACCGATAATAGGCCAATAGGCACAAATGGTCACCACATGGTATACTAGACTCTATAGAAGCACAAAGGGGCCTTCATCATATGGAAGAAGTCATCTGAGAGCTGAGTCTTTTAAAGGGTAAGCAGGTGGGGAAGATAGTGGCCGGTCGTTTAGTGTGTATGGAGGAGAGGGTGGTGACAGTAACCAGGTTAGAGAGATAGATGGGCCAGTTAATAGGCGTCTTGTGTGCTTCTGTAAGTAGTTTGGACTTATTCTGGAAAGCCATGAAGAACCACCCAAGATTCTGTAATAGGGAATGACACGATCAGTTATTAGTTTTAGTGATGAGGCTGAAGACCAGTGGCAGGGGATCACAATGACATTGAAATAGTCCAAGAAGGTAATGCTGTGGGCCTGGATTAGGGCAGAAACACTGGAGCAGAAGAGAAGGAAGGTAGACTCAAAGGATTTGGTGACCAGTTAGAGGCGGAGGTGAGAGAAACGATTTGAGGATAACATGTCCATTGCTTGCGTAGGAGACAAGTGCTTTGGTTTAAGGTAACCGCTAACTGAAATGGAGAACACAGGAGGAGGAACAGATTTAGGAGACATGGTCTACTGAACTTGAGTTCCCTGTGATCCACCCAGGAAGGGAGTTTTAAATCCAGGTCTGCTGCTCAGGAGAAGAGTGGAAGAGGTCAGTTAGGCAGAGAAAACCATAACACACCTGGGGCAGAAACAGCCGGGAGGCTGCCTGTACCTAGCACCTAGGCACGTGGGAGATGGCGTGTGCACTAGAAATCAGGACCGCTGGATCCCTCGTGTGAAGACAAAGAGACAGAATTAGCTTTTTCCCCTGTCAGATGCCCTGTTTCAAGGCCCTGGACCCAGGTTCTTAGAAATACTCATCTTTTGTCAAGGACCTCATCATTTGGTACATGTTAGGACAGACCTTTCCACCTAGGTCTGGGACAAAATTTGGCTCAAAAACAGGTCAGTGATAAGCCCAGAGAGCATCTGAATTGAAAAGAGGCCTTAGTCCTGCATTTCCTCCCATCTAATGGTGCCTATAATTGAAACCTCCATTTTCCTTAAGAACTGGGAAGTGGAAATTAAGGGAATGTTCCCAGGATTGGTATATATTTTGAAGCTTTCAGCAGGCTGAAAATACCCGTCGATATATTTTGAAGTGTAATTTCCACTCCCTTACCAGCCAAAATAATTGAACAGGAAGAAAAAGCTGTTAATGCAGGAGGCATATGACATCAGATACACATTGCCTGGAAATTTACCATTTCAAAGCATTTGAGGGTTTTTACAGCCAATGTTTACAGTCATACATGTCCCCGCTCACTGAAGCCACCGTCTGAAGCCATCAAAGGGCCCATCAATCTGGCTTGGACACTGAAATTGTTCACAGTGTCTGGAGCTGATGTCAAAGCAGAGAGAATTTTTTAAACTTATGATGCTATTTTGTCAGTACATAAATCTTAGGGTGTTTTGGCCTGGTAGGTGGTATAAACTGTTGGGGCTGCCAGTACTCATGGAACCAGTGGAGGCAGGGCTCTGTGACGGCCTGGCCAGGCCCGGCTTCCTCTCCCACTTGGCACCCCTGAGCCCGGTTCCTGCACAGATTGTTCTCTTACTCTAGTCTGAAGTGGTTTTTGCCTCCTGCCCAACCAAAACTGCCTGCCTCTGCCTCTAGTCCAGTGACAGTGGATCCGAGGGGTGTGGGTTCTTCAGCAGAGCAGGGGGTCATGCCGCTTCTCACAGTCTCTGCTGGGCTTGGAGAGACAGACAGTAGACTTTATAGGTGTTCATCTTCTGTCTTCTGCCAATGCCTCTGCGTGTGTGTGTGTGTGTGTGTGTGTGTGTGTGTGCACGCACATGCTATTTTTCAGGTCTTTGACTTCAGGTCTTTCCTGGAATTACCGATTTCTTTCACTATATTTGCCTCCAAAGGAAATTTCTAAACCCATGTCCAATCATTTGTCTTTCTTTCCATCTCATCACATGTCTTTCCAAAGGCCCTTACCTACAGACAGAGCATCTAGTATGTTCTTGGACACTTGGAATGATTAAGAGGCGAGGAGCTGGGGTTTTAGTCCTAGTTGTCCCATAAGCTAGCTTGGTGACCCTGGAAAAGTCACTTATCCGAACTTCTTTCTCATGTTTAAAATGAGGGGTTTGGTACAATAAGACTCAGCAGGTCCTTTCTAGTGCTAGCATCTTATTATTCTGTTTACTTATTTTAATTTTTTAAAACCATTCTGTACCCCAGCAAGAATTATTGGCAATGAACTGAGATGCAATTTTCTTCATTATCACTGGGTCCCCTGGCACATATTACATATATACATATGCATCCAAACAATTGCAGATGTTCCATTGCCTGAAGTATCTGAAAATTTCCAGGATATAGAGACCTAAAAAGGAGATATTGGAAGAATGTGCAAGAGACTGCTACATCCAGGGATACCTCTGAGGAGGGGACCTTGAGGTGAACAGGAGCAGGAGATTTCACTGTATACTCATTGTTTTATACCTTTGGGATGTTTTGCCACACCCACTCATCACCTCTTTATTGTAAAACTTTTTTAAGCAAGAGTTTTCCTTTCTCTTTCTTCTACCGCAGGCCCCTCTGCAGCTCAGCTCCTAGCCGGGGAGGAGGAGCCCCTAGTGGGGCTGGCATCAGCCTCTGGAAGCCGCCCCTCAGCCCAAGCCCTCGCTGGCCAACAGCGCAGCTCCCCCGGCGCCTGGAGGGGGTCTGGGGATGCACACCGCTGCCGGCTGCCCGTGCTGGTGGCACCCCGGCTGGGCTGTCAGAGCTGGTACAGGGCTTCCATTCAAGGTCCGGCCCTGATGACTCCGGCAGCCAGACAGAGGCAGAGGGACCTACGAATTCAGCAGAGAGGGAAGTGCATCCAGCCTTCAGTCCTCCAGATCTGGCCGTTCCCTTTCAAAGACAGACGGCCTTTTGTGGTGTGGTGTTTTCTGCTGCTAATATACAACATGAAGACAGAAACATGAAAGAAAAAGAACAAAAGGGGCAGAGATGAGTGGCAAGAAAGGGTCTCTAAGGCGCCTTCTCCCCACACTGCCCGCCTCTGCTGGGCAGAGCTGGGCTGGGGTCCCATGTCCCTGGTTTCCCACCCCCACACCCCAGCTCCTCCTCACGGCATCCACCCAGCCTTCCTCTGCCACCTCCTTTCTGACTGTCCCCTTCAGTGGGTGCTGGGCCCTCCACCCCTCCTGTCCATCTCCTCCTCCTCCGGCTTGCCTACTGCACTGCCACTCTGCCCAGGATCAGCTGCCACGGCTAAGGTCCATTTCCCAAGACGAAGGCGGCTACCTGCCCCCACCACGTGGGACTGCTCAAGATAGGTTCCTCCAAGCCTCCCTTCCTTCTTTCCAGGGTCGGTAAAGCCCGGGTGAGGCCAGGAGGAGGACTGAGACGCGGAGACAGACAAGGAGCCACAGATGGAGACGCACTCTTGGGAGAGATGAGAAGATACAGGGCGTGAGGAAAAGCAGCCTCAGGGAAAGAAAAGGTAGAGAGCGAAAACCAACAGAAGTGTAATAAATACGAAAACCAGAAAGGCCTGAAGAGAAACCGTCCAGAGAGCAGGGGAGTGAGGTCAGAAGGGAGAAGCAGGAGGGGCGGGGCTGGAGGCTGAGGAATGGAGCAGCAGAAATCTCTCAGGAAGGGTCACTCACCTCCCAGAGCTGTCGGGCTTGTTGGCTGCGGTGAGCCGAATCTATTTAAAAACACACCAGGCATTTTGCCTCGTTCTGTTTCCCTGCCCAGAAAGAGCTGGAGCCAAAGGCTCAGGGAACCATTCCAGCCTTAGGACCCTGCACGGGCCACAGGGCTGAAGACCCGCTGCCCTTTCTGGGAATCACCCGCCTTTGGCGCACATGCGAATTGCCCTGCCACTCAACTCGCAGCATCCTGATGGCAGTCCGGAAGGTTACCAGTGTCATCCACTTCCCACTGGGAAAGACTCGACCACGTCCTTCACTCTGTCTTCAGGCTTGTTGGAAAGCAGATGCTGCTCGAATGTGACAGCTCTAAAGGGATGCTCCAAGAGAGCTCCCTGACCCGTGGGAATATACTTAATGATGGCTGGAGAGGCCTGGGGTGGATTGGATTACAGCCAGACAAAGTAGAGAATGTGAAAGGACATCAAGGATTAAATGGCCCTAGGGAAACCATATGGGACTTGAATGGGAAAAACCTGTGCATCTTTTGGAACACTCTGACCTGGAGATGATCTGACTCTTCATCCACCTGGCACAGAGGGGAGTAGTGGCCAAGGAAAGCTATCCTTGAAGGCTTTGTTTGCTCCCCAGCTGAGAGGGTAGGTCTGGGAGGTTCTTCCTTCCCTGGCTCTGAAGCCCATTATATTGTGTAAAGTATAGTGTGTATACTTTTCAAGGCTGAATATAAGTCCTCTGCTCTGCATGAGATTTGCATTCTTGAGAAACTCAGTGTACAAATCACACCACACTTTGCTTGCCAGAGGAGTTGACTTTTCAAAATAAATTTGAGGTCAGTCCTATGTTTAAAAAGAAGAATGGCTTTTGAAGGTGAATAATCATCCTGGTTCATGTTTGTAACTTTGGAATTTTAAATGTCGATTTGGGTGGTCGTATCTACAGTTTCCTTTTAGGTTGCAGTGAAACATTACTTTAAAACAAACCCAAAACCTAAGTGGATAAGTGTGTTGCAGGAGCTACTGCTGAAGAAATAAGACATTTAAAAAAATTTATTACAGAAAATTTAAAATATATATTCAAAGAAGTAAGTAGAAAGCCTAATGTAAAAAAACCCAGCCTAGACACTTATCAACTCATGGTCGATCCTATGAGAAACATGGACTTTGGAGCCAGATGACAGATCCAGAGAGTATGAACTTTGTATAGTGAAAGAGAAATAGAGTTAGTTCTACTGAGGCAGCAGGATCCAGATTTCTACACAAATGCCCTAGACTAGAGCCTAGAGACTAGAGCTTAGAGTATGAGGAGAAGGGCAGAGAAATTCTTACTTAGCAAAGAAGAAACCTAAGACTTAAAAACAAACCCACACACGTTCACATTCCATTTCTGCCCCTCTCTGAAGGATGCATTATGCACAAGTAATAGTAACAGTGGTTACTGTCAGGAAGGGAAAGGACTGGGGAGGAGGTTCCTTTTTCATTATACATTTGAAAACAAATTTTGTCCTATGTGCACATGTTATTTCTTCTTAAAAGTAACTTGTTAAAAACAAACATCATGAAGCTTCGCTGTACCCAGTTCCCCTGGGAGTGACAAAGAACAAACTGCCTGGACTCAGACCACCAAATGTCATCACATTTTGACCTGGATTTGCTGTGTTATAATAATCTGCTCAGCTAACTGAATGTACAACCTCCCAACTCCAACCTGCACATCATCAGGATGTATGTTTCATGTGATACAAAAAACTCCAGCCCTTCATGATTACATGAGTTAGTCACTACGTTTGACCCCGGGGACTATAGCCCACCAGGCTCCTCTCTGTTCATGGGATTTCCCAGGCAGGAATACTGGAGTGAGTTGACATTTCCTTCTCCAGGGGATCTCCTTGGCTTAGGGATTGAATCCATGTCTCCTGCATTGACAGGTGGATTTTTTACCACTGAGCCACCAGGGAAGCCCCCTAATGACATGGGTATATATACACATTCGTCAAAATTCACCGAGTTGTAGTTGTAAGATTTGTACGTTTTATTGCATTTTCACCATATTGCACTTCAATAAAGTATTATTAACAGCAGCAAAAATTTCAGCCCTTGTGTACAAATAAACCAAAGAATCACCATTTGGGGGTTTATTGGGTTGGTGGTTCAGAGAAAACAGTTGTTTTGAGAAAACAACATGATGTGGACTTTCTGCAAAAACTTGCTCCTTGGAAGCTACCATGAGAGCATGTGCTTTTGGTTAAGCATTCCACGGCTGAAACGCAACTCGATGCTAAAATGCCGAGAGGATGAGGCAAAATCTTGGCCAAGGTCAAGCTCTGCTGATGGTTTGAGAGGGGGATGGCAGCCAACTCTCTGCACTTGTATAACATTTAAAAAAGAAAAACTAACCCCAAGTCATCTTCTGTTCCTTTTCGGAGCCAACTTTAGTCTTGCTCATTGTATCCAAGAACTCAGAGGAAGCCATGTGGGCTACAGCTCAGGCTGACCAAACCTCCAGATCTTGATTAGAAAGACTGCACCAACCAGCTGGGGCCCCCCTTGGCGCCATGAGATGTGACAGCGAAGGGAAAGCTGCTCAGTCACGTCCGACTCTGTGCGACCCCACGGGCCGTCCATGGAATTCTCCCGGCCAGAACACTGGAGTGGGTAGCCTCTCTCTTCTCCAGGGGATCTTCCCAACCCAGGGATCGAACCCAGGTCTCCCCCATTGCAGGCGGATTCTTTACCAGCTGAGCCACAAAGGAAGCCCAAGAATACTGGAGTAGGTAGCCTATCCCTTCTCCAGTGGATCTTTCGACTCAGGAATCAAATCCGGGGTCTCTTGCATTGAAGGCAGATTCTTTTTTTTTTATTATTCATTTTAATTGGAGGCTAATTACTTTAAAATATTATAGTGGTTTTTTGCCATACATTGACATGAAACAGCCATGGGTATACATGTATTCCCCATCCTGAAGCCCCCTCCCACCTCCCTCCCCATCCCATCCCTCTGGGTCATCCCAGTGCACCAGCCCTGAGCACCCTGTCTCATGCATTGAACCTGGACTGGTGATCCATTTCACATATGATAATATACATGTTTGTTTCAATGCCATTCTCCCAAATCATCCTACCCTTGCCCTCTCCCACAGGGTCCAAAAGACTGTTCTATACATCTGTGTCTCTTTTGCTGTCTCACATATAGAGTTATTGTTACAATCTAAATTCCATATATATGTGTTAATAATGCACTGTATTGATGTTTTTCTTTCTGGCTTACTTCACTCTGTAAAATAGGCTCCAGTTTCATCCACCTCATTAGAACTGATTCAAATGTATTCTTTTTAATGGCTGAGTAATATTCCATTGTGTATATGTACCACAGCTTTCTTATCCATTCATCTGCTGATGGATATCTATGTTGTTTCCATGTCCTGGCTATTGTAAACAGTGCGCAGGCAGATTCTTTACCAACTGAGCTATCAGGGAAGCCCAAGATATAACAAAAGATGTCTACATTTTAGGAGAGGGGAGCGATATATACTTTAGCCTCCTTTTTAGCAATCTGGTCATTGATCCAGAACAACAAAATTTGACCCCAATATGGTAGAAAAAGGGAGGCTCATGTCTACACTGAAGTGATTATTGTGAAAAGAGCTTCAGGTTTAGCATACTTGGTACAAAGAAGTTTATGCAACACAAAGCCAATACACCATAACCTCTTTGGGACTGAAATGAAGCACAGTGATGGACTGGAATATGTATCTTTTGCCAGGTCACAGAGAATGGATACACAGAGGGGAAAATATCTCTTGGTAGCTTATAAAATACGATCTTTACATTTTGCACATGTCTGTCTCATTGGTGGCCAGAAAGGTAAGCAGGACAAAGGCCCAGGAGGGTCAGGGTTATAGAAAGGAAAGCCCTAGAGACTTCTCAAGTCTCCTTGGCAGCTAACTATGTCTTAGGATGCACGGATGGAGAACAATGTGTTAACACAGTGGAGCCCTCAGATTTTCTTAGGTAGTCCTGACAGCATAAAAAAAGAGAATATTAACTTACTGATTTAATGTTTTCCTTTCCAAGTGCCCAGTTCTATTCAATTCTCTCTCATTGGCACAGCCGCAACATCTCCGATCTTTAAATGAGAAACTTTGTTTTTTTCCTCCCCAACATCCTCCCATTTACAACACTTGGCAAAAATGCCTCATTTCTACTCCATGCTGATTTCTTATTAAGCCTTACGGCACTGGCAATGTGGGTGAAGATAAAGATTTCTCTTCTTTACTGTCAAATAGTGAATTGAATAGAAATGTGAGTTCCCTAAGGCCACACACAGTACATCTCTGGTGAGGAGAGTGTTTTGACCCCAGGTGGAGCTCCAGATGGAGGGAGCAGGCTTGGCCCTAGTCAGCAGGCTGGGAGGACACGGTGTGGCATCCTGCCTTCCTCACCCCGCTTCCCTTCATGCACAGCCTCCATCCCCAGGGCTGGGGTGGGATGAGAATGTGCAACAAAGCAGAAGGTACACAACACCCACGGGAAAGTGCCACATAAAACAACAGTGGGATGTATTACAGAATGCCACGCTAGTAGGCCCCTTTACGGCACATCTAATTCAAACTCCGAGCTTTATAGGTACAGAAAGGAACCCAAAAAAGTTAAGCGATTGGTCCAAAGACACACAGCTGATGGCCAGAACCAGACACTATCACCAAGGCCTCTTGATCTTCCAATACACTATACAATTAAGTTTGAAGTGAAGTGAAAGTCGCTCAGTCGTGTCCGACTCTTTGCGACCCTATGGACTATACAGTCTATGGAATTCTCGAGGCCAGAATACTGGAGTAGGTAGCCTTTCCCTTCTCCAGGGGATCTTCCCAATCCAGGGATCGAACCAAGGTCTCCCACATTACAGGCAGATTCTTTACCAGCTGAGCCACAAAAAGCAAAATATAAAGGTAAGTCCAAGGACTATGCTCCCATCCTCCCCCACCAACCAAATAAATGTACCTTCTTTAAAACTGCCCATGTCTCAATCTCCTATTTCTTTCCACCCCCACCAGCTCACCACCCCCATAAGCTCAAATTTCAGATTCTTATCCAGGACTTAATAGATACCCTGTGGTCTGAGCAGTCAGAATCCCAACTCTGCCCCAGCATGTTGCAGCCTGAGAAAGGAGAACTTTGGGAAGCAGGCGTAGAGTGTAAGTAGCCTCTACAACTCAGGAATATCTGGACTCACACATCCTGTTGATAATAATGCTGACTGTAAACTCAGTGGCTCTTGAAGCTTATGCTGGCAGAAAGGCAACAGGCTACCCATCAGGCAAGAGAGAAGAATTCAAGAATTAAAAGCAAATAAGGAAGTTGCAAGGAGGACAAATGCCTTGAGTTCGGTCTGGAGGATATGAGATGAACTATCTCCACTCAGACAGTGACCTTCTAAGGCAGCAAGTACCACGGCCTTAGAGGGAACACCCAGGAAGTGTGAACTCGGGCTTCCTACCTTCCTTCTTCCCATGCACAGGAAGTCAGATCCTGCTTATCTCCACGGGACTGCCCATTTGGTGCAGTACCCACAGTGACGGGGGGTGCCAACAACCAGAGTTGGCCACAGACGAGGCTAGTGAGGAGGAAACAATGGTCTAATGTACTTCCCACCTTCCCAAATAACATGTTGCTAGTTAAGTAAGGACCTTGGTGCCACAGGCAAAGGCATCTCCCTGGTAGAGTGGGTGGAACAGGTACTTTTGAACAAGTGGAACGATCATGTGGCTGCATGTCAGCCCAGCTTCATCACCTGACGCAAAACTGCCCCAGGACTGGGGAGAGACAGAAGGTATTTGGCTCCAGCATAAGGGGGCAACTTGGGGAATACCTAAAAAGAATAACTCAGTTCCAAAAGAAGTATTTTTGAGGATTATGTATAAATTTTATATTATTCAATCAAGAGTCAACTATATGAGGATTGGGGCTTCCCAGGTGGCTCAGTGGTGAAGAGTTCGATCCCTTGGTGGAGAACATCTCCTGGAAGAGGAAATGGCAAAACATTCCAGTATTCTTGCCTGGGATGTTGCATGAACAGAGGAGCCTGGCAGGCTACAGTCCATGCATGCGTGCTAAGTTGCCTCAGTCATGTCCGACTCCTTGGAAATCTATGGACCGTGGCCCACCCGACTCCTCTGTCCATGGGATTCTCCTGGCAAGAATACTGGAGTGGGTTGCCATGCCCTCCTCCAGGGGATCTTCCCAACCAAAGGACCGAACCTACATCTCTTAAGTCTCCTGCACTGGAGGCAGGCTCTTCATCACTAGCGACATCTAGGAAGCCCCAGCTATAGTCCATGGGGTCGTAAAAATGTCAGACATGATTTAGTGACTAAACAAAAGCAATACAAGAATCATTCTTACACCCTCTTATAGTTTATCTCATCCAAGAAAAACTGATTCTCAACTGCATTCCTGAGGGATGAGGTACTCTAAAAATGACCAAGTAAAGAACAGAATATTCGAGACCAGAAAGAAGAATCCTTTTAAAATACATAATAATTAGCAAACTAGTAAACTGAGAGACTATGGTACCTCTCAGAGGATGAGACATAATGAATTAAAAGAAAAAGATAGATGAATGAATGAAACACTCAAAGAGGTAAGGTAACTAATATTTAAATTACAGTCAAATGTTAGGGCCCCAAACATCAGAATAGGAAGCTGAACAAAAGCTCTTTCTGTCTGCTGGGCTCCTGAGAGTCTAAAATGAGGGATTAAAATGGCTTTATTTCAACAGAACACATTTTGTCATCTGATCTCTGTCTGTGACATGGATAAGAATAAGTAACTTATGGCTGCACTCTTAAGAGGGAAACAAATCCCTGAATATCATGCTTTGCTCGCTTCAGGATGGCAAATCAGTAATTGCTTGTTTATGAGGGGGGAAAAAAAGGCCATAACCCTTGTTTTAAAATAAAATTTTTTATTTTTAATTAATTATTTTTACAATTTTCTTTTAAAACAAACAGTATTTCCAAAAATCACTGCTGCAAGGAAGAATGAGGCAAGGAAGGATGGGAGCAGAAGAGAAGCAGAAAAAAGACTCTGAGGCTGCAATCGTAGTGCCCAGGCACATCAGAGAGGCCTTTGCTGTGACGCTGTCGGCTCACTGTTGCTCAGAGGAGGAAACTCAGCAAATGCCCCAGGACGTGCGGGAAAGGGTCAAAGGCAAGCGTTCCCATCACAGAAACTCCTAAAAATGGATATCAGTTTGTACTCCCTCCAGCAACGTGCCTCCCCCTCCTTGCAATCCAATTTCTAAGGTTCTAACCTAAGTAAGTTAGCAAAGTTATAGTCAAAGATTTACACACAAAAAAGTTCATCGCATGTATCATTGATATTAACAAACGATCCGAAGCAACCAAAAATTTCAACAGTGTGGGCATGGATAATCAAGTAAGGTAGAGTTACTGGAAATCTACTTTCGAAGATTTAAAGAGATAAGAAATTACTTATGATACCATGTTAAATGAAGGAAAAATAGGATACCAAGCTATATATATGACTCTCAAGCCTGTTGAAATACTACACACGATATATGCATTTTTAAATACTGAAAGGAAATTCATTAACATAACTGCAGAGATTAGTTTTGTTCTACCCAGAGGGATGATGGATTTTCATTCTTTCTTTAGATTCGTCTCTAACAAGCACACACGTTACTTTTATATCAGAAAAAAAAAACCAACTTATTTTAAAACAAGCTTACCCTAAAATAACTCATTTGAGATAGCAATTGTCAGTCTTAGGGACAGGCTGCTAAAGTCCAAGGCTGATTGAAAAAAAAACGAAAAGATTCAAATCTAAACAGCGCGTGTTCTAAAAAGGACAGAGATTGCGTGTGCCATAGTCCAGATTTTTCTTCTATCTTGGCTGCTGGCTCTGTGATATTAAGTTCTGCAGGGAGCTCTACTGGAGAACCCATTCCTTTCACCCGCAGCAACCACAGCACCGTAAACGACCGCTTAGGACATGATTCTCACATCTTAGTGTGAAAGAGAAAGGAAGAGCCCTACTCTCTTAAGAGAAAGAGGTTTTCTTATAAAACTTATCAAAATGACTCATAGTCAGATATACACAGTCTGAAACATAAGTCGTGAGTTATGTCCAAGAACCGGGTATAAAAGCCCCTTAGTCTCAAGAATGAATGTAAAGCAAGAGCTACAGGCGCCCCCTTGTGGCAAGCCTGACTACTACGACGCCCGCCCATGCGTTTCCCGGTCCTCTGCCGCGGGCTCCAGTGCCGTTATAGCCCCATAACCACCTAGTGTGCGGAACATACGGTCCCCAAAGCAGCTGGTACTATTTGTTTTCAAGACTTTCTGATTTAGGCCCCAGAAACACCTATTTGAGGACGAGTGGGAAGGGACAGAGGAAAAAAATGCAAGATGTGCATGTGTGGTGGGCTGCTGTCTAGGGGTCAAAGCTAGGGGCGGGGGTGGGAGGCGGGGTGGGGTGGGGTATGGGGTGCGGAAGGGGAATCTGTGCATACACACCACGTGCTTCCCACGTGGGGCTAGTGGTAAAGAACCTGCCCGCCAATGCAGGTTAGACATAAGAGATGTGGTTTCGATCCCTGGGTGGGGAAAATCCCCTGGAGAAAGGAATGGCAACTCACTCTAGCATTCTTGCTTGGAGAATCCCACGGTCAGAGGTGCCTGGCAGGCTACAATCCATAGGGTCGCAGAGAGTCGGACACGACTAAAGCGACTTAGCACACACCACGGGCTGCCTAGATCTCCTTCCCCAAGAGTATCCACTGATTTTACAAAGTTATAAAGGAAAAAGTTTTACATTTACAATTCATGAACTTTGTGCTTAGAAGTTGTTTTTACTTATCAATGTTAGAGCAGCCATCACCGACTCAGGCACACTTCCAACACAGAGTTCCTGTTGAATTCTGGCCATAAAAAATTTTTTTTAAAGCTTGTTAAAATTTTGTAAGAAAGTTTTCCTTATACTTTAAAAAAGATACTAATCACTAATAAGTTGATTTCATGCTCAAAGTGGTGGCCTCACATTTAGAAAGATGAGAAACACCACCGTTTTGAACATCGAAACGGATTAATTAATCCCAGTGTCCCAGGCAAGATGGGAGTCGAAGAAATCCTCTCACTGCAACCCGACCAAATGGCTCTGGGAGAGAATTAAAGAGCTTAAAAGAGGTCAGTATTGCAAATCTGATAGAACACTGAACACTGAAGGGACCAGATACTGATTCTGAGAAAAGATAATCTTCCTCTCAGAAAAGGGATTACACTAAAAACCTTGACGTTCTGGGCAGGAGGATTGCAACAAACAGCCGAAAGCTGAGCAAATCATCCAAGTTCTCTAGGGAGACGGTTCTTGTGCTTCTCTGTGGCCCACCCAGGCCTCTTTTCAGAAGAGAATCCCCTCCAGTGTTCGGGTGAAAACACATGGCAGGAAGGTGCTGCCTTGGTCCTCAACGTGTAAAGGGGAGCATTTGCAAGGATGTGTAATAAACCAGCCCAGGTGGGCTGGATCCCCGCCCAGGTGAACTCCAGCACAGCATCAAGCCCAAGAACTTCTAATCATGAGGCTGAACTGGGAATATGAATCCAACCCCTATTCACCTATCCAACCTCTAGAAGAACGTTTTATTTTTTTCTCCCTCCTAACTGGATGGGATTGAAATGCTTGACAGCTCCTGTTTGAGATAAACTAACACACTGGACAGGGAAGAAAAATTATTAAAAACTCGAGAGTCCTGACAAGACACTTCAGGAAGAATCCTTCATGTGTTGCCTGGACAGGGAAAGCATTATAGGGAGAGGGGAAAAATATGAAGGCCATGGTTCCCATTGGTCCAGAAAAGGGCGGAATAGAGAATTCTCACTCTGCCCAGCTGAAATTCAAAGCCGGGAGCACCCCTGAAAGCAACAGCCTGGATCCATCAGAAGCATCCTGGGATGATCACGACGGGTTAGTATTGTGAGTTGTGTCACCAGAATTTGACAATGACATTAAAACAGGAAGAGGTGACTTGGCACCCCCCCGGCTCCAGCTTCCCAGGCGTCCTAACCCGGAAGGGAGGCGGCGATCACGACAGCTTGATGGGAAGGTCCTCCCCGTATTTCCGGAGCAGCTTCTGATGGTTGTGGTCCACCGACCACTGCTGGGGCAGGTGCCTGGGCTGCATGGAGTCCAGGAAGTGCTGCCGCCAGCGGCTCTCCAGCTGCATGAGGGAGCGCAGCCCGCCCTGGGTGTGGCGCTGCACCACCTTCAGCCCGTGAGGAACGTAGTTTTCATTGGAAATCCTGTTGAGATACGAAGGACAAGGGTCTGAGGAAAACAAGCACAGGACAGCATCTCAATGGCTCCAGATGCTGTGGGCCAAGGGGCTTCCATGGGGGTACACAGAGAGGCTACCCGACTCCTGAAGGGTTGGTTACTTTGATGCTTTTGAAAACATCTTCTTTCCCATATCTGACTTTTTAAAAATAGTTCGGTCAAGCACAATCAATTCCACAGAAGACATCTGGGGATTCTGAGCTATACTTATGGGAAGACCACTGCATAATGCTCAACCCTACTAGCGGGGGCCCCACTGCCTGGCAGATGATGGGTGGAGAATGGAGGTCTTTCATTTACTGAAGGGTTTCCTTCCTACTGGCTTACCCTTCTTTTTTTTTTTTTTTAATATTTATTTATTTGACAGCGCTGAGTCTTAGTTGCAGCATGGGGGATCATCAATCTTCGTTGCAGTATGCGCAATCTTTAGCTGCGGCCTGTGGGATCTAGGGCTTCCCTGGTGGCTTAGATGGTGAAGAATCCACCTGCAGGGCAGGAGACTCGGGTTCAGATCTAGTTCCATCAGATCCAGGTAAAAAACCTGCGCCATTTAATGAGAAGATGAAGCCCTGCCTCCTTTCTCACTAAGATGCCTTGTGAGCAGTGCCTTCAACTCCTGTGAATGAAAGGATTTCCCTGCCTGGGATTCAGTTCCTCTCCCTGCATCCACACCCCACTCTCAATCCTCCCCGTATAGCCTGTTCGTGCCTTCCGGGTGTTTGTGGGGTATGTTCTCATTTAACTCACAAGCATACCACTAACTTGCCTAACTTTCCCCAAATAGCTGTTCTTCTTGGTCCTAGACATCCAAGCCCAGCACTCTCCCATCCAAGGCGGCAAGATGAATTTACTAGATAGGTTGGTCACCGAAAAGGGAAATGTAGCTGTTTTAGGAAATACATCCGGGAACTGGTTAAAGAAGCTAGTCTCCTTAATTTGTAATATAACCTTAACCTTAATTTTGATGTATCTAAAATAGAGTTTGGAAAATAGCCTTAGGAATAATTTTTAAATCTTGAAAGATTTTTAAAAAATACAGGATATGATGTTAGCAGAAACCAATAAGAAATCTAGATCCTACCTCACAGGAGGGAAAGAATTGTTATAAGAAACAATTAAGACAATATATATAAAGTTTATTAACTGGGCTAAATAGATTAGCATATCTATAAAAATTTGTTCAATAAATATTTGTTGCTATAATTAAGTTTATGGGAGTATTTTTTTTTTTTTTTTTTTTAATAATAAAACACTATAGGCAACCAGCAGCATTATCAGGATTTGTGAACTTACCAGTTCAGTTACTTCAGTCCCTGGAAAGAACTGACAAGTTGGGAAGCAAACTATAACAGGCAGCCCAGAGTTTTTAGCATCTGGGCCATGTTGCCATTCATTTCTCAGGAGTATAAAATGCCTCTCATCTAGGGACACTGAATTAAATGATATGAATTCAGTGAATTCAACTATGTACTCCTGGGGAAAGAGAGAGAAAGCAAGCAAGGAAGCAAAAACGTACAAAGTAATTTAAATACTAACAACAATCCTGACCAACATGCCATTCAGCAGGCCAATACCCTGGAGGGCAGGTTAGAGACAGGAAACATGAATCCCTGTGTCTCAATTCCCACCGACCTGGATAAGGGAAAAGATGCAAAACCACACACACTTTACTTCACAGGCAACTCCAGAGACTGGAGGGATATTTCTTGACTCTGATTTTCCTCTTACGTGCTGACCAGAAGATTTCTTTCTGCAGAGAATGCGTAAGGTTCAACTCCGGTGCCTTTGAACTCTCCTGCTCATTATGAAAATGGATGGACATAGGGATATGATCTTAAAAGGTCAAGGACAGAGGGCAGGTCTCCTCTAGAAAGTTAATCAGCAAATCGACTGCTCTGTCCCACCTGCCTGGATATCTTGAGCCACACAGACTCAGCGGGGTGAGCCCGAGGCTGCCGCGGGGCACCTGCTTCTGCCCTACAGGCACTCAAGCCGAGCAGCCGGTGTAAAGACACTGGACCAGTCCTCACGCCCCTCTGGGCAGGACCGCAGATCATACCTGGTCTCTAGGCTGGCTGCCTCCTGAAGCATCTCCTCCGTGACCGTGTCTGTGCGATAAAACTCTCGCAGCGCCCGCAGCAGCTCCTCCTTCCGCTGCGCAGGCAGGCTCTCGGCGTTGAGCAGGGCCCTGGCGCCCGAGCGCACCTGCCGGCGCTCAGGGTCCTCCAGGAGGCGCAAGCCCTCCTCGGAGCCAATGGGGGCCTGGAACTCCCTGGCCAGCTGCTGCTTCAGGTGGTTGTCGTAGTAGTTGGAGATGGCGTGGCAGGAGGTGCAGAGCAGCAGGACGTCGTGGGAGTTGTGGTCCTTCATCTCGATGGGGAAGTGCTTCCGGTACTCGTGTGGGATCACGTTCTTCCTGCGGGCGCCCGGCGCAAGGCAGCGCGCGTTAGCAGAGACACAGACCGAGCACGGCGTCGGCAGGTGGGCTACTGGGATTCCGATCTGGGTCTACACACCACTGAGGAGCTGGGGCCCCACAACCCAACAGGGACGACATAAAGGCCCGACCGCCTATGCCGGTCTCCGCCCACCTGCCTATGGCCCTTGGGTGCCCCCCTCCTTGAAGTGAGCGCAGACCACCTGCTCTCTGACTCTCCTGGCAAGCCAGGGGTAGGAAGAGGCTGATAACCACCTCTGGGAAGGCTGTGCTCCCCAAAGGAGAAGTATCTGAGAAATGAAAAGAAACTCTAATGGCCTTTAACATCTGGAAAATAACCCTCTCAAAGCATGCAGCAGGTAACCACTCTTCCCGAAATTCTGGAAGCCTGGTGATCTGTAAGAGCCCGTTTCTTTCATCTGAAGAGTCCCTTACTCTCAAATCATTTCCCTGGTTCATCGAAGTCCGTCACTGTCTTCTAAGGAGAACTAAGTTCTCAGGGAAAACTCCTGGCCACCACAACTATTTGCCTTACTTTGCAAGGAGAGAGAGGAGCCAAGTGAGTTATTCCACCTCAGTAGCCAGGGAGAAAGCCCGGGTGTCTGGGTACCGGACCCAGTGGTAACGTCACCCTCACTGCCTGGGGACCTTGACGCAGAGTAATCTCAGACTATTCCAGAGTGTGCCTTCAGGTCACCCGGATACTCATGTACCCAGGGTCACAAAGCCTGGGAGCCACTCAAGGGAGGATCGCAAGGACACAGAACGGCAGCTTCTGAAGGAACTGGTCTCCGTTCCTTCATGAGCAAAAGGGAACGACTCTCTTCATGGCAAACTGTTTTGATAAGAGTGTTTCATTCCGGAGACTAAAAACTGGCTCTGGTGGGGGACGTCGGGGCGGTGGGGGTAGCGGCAGGCACCGCTACAGCAAGGTCAGGCAGAGTGTCGAAGCTCTCGGGGACACTGGGATGCCCCCTGGGGACAAGTCTCCAAGCCAAAGTGGGCAGACTCAACCAAGCCCGCCGAGGGCTCTGCGTGTGGCTTGAAGGGCACCTTCCATCAGAGGCAGACAAGGGGGCAGCCCCACCCTGCTGGACACTCACCGAATGTACGAGTCTTTCTTGCCACACACTACACACAGGTTCTCTTTAACCATCAAGTAGTAGTCTCCCGGGGATTCGGGTCTGCCCGCAGGTTCAAACTGCAGCTTGACCACAAAAGGCTCTTCACTCACCAGCTCTTAGAGGAAAGAGGCAGCGTTAGCGCATGACCGTCTGCCCACCTCTCCCCCAGGGAAGAAGCGCCACCTCAGTTGTTCTCTGCTGTGTCCTGGGCAGAGATCACTATTTCTGGGCTTTGAACACCTCCATCCTGCGTGTCTCTAGGGCTCTCTGCCTTCTACACATCGCAACCCTCTCCCTGATCTCAGGCCCACTCCAGTCAGTGCCTGCATGCACCTAATTATAAATCAAGTATGACAGCTGAATCTCAAACCTCCGATGCCTTTGTCCAGGTACCACTGAGCTTTTCTTCGATCACAAGTGCAGAGGGGCTGTCCATCAGGAGCATGGAGAAAGCAGTTATCGTAGAGAGGTGATTTTCTGTGGGGAAGGGAGAAAGAAATCTAAAATTTGGAGCAAACTATTGATCAAGGTATCAATTACCTTCCTATATTCTGAGTGACCCAAGCCATTCAACACTAGGCTCATACGTTACATTTATGGGCGGGGAGGTGGGGGGAACATGGTGAGAAACCATGTTTACTCCTCCATCTACAATGGGCTAGGAAAGAGAAATTAAAATGAATTAGTTTATACCATTAGTTTTTATATTTATAGATTGGGAAATTAGGGAGTAAGCTGGGTAGTGTTTACATGGTTCTACCATGAAAGCAAGCAGGAACAGGACATGAAGAAATTTTCCTGTAATCACTGGATTAAACCAAGTCAATTAAAATTCAAGCTCAAGTAATGAGTGCCATGTGGATTTATTTCTGGCTCATACGCAATGCTTGCTTCAATTTAATCATCCAATTCCTAAAGGCATTTTGCTTTGAGGAACCAAACTTCCACTCCAAAGTATTTATTAGTCATCATTCTGCAATAGAGACATAAGCTATACAGGAAAATTCTCATTGACTAGAGGATAATGTAAGTTTAGGACCTGGATACCATTCTAAATAATCAAATACCAAATGAGTAAGAAATCGAATGATGCATTTCTCCTGAAAAGTATGAGGCACTTCATGTTACTTTCACAGCTCTCCTGAAGCAAGCAAAGAATAATAATTATACCCCTTGGTGGCTCAGATGGTAAAGAATCTGCCTGCATTGCAGAAGATCCAGGTTCAATCCCTGGGTAGGGAAGATCCCCTGGAGAAGGGAATGGCAACCCAGTTCAGTATTCTTGCCTGGAGAATCCCATGGACAGAGGAGCCTGGCAGGCTACAGTCCATAGGGTTCACAACTGAGTGACTACACTTTCACTTTTCTCATTTATAACAGAAGTACAGATCTAAGGCTGTATCAAGGTCAGTGACAAAGCTAGGTTAAGCACTCCTCATTTCCACTTCCACTGCTCAAAAATAAAACAGTAGAAGGGTAAAAGGGAAAAGTACACAAATAGAGGCTAGCTCCAAGTGTCCTTGAAGGAAAGGAAAAATAAAAATCCTTGGCGAGCCCCTGCCACCTCACCACACAAGCCTTCTTCCCAGACCCAAGGTGAAGCATCGTGCCTTTTGCTGCAGGCTGGGCCCCTGGATCCGCTAGACACAGAACAACTCAGTTACCTGGCAGAATAGCCCACTCCCAGGGGCTTTCTTTTATGTTTTCTGGGGTCTCTCCCTTGGTGGTTGCCTGGCATCGTTCCATCAGCTTTCGACTTCTTATTTCTTATTTTCTGCTGAGATTCTGTTGCTTCCCCATTAACCTCTTCTCCTGAGCGGCTAAGCCCTTTGCTTCGGAATGGGATATCTACCACATCCTGACATTTCTCTAAGATTTTTCTCCAGACAATGTGGTCATCATTTTCTTCTAGAGTTGAATTCCTAGAGAAAGGGTATCCAAGAAGATGGAGAAAGAGAGCCACTGAAATCTGGGCATCCCTGGCAGCATAAATTACCTGAAGAGAAAAGTTAGAGATCAGTAGAATCCAGAAGGCAGACCAGAGAGAGCAAGTTCAAAGTCAGTCACAAAGACAAGAAAGAGACCACTTCCAGGTTCTAATTCAAGATGCACAGTAACCCAGGCACCATCTACTGCTTAAAACGTTTTCATTACAAAAAAATTCAAACTAGACAAAAATAAACCAAATGGTATAATGAATCCTCATGTAACATAGATAAAATAATGACTTATTCTACATGCTTGAAATTCCTAATCTATATAAATCAGTGAAGTTTCCTTCTATCTGCTACCAAACCTACTGGACAGATTTTCCTCCAGCTTGGAGTAGGGTACTTATCACAGGTCTGACAGCTAGTACATGAATTTCACTTTGGAAATGGTCGTCATCTAGAACAACTGACACCAAGATTCATTAAGAGGCCTGTGTGACTACTGATCAGAGACAAACTGCTGTACATATTAATATGATATGTAAAACAAGAAAAACAGCTTCAGACATGGACCTCAGATCAAAAGTCACAAGGGTCCATTTCTGGAATTTATGTATTTAACAATAGTAAGTCATTCTCTCAAGCAACTAGGCACAGGCAAGCTGGTCATAAATAAAAGTAGTCAAGACTATTAATTTAATTACTAGCTCTTCCTAACAAAGCATGTAAGGACTTTAATGAAAATTCCTTTAATTCACCTTTAATAATCAAGGCTGGTAAATAACACTATTCGTATGGATCTTTTTTCTGTGTGTGCTTTTAGAATAACAAAAAAAGAACATAATACTAGAAAAAGTTTAGATAAAATTTTCCACGTAGACTCAACCATCTATATCTCTGTCAGCAAGCAGTCTCCCACAGGGAAAGAAGGTGTTTGAATGTGAAGAGTGCAGAATACTTTTTTAACAAATTGTTTTCAAAAAAAAAAAAATTGTTTTCAAATGATAAGGAATCCAAGGCACTTTCAACAAATGGTGCTGGAATAGCTGGGTGTTCACATGCAAAAGGATAAATTTGGACTCCCACTTCAGACCACACACAAAAATTAACTCAAAATGAATTAGGAGAACCTAGGTGTAAGAGCTAAAACATATGATTCTTTGAAGAAAACATAAGAGTAAGTGTTCATGACCTTAGGTCAGGCAACAATTTCTTAGATATGATAGCAAATGCATCAGGAATAAAAGAAAAAATAGATAACTGGACCTCAATAAAAATTAAAACTTTCAAAAAAAAAATTAAAACTTTCATGCTTCAGATGATCCCATCAAGTAAGTGAAAGGAAAATTTGCATAAAATGGGAGAAAATATTTATAAATTATATATCTGATAAGAGATTAGCATCCAGAATATATAAAGAATATGTATGCATGCACACACACGTCTGTTAAAACTCAACAATTTAAAAACAAACAACACAATTAAAATGTGAGCAAAGGATCTGAAAAGACATGTCTCCAAAGAAGATATAACATTAGACAATAAGCACATGAAAGATGCTCAGCATCATTGGTCACTAGGGAAATATAAATTAAAACCAAAGCAAACACAATATGGAAAATTGGAACCCTCATATATTACTGGTGGGACTATAAAATGATACAGTTACTTTGGAAAATAGTTTGGCAATTCCTCAAAACAGTTAAACATAAAGTTACCATATGACTCAGTAATTCCATTGTAGGTTATTTACCCTAGAGAACTGAAGATGTATGTCCACATAAAAACTTACACACAGATATTCAGAGTGGTATTATTCATAACAGCCAAAAAAAGCGAAAGCAACTCAAAGCTCAACCAAATGATGAACGAATAAACAAAATGTGGTCTATCCTTACCAGGAAGTATTATTTAGCAATTAAAAAAAATGAAGTACCAGCTCACATGAGTTACTGCAATAAACTCATATTTCTGCTTTGGTTTACTCAGTGTGCAGAGTTTGGGTTTTGACAAGTGTAAGCTATATAGTGGTTAAATCACAGACGATCTGGACCTAGTAATATCAGGGATGGCAGAGACTGGGGGCAAAGTGTCATCAGGAAAAATAGGGATTATGGGAAAATCTACATATTAAATAATGAGATAACCAGCACCACCACTTCTACTCAGCTACCAGAATATAGGCTGTGGGGCTTATACTTCTTGGGTAGAAGACTAGAAGATTTACGTCTGGAGAAACTGAGTGGCCTGAGAGAAAAGACTTACCGTTATTGACATTTGATTATAATTTATAGTTACTGATAATAAAACCCACTAGTCAAAAAAATTTGGCCGTATGTGCTATGCTCTCACTTCATTTCTTTAAATGTCAAATTTAAATATTATTTTCTATATTTTACAAAATCTCATTAAGCATTATGTTTATAACTTTTAAAAAATAAATATTTTAAATGAAGAATGAATAAGAATCTTTGGAAATTCTGAATTTTCATAATAATATGGATCACAAATCTGGTTTCAAATTTGCTGGCAATTAACCTTTTCTCCCCAATGTTTTATTTTGAAAGTTTCAAACCTACAGAAAAGAATGACAACTAACATTCACAGCTGTCAACATGTGCTTTATCTCTTTATAATACATACACCAAATACTTCTCTTTTGGCTGAACATATTTCAATATTAAGTTGCAGCTACTATGATACTTCCTCCTTAAATACTTTAGTGCATATCTTCTAAGAACAAGGACACTCTCCTACATAATCACACCACTGTCACACCCAAGAACTTTACACTGACAAAACACAACAATACATGGTTGCATTCTAATGTCTCCAATTGTCCCAAACATGTCTTTTAGAGATGCTGCATGACTCAGGATTTTTCATACATTTACAGAATTGTGCAATCTTCACCACACCAATTTTAGAACATTTTCATCAGCCCAGTAAAAAATCTTATATCCTTTAGCAGTCATCCCCTACTCCTTCCAGTCCTAAGCAACCACTGATTTGTTTTCTGTCTACAGATCTGCCTGTTAGGAACACTTCATATAAGTGGACTCATACAATATGTGATCTTGGGTAACTGGCTTCTTTCACTTTTTAGCATAATGTTTTCAAGACTCATCCATGTTGTAGTATGTATCCTTTTAACTGTTGAATAGTATTCTATTGTATGGCTATACTGTGTTTTATTAGTCATTCATCAATTGGTGCTTGATTCAATAGGCCAGTAGATTCAACTGGCGGTTTAATGTCTCCTTCATAAATAGAAATGGATAGCCAAGGATCTAACATTTGAAAAAAAATCCTTAACATGAAAGACAAAGACCAAATCAAACATTTAAAATTAGTAATTCAGAGGAAAAGAAGGCAATGAAGGAAGGAAAAAAAAACTTCAGAACCTTCAATACTCTAAGATAAGAGATGTTATTAAACAAAAATGAAAAGTTATTTTAAAGGTGAATATTCAGAGAAGATCAGGAGCTCTTATAATAGGAATAATTAAAAATTTGAGTGAAATATTGAAAGATAAACTTGAAATTTTTCAGAAGATAAAACAAAAAATACAGAGATGGAAAATCAAAGAGAAAACATTTTACTAAGAAAATGAGAAGATTAATTCAAGGGATCCAAAATACATATAATATGAATTCTAGAAACAAAAGGGAAATTTTCTAAGAAATATTTTGAGACTAATTCCCTGAACTGAAAGACATGAGCTTCCAGATCAAAAGACTCCACTGAATTCTAAGACTATAGGGGAAATGGCTCACACTAATGTATATCATCATGAATTTAAAAACCAAGAATAAAGAAGATTTTTCCAGAAAGAAAAACAAGTCACATACTCAACATCAACACTGGAAGCTACAAAGAGCACTGCCTTCAAAGTTCTGAAGGAAAATGATTTCCACCCTAAAATGCTATCCTCAGCCAAAGTATCAGTGTCAGAGGAAACAAGTATCTTTTCAGACATGCAAGGTGTCATAAATTAACTTCCCATGCTCCTTTTCTTTTTTTTTTTTTTAAAATATGGAACGCTTCACGAATTTGCGTGTCATCCTTGCGCAGGGGCCATGCTAATCTTCTCTGTATCGTTCCAATTTTAGTATATGTGCTGCCTTTTCTCAGGAAGCTAGTTTGAATGTACTCCACCAGAACAAGAAAGTGAAAAGACACAAGATTTGTGAAACAGAGGACCTGCAATAGAAGAGAGGTGAAGAGAATTCCCACTCTGATGGTAAACACAAACAGGATGAGAGTCTGGCAAGCAGGGCTACAGAGCAACCACTCCCGAAAGAAACAGGAAGACCAAGGGCTCCACGAGGGCTAGCTCCAAGGGAAACTTAAACTGTGTCTGAACCAGCAGAGAGGAGAGTCTGGAGTAGACATAGTTAACAGGTATACAGAAAACTAAGCAAGCAAAAATATAAATTACTACTCCTGGGAAAACAAAAAGTTGTATAAGAAAAAAACTGCAATTGACCATGTGGAGTAGTTATAAATAATATCAATATAAGTAAATATTAATCTGATAAAAATGACGATTTACCTCTTTTGGGAGCATGGGGGAGGGAATAAGTATCTGGGGATACAGGAATTGCAAGAGCACTAAATCATGTTTTCCATAGCAAGAAGTCAAAAGATAATAAGTAGAAAAGGAAAGAGTAATATATGCGTGCAATTTTAAAATATAATGATAATTACCAAAAAAAAAAAGGAAATTGGATGCCTCTGAAAAGGAAGAGCAATTAAGAATGGGGGAGGAAGGCAGGAGAACTGCTTGCTGTTCCTTATAAGTCGTCTTATAACACTGTTTTTTTAAATTAGAATTTTTATTCATGATAAGAATTTTACATTTTTCTGAAATCCCTGGCATATAGTAAATGCTCAATAAAAAAAAAAAAACCAGAACAGGTAATTTTACCCTTTTATTCAAGTGGCATGTACATTATTATAGAGCATTTATCTTGAGTATCATCAATGAGGCTATTTTAAGGCATTTCCACCCAACATATATCATTTTGAGGCTTAGAGTGTTTTAAATAATTATACTTTACAAGCAATGACTCTTCCACTCTTCAACTACTCTGATAAGAGAAGTACCTGGTCCTCAGTAAGATTCTCAGCATCCCAGTTGCTGCAGCGAAGCAGAAGGGACTTGTCAAGAGGAAAGTTCAAAACAGTCTCAGAGAGTGATTTCAGGCTAAGCCCATTAGAGAGCAAATTGTTTCTGCAAGAAATAAACAAAACCATGTGTCAAAAATGGGCAAAGGACAAGAACAAGACAATCCAAAAGAGGCATATAAATGGCCAATAAACAAATGACAGATACTCAATCTCACTACATCAAATAAAACAAAAAGTATATACAATTTTAAACTCTATCAGATTATGAAGATCTTTAAAAATAACTACATCTAGTATTGTGGAACATGAAGAATTACAGTCTAATGTAAAATTTGTGAGCTGAACACTTGTTCAATCTTTATGAAAAGGTTTGTCAACAAATGTTGTTTGTTGTTCAGTTTCCAAGTCATGTCCAACTCTTCGTGACCCCATGGACTGCGGCACGCCAGGCTTCCCTGTCCTTCACCATCTCCCAGAGTTTGCTCAAACTCATATGCATTAAGTCAGTGATCATATCCAACCATCTCATCCTCTGTCGCCCTCTTCTCCTCGTGCCTTCAATCTTTTCCAGCGTCAGGGTCTTTTCCAGTGAGTCATCTCTTCCCATCAGGTGGCCTAAGTATTGGAGTTTCACCTTCAGCATCAGTGTTGCCAATGAATATTCAGGGTTGATTTCCTTTAGGATTGACTGGTTTGACCTCCTTGCTGTCCAAGGAACTCTCAAGAGTCTTCTCCAGAACCACAGTTTGAAAGCATCAATTCTTCAGCACTCAGCTTTCTTTATGGTCCAGCTCTCACATCTGTACATGACTACTGGAAAAACCATCGGTTTGACAGAACGTATCTTTGTCAGCAAAATGAGGTCTCTGCTTTTCAATATGCTGTATAGGTTTGTCATAAACCTAGTAATGTCTAGGTTTCCACAGTCTTCCAAGGAGCAAGCAATCTTTTAATTTCATGGCTGCACCCACCATCCACAGTGATTTTGGAGCTCACGAAAATAAAGCATGTCACTCCTTCTTTCCTCTTTCACCTCCATCAAGAGGCTCTTTAGTTCCTCTTCACTTTCTGCCATTAGGGTGGTATCATCTGCATATCTGAGGCTGTTGATATTTCTCCCAGGAACCTTGATTCCAGCTTGTGATTAATCCAGCCCGGCATTTCGCATGATGTACTCTGCATATAAGTTAAATAAGCAGGGTGACAATATACAGTCTTGACTCCTTTCCCAATTTTGAACCAGCCCATTGCTCCATGTCCAGTTCTAACTGTTGCTTCTTGACCTGCATACAGATTTCTCAGGAGGCAGGTAAGGTGGTCTGGCATTCCCATCTCTTTAAGGATTTTCCACAGTTTGTTGTGATCCACACAGTCAAGGCTTTTTTTTTTTACAGTCGAGGCTTTTTTAGTTATCAAAATTTTGAACAGAAATATTCTGTGATTTGATAATTCTACTTCTAGTAAATTATCCTTGGACAAATGTACATAAAACAATCTTCATTACAGCACTATTTATAGTAACAAAGAACTAGAAACAATGTAACACCCTCAATAGAAGACTAGTTAAATATCCCTGCAATTAAATTCCATACAGTTGTTAAAAATAAGGATGTCGATCTATATTGATGTGAAAAGATGTCCATGACATATTAGCAAAGTAAAAAGAGATTATGAAAGAAAACATGTGTATGATTCTTTGTATTCATATATATACAGTACACAATAAATGTGTGTATGTGACTCTAGGTATGTGAGAGGGAAGAAGCACAAAGAGTTAAGTAGAAAGATATTAATCAAATGTTAGTGATGCTATCTCTGGGTGTAGGGTTTGCGGTGATCAGAAATCTTTACATTTTTTATATTTGAATTGTCTAGTATTTGTGCATTACTTTTCAAATTTGAAAAATATGATAAGGCTTTCTTCACTGAGGGAGTGAAGGTACCATCAAATCAAATCATTTTCTACTCTTTTAACACTTTCTGATTAAAATAGCTGCAGGGAGGTGAAAAAAATTAATTTAGCCAAAGACTGAAGAGTTCAAATAAAGGTTAATGTAAAATTAAGAATATATCAGTCCAAAAATAAAAAGAACAAATCAGTCTACACAAGTGGAGCTGACTTCCTGGTTACCAGGTGAGAGCTTAAAAGTTTTAGAGGAAGCTAAGAGATGAGGTTCCCATCAGTGTTAAAATATACAGGACTCCCTCGGCTACTCTGAAAAATGAAATCATTATAATGATAAAGAAAAGGAAGTCTTTCCTTACAAAAACAAGCAGTAACTTGATGGATTTCATCACCCCCAAACAGCAGCACTGACTAAAAAGTTAAAAAAAAAAAAAGGTCCAGACATGTTTATGTAAAATATATAAGGTCATGGTTCAAATCATGGAAATGAAGACTTTGGGGGAGACAAACTGCTTTCTCTTTAAAATCTTTTCATGTTTTCCTTTATAATAGTAATTATAAAAGAAAGAATACTTACTGTTAAAAATGCAGACAATAGAGAAGAGTAATCGGTGAAAAGTGAAAGTCCCCCCCCACTTCCACGCCTCAAGAATAATGACCCTTATGAGTTATGTTGTGGCCCTTCCAGATACTTTCTACAGATAAACAAGCAAAGAGGTGGCTAGAGAGAGGAGCAGATACAGTTTTTTAGTATTTGTTCTAAAACTTGCTCTATCACTTAATGCCTCGGGGACCTCCTTTCATGACAGTAAATACTTACTTTGTCCTTTTTTATTTTATTTATTTTTTAAATTTTATTTCTGGCTGCACTGGATCTTGGTTGCTGTGCATGGGCTTTCTCCGGTTGCCGTGGGCAGCAGCTGCTCCCTCGCTGCAGCGTGCAGGCTTCTCACTGCGGTGTCTTCTCTTGTGGAGCGCAGGCTCTATGCACGTGGGCTACAGTAGTTGTGGGGTCCAGGCTTAGCTGCTCTGTGGCACGTGGGATCTTCCAGGACCAGGGATTGAACCTGGGTTCCCTGCATTGGCAGGCATATTCTTACCCACTGGACCACCAGGAAAATCCTTATTTCAATCTTTTTAACATCTATCCAATTTATCAAGCCTTGGTATTTCGTAATTTATGAAATCATCACCCTCATTGAAAGACAGCACTTGGTTTTTATTAATTCAATTCCATTTAGGTCATTAATTTTTTTTTTAATGTCATATTTGGGAAAGTTTCACATTTTTTGAGGATGAATTAAAAACAAGAGGCCATCTTGGCCACTTCAAAGTTTCACTAGGAAAGATTCCAGAATCATCCACAACAGTCTCAATAATGAATTATCTTCTGCTAACATATAATAAAAAATACAGACAGCATGAAGAAGAGAACAGCATTACCAAGAAAATGTTTGTTCCTTTCCAAAGTCAAATGAAAGTATCAACCTCTTACAGCCAACATCAGGGACAACCTATAGCTAAAAGTGTTAAGTATAATGTCAAATTTCTTCTACTATAATGTCAAAATTTTTAAATTTTACTACTGAAGTATTCAATAATAAAATAAAGAATGTTTAAAATTTTAATAAGATTTCATTAGAAATTAAAAAGCTAAATGCTTCATTCTTATATCTAGAGAAGTTTACAGTAATATTCCGCTTTGGCCAAATTTTAACTTTGACACTTAGCCATTCTGCATGTAGCCGTGTAAGTAAGGGTACTTATAACTTCTATATGCTCACAATGCCTGGGTATGTGCTCAGTTGCTAAGTCATGTCTGACTCCTTTGCGACCCCATGGACTGTAGCCCTCCAGGCTCCTTGGTCCGTGAGATTTTTCAGGCAAGAATACTGACTGGAGTGGGTTGCCATTTCCTTCTCCAGGGGATCTTCCTGACGCAGGGATTGAACCTGCGTCTTCTGCATTGCAGACAGGTTCTTTACCACTGAGCCACCGGGGAAGCCCATATACTCATAAAGAGGACTATAACTGGATAGAAAGTGATCTGGAAGGACAAATCAATCGAATGATCACGGTGCTGAAGGTGGTAGTAGTAATGGTGGTACTAATGATGAGGATGATGACTGAAATTTACACAGCACTCTGACTGTATGTCAAACACTATTTCTAAATTCTTTGCCTAGCTTAACCCATTCAATCCTCACACCAATCCTATGAGATGGGAATATTATTTCTACTTCTTATAGACCAGGGAACTGAGGAACAGTGAGGCTCAGTAACTTGCCAAAGGTAACACAGCTGGTAAGAGCAAGATGGGGATCCCACCCACATAGTCCGCTCCAGAGTCAATTCCTGGCCACTACACACACGTCCTCTAAGAGCAGTGACTGTGGGCACTATGGTGACCCACGGACGAAAGAGCAGATAAAACCAAGGAGGGTCTTGGAAAGCAGGAACAAGAAAACCAGACCCTTATTGCCCTTCCCTCCCCCATGAGGTAATTATTAATGGAACAGTACAACCTGTCTCCCCTCCTACCCCACAGGGAGGAGGTATTTGCCTTACTCTTCCCCCAACCCAGTATACGTGCCTCATCCAATCAGCAAATGACCTGCAAGACCCCTGTCCCATCCTTGTAGCCTGGGTATAAAAGTGGACTAAGGATCCCCACTCAACGTTGGTTCTCCCTTGAGCTGGTCTGCTAATAGCGTCTCCCACTCCAATAAACTTTATTTCCCTCTCATTCTGTCTCATGTCTGGAAATTCTTTTCCAACCCACGCCCGGACCACCACAGGCACCCCTGGGAAGCCAGCGCCAGGGGGTGGAGGGCCTGATGAAAAATGGCTGTTATACTCCAAATACTTTACAGAGCTAAAAATATTATACAGTGAAGATTTTAATGTATTACTAGAAAAAATTGATACTTAAGTTTTACTTACTAAGCCAAAATAGAATTTCATTTAATACTAAAAAATTATGGTAAACATAGATTTTAATCAGGCTTTCTCTTGGTTTATCAAATCCTCCAAACTTTTAATATCAGTGTCATGGAGAAAGTCAGGGATAAAGGCTGTTTCAGTCCACACTATTAAAATGTGGACCACAAATATATATGAAAATATACCTTTCAAAAAAGGTAGAATTTCCCTAATAATAGAATGCCAAGGGAAAAGACAATCTCTTCCTCTCAGTGAAGCATTAGGTGTCATTATTTTTGGCCTAAGGCATGCTTTGTACATTCAAATGTCTATCAGGATGAGTCAGGGGTTACAACAGGAGAGGTGGGGACTCTGGGAAGTTGAGCAAAACATGCTCATCTCAAGAGGACAGTGCTATCTGCCAACTGTTACCACTTAGGACTATTGACCTCACATAGTCAAATCACCTTAGAGAAGCCAGAAATACAGATTTTTACATTAAATCTTCTGGATTTATACTAAAATTCCCCAAAATATTACACAGGCCAAAAAAATCTGCAACTCTAATTTGCCCAAGGAGCTCATCAGTTTACAACCTGTAGCTTATAGAGACACCTTATTAACATTTCACTAAAAAGACCAGTTCTAGGTAGCTAAAGTTTTCCCAGAAGGTAGAATATCTCCTCACAAATTCAATAGGCATCTCAGACGCCTCTAGACTTCTAAAGAATTTTAGAGGCTTCATTATTGAGTCTCAGTAACCTCCAACTTTTGCTAAAATATTCACCCCACAGCTACAGGAATCCAAGTGTTCATACAAACCATACCTCTGTCTCATGGCTAGGTATCGGAGGTCCAGGCACCCCTTAACGACGAGGCCATAATCCTGCAGAAGCTTGCTGGCATCTTCTGAACATCCTACTCCGACTTTTAAAATTGTGCCATCTGCCAAAATGTCCAATAATGTTCTTGGTAGTGTTTTTCCTCCACAGATCAGCTTGGGCAAGCGAACCAAGACACAGAAGCCACTTGGAGAGGCCATCTGAAGGAGTGACAAAGGACTGGCTTTGCCTTCTGAATTCACCTGCAACAGAGGAAAACAGGGCCACAGTTCACACTCCAGCACAGCACCAGGGACAACATGACACTGTGACAAAGATGTCTGAGAGGTACTTCCCTGGCTTCCCAGAGAGAAGAGCTGACTAGCCAGGCTCAAGCCTAAGGATGAGCCTTTGCTAACAAATGCAATAGACTCCGAAGCAGCAGCCTGAACAGGTTACTGAGGGCCCAAATATGAGCCTGAAATATGAGCAGGCCATAAATAGTGATCAGCTGACCTGGAGGAGCACTGGGACACACACGCTGGCAGAGTCCTGTGAGACACATTGGTTTTAAAAAGCTAAGGAAATGAGTGCCAAATGAGAATACATTCTTCATTTTCTAGACTCTTTAACGTGCAAGCTAGTCAACTGTCTCATTTACAGGGCATCACTGGCTGAAGATCTGATTTTCACAAAGAGGCAGGAAATACAGTACTAACAATAAGTGGGTACCTGCCGATATAATAAATCCTGGTAGCACAAAGTGCCTTCTAAGCATTTTAAGTTCATAAGCTGTTCATAAAAATGTGTACCGAGCATAAGCTAGGATTCTCATATCTTAGATGAAACTAACTTTACATATTAACTGACTTAGTTTTAATTTTTTTTGCAGTAATAGATAAATTGGAGAAAATGCTTACAGCTAAGGAAATTATTCCTAGAAAAATTTACATACAAAATTCACATTAATTCAAGGTCCCCTAAAGCTCTCCACGGAATCCAAGTTAAGCATCCAATAAATTTCAATCCTTCTCATTTTTCAGGAGAAGAAATGTTAGGGCTACAAATGAGGTAAATTGTCTAAACATGAAGAAATTGGGGCAAAGTCAGAACTGGAACCTGAATTTCCCAATCTGTAGAATTTAGAAGAAACAGTCTAAATCAACAATCATAAAATTAGGAGGGACTTCATCCTCAGCTTCTACTTCTATGCTAAGTAAAACCATGGTTTAACTCACAAAAGCTTTAGGAGTTCCCCTCCTCAGGCACTGCTTTGTCAATGAGGACTATTCCATGTCCTCAAATGTAAGCAGGCCAGTTTGATCTCCAATGTGTCTGTTTCTTGGGACTCAGCCAAGGTCAAAAAGATCTAGAAGAAATTCAACTACTGGTTCCTGTTCTATAATAATTCACCTGGATGTGGTCAAATCACCTTTTTTTTTTTTATTAGTACATAATTCCCTCAATGTATAATATCAGGTCTCTCCAAGAAAAAGCAGAAAATCTCCACTTCTAATATTTGGCACTGCTAATTTGATATAATACTCACTGCTAATTCCTAAGGCCAGGGATCTTTGAAAATCTTTTCAATCAAGTTTCATTGTCTAAAATACATTAAATAAACAGACAGATAAGTTATCTTTTTAACACTGTTTCTGGATTGTGCTTAAGATCTACTGAATGATAATTAAGGTTTTTCTACCAGGAATCCAAATGTTTGATTCCAATAGGTACCCAATTTATACTGAATGTATAATTGGAAGAATAATGCTTCTAGAAGAATCAATTTGACTTAAAGAATAAGCTATCTAGTTTTAATTTCTTATATTTCCCCCTTCTGCCAACATCTTTTTGCCCTGACATCACTTGCTACCCATGGAAAAACAATGAAATTCTTGGTTTACCAATGTTATATTTAATATGAAAAAAATAAACCATATTTTAATTTTGTTAGTCTTATGCAATCCAGTGGTCACTGTCTTTTTTCTCCTTTTTAAATTAGTCAATTCATAAAAAATATTTGGGACACAATAAATATACACATGCATTTTAAATCATATAAATGTGGTACTATACTAATGATACAGATGTTATTAAATACACACAAGAGCAAAAATTTTAAATGGATGATGCCATCAATCATTGTACACAAAATTTCTAACACTTTTTCTGTATTTCAGTGATTCACTTAAAGAGAATTGGTTTAGAGATTATGGAAAAGTCTGTGATTCTTTAAATGACCCCACGATGGCAGCAAGGAGCAAAGAAAAATCTGAAACCATATTTATGGGCTGGAACAAAGTTAACTAGCAGTCAAGAATCTGCCTGCAATGCAGGAGCTGCAGGTTTGATACCTGGGTTGGGACAATCCTCTGAAGGAGGGCATGGCAACCCATTCCAGTATTCTTGCCTGAAGAATCCCAGGGACAGAAGAGCCTGGTGGGCTACAGTCCATAGGGTCGCAAAGAGAACACTACTGAAAAGACATCATGCACGCACACAGAGCACCCGCTCTGTGGAGTTAATGTATCAGTTAAATTAGACCATGGCTTTGAGACAGGAATGAGCTTGTCCATTCGGGCAACAGAATGAAGGCCCAATGAGGCTGGAAAGTAGTAAGAAAGAGGATGGAAAGAGAATAGGAGACAAAATGAGAGATGCTGAGAGAGGCAAAAGAACGTGAGTCATTAAGAACACATAAGTAATTAAGACATCTTGGTTTTATACAAAGCAGTGGAGGCTTTTTAGGCAGGGAACTGAGATGATCAGGTGTGCATTTTTAAAAGATCACTTTGCTAACTCTATGGAGAAGGGATCATAGGTATGTAAGAGTCCAAGTAGGGAGGCCAGTCAGGAGGCATTTCAAAGGTGCAGATAAGAAATACTTGAGGCTTGGACTAGGAAGGAAATAGAGGAGATGTAAAGATGTAGATGATGCAAAATCTATTTCAGAGCTAGCATTGGTAATACTTCCTAAATAGAAGCGAAGGGTTAATAGTAAGGAAAAGGGAAGTGACTTCAGGCAAGCCTGAAGCCTAGGCCAGCAGAGGGATGCTCTTGGGAAAATGACCTTCACTTCATTCAGTCTTTATTACACTAATTATTTGCATCTGTTAAGCAAAACTGTCTATAGCCAGAGACTCCAGAAAAAATCAGGCAGGAGTCAGGGGCCAGAAAGATATTTAACATCTCCATCCCCTGCCTCCAGGAAAAAGGCAATAATAGCTTCTAAAACATGGCAGAATCCTCATTTTGTACAGGATTTATCCATAGTTGCACATCACCATGGGTAACTCGGGGGAATCTGGAAACACATACCTCTGTCTGGGAGAATGTTGTGTTATTTCCTGCTTTCTATAACTGTTTCTTTGAATTTCCATATATTTTGCAATTAAAGAAACTTAACATTCTATAACTGCCTGTTTGTGTATGACTTTCAATCATATCACTTCTGTTAGACAACCTGTAAGAGGGAGGATGTCTTTCTGATTTTAATCTTAAAGGTGGAGAAGACTAGCAATAATACAAATGTGAGAAGAAAAATCAAGAGCTATGTTAGGAACATATTAAGTCTGAGATGACAAGGGAGGATTCAAGTAGAGAGATGAATATAAACAGCTGGAATTCTAATTTTGAAAGTCTTCAGCTTATCAATGACATTTAAAGCCACAAAATTAGATGAGATCCCTTAGAAAAAGAATATAGAGGACATAAGTTAGAGGTGCCGACCCACAGATATGTTTAATATTATTTTTTTGGTCTCCACATTTTAAAAACTGTGTCAGAACTTTTAAATTAGTGGAGCTCACATTTTTTTAAATCTATTATGTTAAGTTTCTTTTTAAAGAACTGGACAATCTGGCAACACTTGGCTTGAACTGCACAGCAGCTTCTTCATTTACATAAGAAATTCTCTAATTCACCATAATGTCTTCTCAACACTGAAGCCAACTGTCATTTCCCATTTATCATGTAGCTGTAAACCACTGTTTCTCCAATACAGAGAAATATTTCTCAGTCCATGTCCCTATCAAAACTAGGAAAATGGAAAATAGATCATAGACCTTGTGTTTAAATAAAAAAGGAAGGGAACATATTTCTTTATGAAATTGAAAAATATTCCCATGCCTTCAAAAATGCAAAACAATCACTCTCCATCATCCACTGACATCTCCTATCTGGAACGTGTAGGCATCTGAGTTTGAACTGGGGTGGGTACAGAGGAGACCAAGGGTAAGTCATCTCAATATTTAGATATGAGATAGAAGGGGGATCAGAAAAGGAAAAAGAAGTAGACCAGGGGCTTCCCTGGTGGCTCAGTGGTAAAGAATCCGCCTGCCAGTGCAGGAGACATGGGTTTGATCCCTGGTCCAGGAAGATTCCACATGTCTTGGAGCAGCTAAGCCCGTGAACTACGGTGCCTGTGCTCTGGAGCAGGAAGCTGCAATACTGAACCCATGTGCCTCAACTGCTGAAGCCTGTGCACTCTGGAGCAGCAGCAGCAGAAGCCACCGCAGTGAGAAGCCCTGCACCGCAGCTAGAGAAAATCCTGCACAGCAGCAAAGAGTCAGCACAGCCAAAAATAAAAATAAATTAAAAAAAATTTTTTTTAAAGAGGAAAGACCAAAAAATAAAATGAAATAAAATAAAAAATAAATAAAAGAGGAAAGACCAGTAAGATAGGAAATAGGAGAGTGTGATGGCATGAAAGCCAGAGAGAATGTCTCGTGTAGGAATTACACAGATGCTCTGGAGAGCTAAAGTAACATGAGTCCAAATGAGTGTCCACCGGATTGGAAAACAAGAAAGCCATCAACTTTATCACTTTCAGTGCAGCAGTATGATAGGATGTCAGATTAGAGTAGGTTGAAGAATAGATGGAGAATAGCAAATTATACTCAGGCAAGTAGAAGAAAAGAAATAATGAAGAGCACAAATTGGTGTAATAGGACACAAACAAACAATAAAGACCAACAACGCCATAAGCTGATTTTTTGAAAAGCTTAATAACATTGATAAACACATGGAAGGGGTAATCAAGAAAAAAGAGAGAAGCAAATAAGCAATGCCAGAAATGAAAAAGGACCCATCCTTACATATCCATCTGATAGGGAAAAAAAAATTGTTAGAGGATATTATAAACAAGTATATGTCTGTAATTTGAAATTTTGAAAAAAAGACAGATTTAGATGAAAAATATAATTTATCAAAACAGACATGAAGAAATAGGAAATATGAATAGCCTCCAAACTATCTTAATATTGTGTTCATAATTCAGAAACCTCCCTTAAAAGAAAATTCCAGATGGTTTCACAAGTAGATTTTAATCAAACACATAAGGAAAAAAGAATTGACAATCTTACACAAACTTTTCCAGAGAACACAAAAATAATGAATAGCCCTAACCTGTTGTATGAAGCCAGCCTCATACTTTAATCAAATTCTGACAAGGTCATTTCTAGAAAATAGAATTATAAGCCAGTATCACTCATGAATATAGATTTTTTAAAAAACACTAGCAAAATGAATTTCAGCAATGTATAAGGAGAATAAGACATCATGACCAAGTTGGGTTTATTTCAGGAATTTAAAAATCAATGTATTTCATCACAACAACAGACTAAAGGAGAAAAACCACATACTCATCTCAAGAAATTCAGAAAATGCACTTGATAAAATTCAACAACTATTCATGATTATAAAAAAAACTGAAATATAATTTATTTATAAAATTGTTAGTTTCAGGTGTAAGACAAATGATTCAGTTATATATATATTTCAGATTAATTTCCATTATAGGTTATTACAAGATATATAATAAACCCTTGTTGTTTATCTATTTTATGTATAGCAGTTTATATCTGTTAATCCCACACTCCTAATTTAACCCTCCTCCACTCCTTTTTCCCTTTGTTAAAAAGAAAATTGATTTGTTTTCTATGTCTGTGAATCTATTTCTGCTTTGTATATAGATTCATTTGTATCATATTAGGTGATATCCTAGAATATCTGTCTCTGTCTGACTTAGTATCCTCTGGGTCCATCTGTGTAGCTCCAGCAATAATATTTCATTCTTAAAAAAAAAAAAAAGAAAAAAACCTCTGGTGAATTCCCTGGCAGTCTGGTGATTAGGACTCCATGCTTCACTGCCGGGGCCTGGGTTCGCTTCCTGGTTAGGGAACTAAGATCACACAAGCCATGCAGTATGAACCAGAAGGAAAAAATAACATAAAACCTCTTAAGAACCAAGAATAGGGACTTCCCTGGTGGTCCCATGGTTAAGCCTCTGTGCTCCCAATGCAGGTGGCCCAGGTTTGATCCCTGGTCAGGGAACTAGATCTCACACGCTGCAAGGAAGATCCCGAGTGCTCCAACAAAGACCCAGCACAGCCAAATAAATTAAAAAGAAAAAGAAACCAAGAATAGAATTGAATATATTTAATCTGTAAACAAACCTTACTGCAGATAACATTTGTTGTGTTCAGTTGCTAAGTCATATCTGACTATTTGCGACCCCATGGACTGCAGCATGCCAGGCTTCCCTGTCCTTCACTATCTCCCAGAGTTTGCTCAGACTAATGTCCAATGAGTCAATGATGCTATGAAACCAACATACTCAACATGAAAATGTTGAAAGCTGTCATTCTACGGTAGGGAATGAGTCAAGGATGCCTACTATCACCATTCATATTGAGCACTATATTATGATCCTGGCCAGCACAGTAAGGCAGGAAAAGAAATACAAAGTGTAAGGATGGAAAGAAAATTCTCACTTCACAGGTGATATAACAGTTTACACAGAAATTCAAAAGAATCTACAAGTAATTAGAATTAATAAGTGTGTTTAGTTAAGCTCTTTAATAAAACTACATTTCTATATATCAGAAACAACATCTTTTAAGATTTCATTTATAAAAGAATTTATTAAATCTCAGAAAACTACAAATACATTACTAAGAGAAGTTAAGGATCTAAATAAATATTTTTGTATTAGAAAACTCAATATTGGAATAAGGTCAGTTCCTCACAAACTGATCTATTAGATCCAATGCAATCAAAATATCAAGAATTTTTCTTTGGTAGAACTTGAAAAGTTGATTTTAAAATATATAAGGAAATGCATGGAGAAGGAAATGGCAACCCACTCCAGTATTCTTGTCTGGAAAAGTCCATGGACAGAGGAGCCTGGCGGGCTGCAGTCTATGGGATTACATGACTTAGCATGTGTGCACCAGGGTGGAGGGAGATGGGTTGGTAGCAATAAAGTGGTAGAACTAAAAATAATAATAATAATAAAATAAAATATATAAGGAAATGCAAAGGACCAAGACAATCCAAGACCTTCTGGGAAAATAACAAGATAGAAAGTCTTGCCAAGAGTTTCTTCAAGGTCCAGTGGTTAAGATTCTGTGCTTCCACTGCAGGGGGCGCAGGTTCAATCCCTGGTCAGAGAACTTAAGATCCGGCCAAAAAAAAAGGAAGTCTTGCTGTCACAGTTATCAAGTCATTATAAAGCAACCGTAACTAAGACAGTTTGTGACCACCAGTGGAAGAATAGAAAATTAGACTACTAGAGTGTCCAGAAATACATCGACTCATATACAGATACTCATTTTATAGTAAAGTAGCATGGCACAGCAGTGAGAAAAAATTTTATCCTTTCAACCAATGGTGCTAGGACAATTGAATATCTATAAGGGGGAAAAATGAAACTCAACTCTACCTCACATCATACACACACACACACCCACCCCTCAATTTTAGATAGAGTATAAAATCTAAATATGCAAGGTGTAAAATCTAAATATCTAAAACTACAAAACTCCAAGAAAATAATATAGGAGAGTACACTCATGACTAGACAGATAAGGGAAGGCTTGTTATATAGCACTGTATAGATTTTCTGATCATCAAGCTTTAAAAGAATGTAAAGGCAATCCATAGAATGGGGGAAGACATTCACAATACACTTAACTCACAAAGGGTTCATAACTAAAATATAAAAGAACTCCTATAATCAGTAAGAAAAGGAAAATTTGATTTTTTTTAAAAAAGGAGGCAAGTGACTTGAACAGGTACTCTATTAAAAAAAGATATCCAAATGATCAATAAAAATTTTTTAAAAAGATGCTCAGTTTCAGGGCTAATCAGGGATATGCAAATTAAAACCACAATGAAATATTAGTACACTTCCATTAGAATAGCTAAAATTTTTAAATCTTACAGTACCAGATGTGGACAAGGATATAAGACAAAGGTAATTTTCATACAGTCTTAGTGAGAAGTTAAATTTTTAGAAACACTTCTGAAAACAATGGGTACACTCATTACTACAGATGAGGTTAAACTAGTTAAACCATCTTGGAATACAATTTAGCATTATTTATAAGAGTTAAAGATATATATAAAACTCCAAGACCCAGAACCCCACTCATAAACACTGTATGCCCAATAATAAGTACATTTGTTCACTTCGGCATTCTTTGTAATAGCCCCAAACTATAAACAACCCCAAAGTTCATCAAATTAAATTGGATAAATAAATCATGATATATTTACACAATGGACATATGGTAATGAAATCACAGCCACACACAACATGGGTAAATATTATAAGCATAATGTTTGAACAAAGGAAGCGAGACACAAAATACACACTTGATATTTTCATTTACATTAAATTTTAAAAGCAGACAAAACTTAACTATAGTGCCTAGGGATGCATGTTTAAGCAGTAAAAGTATAAAGAAAGACCAGAAAGTAAATACCATAAAAACAAGATAATAGTAACCCTGGTTGGGGGGATAGTGATTATGAGGGGTCACAAGGGGAGCTTCCGGGGTGCTAGCAAATTCTGTTTCCTGACCTAGTTTCCAGTTACACACTGTTCTCTTTAGATTAAACCATCCAGCTGTTTTATTAATTTTTTTGTTTCAGGCACTTTTCTTGATGTGTTTTACTTCACAATAAAAAAAGGTTAAAAAAAAAGATTCAAGGAGTAGGTTAAATAGCAGATTAGACAAAACGAAAGAAATAAAAAGGGAACTGAAGAGAGAGCTGAAGAAACTGCAGAATGAATCCAGAGAGGTTAAGACATGCTTAATATAAAAGAGATTACAAGACATGTAGGAGAGCAAAAAAGTTCAGAATGTAGCTGATCAAATTTCAACAAGAAAGAAGAGGTGAAAAAGGAGGGGTAAGAAGAGGAGGAAGAGAAGAAAAAACAGGGTGAAGGCAACCTTCAAAGAGAATTTAGAACTGATGTACAATACCAACCACTATATCCAGGTATCTCTCTGAATCCCAAGCAGGAAATACAGAAAGATGACAACACTTAGCCTCTCTTAGATTCTTAGTGAATCTTCAGAATCAGCAATTCAAAAAGAAGATCTTAGAAGTGTCTACAAAAAATTTGAGTATGTATAAAGAATCAACATTTAGACAGACAGTTACTTTCAACAGCAACAATGGAAGCCAGAAGACAGTGGAAAGTGACCTTGAAACTGATAAGCTGCTAAACTAGAATTTTGTATCCCCCAGTGAAAACATCTTCAAAGATCAAAAGCAAAATAAGGACACTTTCAGAACAATGGGGTTTCTTGATGGCTCAGACAATAAAGAATCTGCCTGCAATGCAAGAGACCCAGGTTCAATCCCTGGGTCTGGAAGATCCCCTGGAGAAGGGAATGGCAACCCACTCCAGTATTCTTGCCCGGATAATCCCAAGTTCAGAGGAGCCTGGGTGGGCTACAGTCTATGTGGTCGCAGAGAGTCAGATACGACTGAGCAACTAACCCTTTCACTTTCACAGAACATTAATAATTAAGTTTACTATCAATGAGCCCTCAAAAAGAGAACTTCTAAACGACAGACTTAAAGAGGATGATGCCAGAAAGTTCTGAGATACAAGGAAAGATGAGCAAAGAAAAAGGTAAACACTTTGGTAAATCTAAACAAATACTGACTGTATAAAACAAGGACAAAAATAATAACTATGCAAATACACAAAAGCAAACAAAAGAGAAAGGGAATCAGAGATGAAAGAATGGAAAGGAGGAGGATGGATGAAGGTTTTTCTGTGGCAGCAATCAGGGAAATGCAATCACACCTGAAGGGAAGTGTGGCATCAGTGGAAGTTCAATACACTGAAGGCTAAAAGGAAGGGGGTTTTGGATTATTTGCCACTTTAAACTTACTCTGCTATAGTAGTTAAACATATCACTATTAAATCAATAGCTCTTACTAACTATTCACTTCATCCTACCTTATTGTTTCTGAAGTTATACTTCATTTGGTTGGAATAATCAAGGTATTTGACAAATGAGAATTTTCCTAATCTACTAAAGCTCAATGTTTACTAATGCTTTCTTCTATTGTTGTTGGTGTAAACATTTCTAAAATAATATAGAAATATGTTAATATTTCTAAAATGACATAATTCTTATACACAATAAACTAAAAATGCCCAATCCTTTCCTGATGGCTCAAGGTCACTGGTATAATTCTTATACACAATAAACTAAAAATGCCCAATCCTTTCCTGATGGCTCAAGGTCACTGGTATAAACTACTACTCAACTATTGCTGATATAAAGAAATACCCTTAGTAGCTCTGTAAGGCCTTGTGTGACTGCCAAACTTTTCCCACACCATCAGGTGTTCTCTTCTTGGTCATCACTGTATTGGCATCTTTAGTTCCTCCTACCAACCACCTGTGATCTGATCTGGTGGCAGCTATTCTGCTTGGGGCCTCCTTTGATTACATTTCCAGGCTCCTGACTATACTCCAGATATCCAGAACACTTAGATCACAGAATCTTGGCAAGGTATTATGCTGAATTAATAAGAGATGTGGAAAATTCTGAAAGAGATGGGAATACCAGACCACCTGACCTGCCTCCTGAGAAATCTGTATGCAGGTCAGGAAGCAACAGTTAGAACTGGACATGGAACAACAGACTGGCTCCAAATAGGGAAAGGAGTACGTCAAGGCTATATATTGCCACCCTGTTTATTTAACTTAGATGCAGAGTACATCATGAGAAATGCTGGACTGGATGAAGCACAGGCTGGAATCAAGATTGCCAGGAGAAATATCAATAACCTCAGATATGCAGATAACACCACCCTTATGGCAAAAAGGGAAGAAGAACTAAAATGCCTCTTGATGAAAGTGAATGAAAGAGGGGAGTGGAAAAGGTGGCTTAAAGCTCAACATTCACAAAACTAAGATCATGGCATCCGGTCCCATCACTTCATGGCAAACAGATGGGGAAACACTGGAAACAGTGACAGACTTTATTTTGGGGGGCTCTAAAATCACCACAGATGGTGATTGTGGCCATGAAATTAAGACGCTTACTCCTTGGAAGGAAAGTTATGATCAACCTAGACAGCATATTAAAAAGCAAAAACATTACTTTGCCAACAAAGGTCCACTTAGTCAAGGTTTTTCCAGTAGTCATGTATGGATGTGAGAGATGGACTATAAAGAAAGCTGAGTGCTGAAGAATTGATGCTTCTGAACTGTGGTGTTGGAGAAGACTCGAGAGCCCCCTGGACTGCAAGGAGATCAAACCAGCCCATCCTAAAGGAAATCCATCCTGAATATTCACTGCAAGGACTAATGTTGAAGCTGAAACTCCAGTACTTTCGCCACCTCATGCAAAGAGTTGACTTGTTGGAAAAGACCCTGATGCTGGGAGGGATTGGGGGCAGGAGGAGAAGGGGACGACAGAGGATGAGATGGTTGGATGGCATCACCGACTCAATGGACATGAGTTTGAGTAAATTCCAGGAGTTAGTGATGGACTGGGAGGCCTGGCATGTTGCAGTCCATGGGGTCGCAAATAGTCAGACATGACTGAGTGACTAAACTGAACTGAACTAAGAATAAGCTAATTCTCCTTTAATCTTATCCTCTTTTTGACTACTCAAAATGTCTGGAAAAGCGGAAAATACTTGTTTCAGTTTTTGCTTTTTAACTTACCCACTCACAGTCGATTCCAAGCACTGGAAAATCTTCTAGCTCACTCCTAAGCGAGGGCTCAATTTGATCCCACTCCACCTCCTGAGACACAGTCATCACCTTTGCTCCGAGGATCCTCTCTTCCCATGAGGCTCTGGGGGCAATGGAGCGCAGCTGGTCCTCTCCTGGAGCGGGCAGCTCTCTCCCACCTGGCACTTGCTGCTGCTGCTGCTGCTGCTGCTGCAACAGCCGCTGCCGGGTCACCGGGCTCGATTTACTCCTCCGGCGCTTGAAGCCCTTCCATAGGACAAATCCCCCGACAGCCACACCAAGAAGGGTGGTCACTGTCAAGGCCACTAAGTGTTTAGACATCTTCAAGTTTCCTGCTGTTTAGGAAAGCATATCACTAACCCAGCAATCTGCAAAACAAATGGCAACAATGTATTTACAAACAGAATTTGAAGCTACACAGAAACAAGTACCCCCTCCACCCCACACACAAAAAAGTTCCATTCACAATCCATGTAACCACAAACTTAAACAATCGCTACAACTTACCATGTCAAACAGTGGTATTTTAATTTCTCCCCCCTTTTGTATGTCCTGCACTCTACTTCTGGGCTTCCCAGATGGCTCAGTGGTAAAGAATCTATCTGTCATTGTAGGAAAATGCAGAAGACAAGGGTTCGATCCCTGGGTAGGGAAGATAAGCTGGAGAAGGAAATGTCAAACCACTCTAGTATTCTTACCTGGAGAATCCCATGGACAGAGTAGCTGGGAGGGCTACAGTCCATAGTGTCACAGTCGGACATGACTGAGCGATTGAGTATATATGCACGTACTCTACCTGTATCTCCATCCTCATCCAAGGAAAAAACCCCTGCCCTCTATCAGTTGCCCAGGGCTCTCTTAATCCTACAAAATCAAAATAGAAAAAATCTAGACTCTTACTTCCACTTGCTGATGTAATGTGAGTAAATTTTAGTTAACAGATCTTCCTTGGGGTGTTTGTGCTTGAACCCTCAATCTCTAACAGTTGAACAGAAACATCTGCTTTGCAATTTGAAAAATCAAATCACCAGCGAGTTGGTGGCGAAACTTACTTTTCTAGAAGGTGTGGGCTGTAGGGGATGGAACAAACAGGCTTGAGTAAACGTGGACTTTCTGTTGTTTGAGAAGTCCTCAATAGTTCTCCCATAGAAACACACTCAATTATCGAGGGTAAACTAGCGCAATGCAAAAGAGAAGACCGACTAGAAATGAAAAAGAGCAGAACTTAAGAGAGCCAAGAGGCGGCTGCAATTTGAAATGTGCACAATATCAAAACAGGATAACACAAATAAGTGAAGCAAGCCAAGTGCAAGAGAAAATTGACACAGATGTCCTATTAAATATATATGCACTGTCTTCCTTTCTATCACAAAATAGTTTCTTCTACATTTTTCATACGTGAAATAAAATTCATTATTTTAGGGCAAGACAAGAAAAACAAAAATTTTTTTCTGTCCTTTGGCCTCCTCTCTCTTCCCACTGTGCATTATGTATCTGCATTATGCATTAACCTAAACTTCCCCATTGGCAGAAATACCTGCTCAATCATAAACAGCAATATTCTCCTAGCATCAATGAGACAACTCCTTAGAGATAACATTCCTTCTTGATCTCACAAGGGGTCACATGGCACTTAGATCTCGGTAATATAAACGGACAATAATACAACATCTGATGTACAGCCCTCAGTACCAAAAATCTTTTATAACTGTGCCTTGACTTCTCAGTGATGGAACAATTCTCAGAGCTTTCTGAGATGCTCTTCCCAGGTTACAATTCTCCAATTTGGCTCAAATAAAGCCTTTCATTTCTTCATTGGATTAACTGATTAACTTTTTTACCGATACTTACAATATGGTTTTTGACCACCTATCTTTTGTTTACCTATTTTTGATAGAAAAAAAAATAAGTATATACTACTATTTCTGTACTATTTTTAAAACAACAGTAAAAGTGTAACAATAGGGAATGGCTATCCACTCCAGTATTCTTGCCTGGAGAATTTCAAGAACCAGAGCCTGGCAGGCTACAGTCCATGGAGTCAAAAAGAGTAGGATCCAGTTGGGCGACCAACACTTTCACTTTCACAAGGGTAACGATAAATGGCAAGTGGCCTTTGGCCTCCGTAATGGAGGGAAAATGTGGGAGAGCAACCATCGAGCACAAGCTGCTGTGCTCCTCTTCACCTTTTCGTGAAGAAGACCCAGTATGTTCAGACTATCTTGATGACTCAAGAGAAGTTAGATACCTGAATTTTATGTGAAATGTCACCATCTTCAAGTGACAGCAATAAATTTAGTTTTTGAAACACCGTGGAAGCGAAATTTAAAAAAATTTGAGGTTTCAATAAATTTTTAAAATAATTTAAAAATTAAACTATTTTGGGTTCCGGGCTACCCATCTGTAGGCTCTGACCTAAAATCTATACTGTTCAAAGACACAGCAATTTGCTAGACCCCACCTATACTTATTAAGTAGCCATGTGTGGATGTGAGAACTGGACCATAAAGAAGGCTGCTGTGCTTAGGTTCTCAGTCGTGTCCGACTCTTTGCAACCCCATGGGTTGTAGCCCATGAGGCTCCTCTGTGCCATGGGGATTCTCCAAGGCAAGAATACTGGAGTGGGTTGCCCTGCCCTCCTCCAGAGGATCTTCCCAACCCAGGGATCGAACTTAGGTCTCCCGCATTGCAGGCAGATTCTTTACCTTCTGAGCCACCAAGGAAGCCCAAAGAAGGCTGAGCACCAAAGAACTGATGTTTTCAAATTGTGGTGCTGGAGAAGATTCTTGAGAGTCCCTTGGATAGCAAGGAGATCAAACCAGTCAATCCCAAAGGAAATCAACCCTGAATTGGAAGGATTGATGCTGAGGCTGAAGCTTCAGTTCTTTGGCCACCTGATGCAAAGGGCTGACTCACTGGAAAAGACCCTGATGCTGGGAAAGATTGAAGGCAGGAGGAGAAGTGGGTGACAGAAGACGAGACAGTTGGATGGCATCACTGACTCAATGGATATGAGTTTGAGCAAACTCTGGGAGATAGTGAAGGACAGCGAAGCCTGGCCTGCTGCAGTCCATGGGGTTGCAGAGTCGAAGAGGACTTAGCAACTGAACAACAATACTGCTCTGTGACTCTTGGTTTCCATTCAATGTGTACTTTACTTTGTTTCAGCCACACCATGCGGCTTTTAGGATCTCAGTTCTAGACCAGAGATTGAACCCAGACCACCAAGGAAAGCCCAGGATCCTAACCGAAAAGCCACCAAGGAACTCCCAATGTGTACTGTTTTTATCAATTTTTAAAACTTTCAACGACAAATTTTTAAAAATACTTTAATATTTACAACAACCGATCATTATGCCTACAGAGATATTCAGCATTGGAGAAAAAATGGAGTCACAACAGTTATTACAGTACTAATGAAAACAACAAAATGGCTATACTGCTCTTAAAATACTTTTTTGCAGAAACTATGCTTCAGAATTCATGTGTACTTCAGAATTCTCCAGTACTTTTACTGAAAAAGAAATTGAGACTTAAATTGAGATTAAAGAACTTGCATAGTGAGATTTCTAGTTAAAATACTCTGAGAAGATTAAAAAAAAAAACCCTTCCCTTTCCCAATCTAACCAATACAAATTTTGGAGAAAATATTAAAGAGATAACAAAAGTTTAACACACAGTTAAACTTAAAAAGAAGACAGGTGTCAGAAATGGAAGAAGGGAACCTGCAGTGGGTAGGAGGTAAAATTGGGCAGAGACCAGAACACATACCAGCCCCAGTGCTGGGGTATATTGCCAGCCCAGGGACAAAAGTCGAGGCCACAGGCCCAGGGCACAGCAGAGATGAGGGAAAGTGTTGCCTTGTTCAATCAAAGAACCTCTAAGTGTTCACCCACCATGGCCCAGGTAAGTCACCCACCCAAGGATGAGAATATGAACAGTTCCTTGGAGATTGACCAAGATGGTAGAATAGAAAGACCCTGAGTTCATCTCCTCTCACGAGCACACCAAAACCACACCTATCTACAGAACAGCCATCTATGAAAAAAGACCAAAACCTCCTGAAAAGATTGTCTACAACTAAAAGACACAAAGAAGGAACCACAAGATGGGCAGGATGGGCGGGAGTCATGATATAAAGTCCCATGCTCACAGGTGGGCAACTCACAAACTGGAGAATAATTACAGTGCAGAGGTTCTCCCACAGGAGTGAGAGTTCTGTGTCCCACGCTGGGTTCCCCATCCTGGAGATCCTGCACCAAGAAGACTAGCCCCAGACCATGTGGCTCTGAAGGGCAGCAGGGCTTAATTTCAGGAGTCCCAAAGGATTGTGGGAAATACAGACTCCACTCTTGAATGACACACAAGATCTTACCAGCACTGGGGCTCAGGCCAAAAGCTGTCATTTGATAGGGGACTGGGTCAGACCTACCTGCTGGCTTTGGAGAGGCTGGGGGTGGCTGCAGCTGGCAGCAGCTATATTTGGGAGCTCAGTCAGTCATATAAGCCAGTGCTGATCTTTGCTCCTCCCTCTAGTTCATTAGAGCCTGTGGCCCTACCCAATAGCTTGGAGGCACCAATGTTGGGATGCCTCAGGCGAAACAACTAACTGGGTGGTGACATAGCCACACCCATAAGCAGACAGGCTACCTAAAGACTTCCTGAGCCCACAGCCCCCTCCAGACACTCAGAGGCAACTAAGAATTTGCCTATGTGCATGCGTGTTCAGTCACTTCAGTCATGTCTGATTCTGTGTGACTCTATGGACTGTAGCTCACCAGGCTCCTCTGTCCATGGGATTCTCCAGGCAAGAATACTGGAGGGGGCTGCCATGCCATCCTCCAGGGGATCTTCCCACTCCCGGGATCGAACCTGCATCTCTTAAGTCTCCTGCACTGTCAGGCAAGTTCTTTACCACTAGTGCCACTTGGGAAGCCCAAGAGTTTGCATGCCCCAACTAAAGATCAAGCTTGCCACAACAAAGAAGACTGAAGATCCCGTGTGCCACAACTAAGATCTGGCACAGCCAAATAAATAAAAATATTTAAAAATTAATTTTAAAAATATCTTAAAAAAAACTTCATTCCCTGAAAAGGGTGGGGGTCCAGGTGGGGTGCTTCCCTGGTGGGCCAGTGGTTAAGAGTCTGCCTACCAATGCAGGAGACATGGGTCCAATCCTTGCTCCAGGAAGATTCTACATGCTGCAGGGCAACTAAGCTGGTGTGCCACAACTACTGAGCCTAGAGCCCATATGGTCTGCAATAAGAGAAGCCACTGGAATGAGAAGCCCAGGCACCACAATGAAGAGTAGCCCCTGCTCACCACAGTCAGAGAAAGCCTCAGCAACAAAGACCCAGTAGAGCCAAAAATAAATAGGTAAAAATAAATAAATCTTAAAAAAAAAACAAAAAAAAACTACCATATGACCCAGCAATTCCACTCCTGAGTGAATACTCCCAAAAAACTAACACACTAATTTGAAAAGATACATGTATCCCAACGTTCAGTGAAGCTGTATTTACAATAGCCAAGACATGGGAGCAACCCAAATATCCATCACTAGATGAATGGATGAAGAAGATGGGGTATATATACACAGTGGAATATTACTTGGCCGTAAGAAAGAATAAAATAATGCCACTTGCAACAACATGGATGGACCTGGAGAGTACCATACTAAGGGAAGTAAGTCAGACAGAGAAAGACAAATATCATGTGATATCACTTAAATGTGAAATATAAAAAAAGGAAACAAATGAGCTTATTGGCAAAACAGAAACAGACCCACAAAGAAAAAAGAAAGATAAAAAGAAAAAAACAAAAAGAAAAAAAAGAAAAGAAAAGAAAACAGACATGATTACCAAAGAGGAAGGGGGAGCAGGGATAAAACAGGAGTTTTGGATTAATATACACACATTACTATACATAAAATAGATAACTAATAAGGATTTACTATATCAGTTCAGTTAGTTCAGTCGCTCAGTCGTGTCTGACTCTTTGCGACCCCATGAATCGTAGCACGTCAGGCCTCCTTGTCCATCACCAACTCCCAGAGTTACTCAAACTCATGCCCATCCAGTCAGTGATGCCATCCAGCCATCTCATCCTCTGTCGTCCCCTTCTTCTCCTGTCCCCAATCCCTCCCAGCATCAGGGTCTTTTCCAACAAGTCAACTCTTCGCATGAGGTGGCCAAAGTATTGGAGTTTCAGCTTCAGCATCAGTCCTTTCAATGAACACCCAGGACTGATTTCTTTTAGGATGGACTGGTTGGATCTCCTTGCAGTCCATAAAATATACTCAATATTTTCTAGTAATCTATAAGGAAAAATCTGTATATACCTGAATATAAGTGTAAAACTTTTGAAAACTGTCAAGTACTACAGAATATAAAGAATCTTTCATTCAATTTAAGAAAAAGAGAATATGAACAGAGTTCCCCCTGAGAGGACAACCCCTCAAATCTGCACTCTGGACTGATAACAGAGGCTGAATTCATGTTATACTTACAAAAGGAAACCCTTAGCCAAGAAACTAAAACTAAAGATGAGTTCTGTTAGAAAAAGACTGAGCTGATCATAAAACTGTTTCCACCATGCAAGAAACATGCAGGATTGCCACGGAAGATCAGGCCCCACAAGAGTGTTCACAAATGAAAGAAAACAACATAAAACCCCAAACCCTAAAACCAATAAAAATAGCTCACAGAGTCAGCAAAAAAAAAACAAAAAAAATCATATCTTAGATCTGAAAGAGACTTCAAAGTAACAATCAGGGAAATTCAGGAAAATAAAATCTAAAGCATGGACAGGAGACAACAAAAAGTAGAATTTCTAGATACGAAAAACATTTGTTAAAATTTTTTTAAAAACTCAATAGTCAACAAACAGTGGATCAGACAGAGAGGAAGAGTTACTGAATTGAAGATAAATCTGAGGAAGTCACTCAGAATGCATCACAAAGATACAGAGATAAAAAAAAATGTAAGAACAGACACAAAGGATGGATTGAGAAGCTCAATATTCACAAAAGGAAGATTTGGAAGATGAAGGAGGTCAGATTTGGTACAGTTCCCTGAGTCCAAGTTGGATAAATTAAATATGTCCACAAAAAGACTTGTATAAGCATGTTCATAACAGCTTTATTCAGAATAGCCTCAAACTGGAAACAGCCCAAGTGGTACATCCATCCAATGCAATGTTAATCAAGAATAAAAAGAAACTTATTACTAATACATGCAACCTGGATGAATCTCAAAAATAACCTTAGGCTGAGTGAAAGAAGACAGATATAAAAGAGATACTGTATAGCTCCATTTATATATAAAGAACATCTATTTATATATATATTTAGAACAGCTAAAACTAATCTATGGTAGAAAAAAAATCTGAACAATAGTTGCCTCTAGAGAGGTGGGTGCAGGGAAGAGACACTGACGCTGTGTACTGAATGATAAAAAGGAGCCAGTTAAGCCAAATTCCAGGGAAAAGCCTTTCATATATGAAGGAAATTTCTGGAATTGGGGTCAAGTTCCGTATGTTGATGGAGGTGTGGGTTACACAAGTGTATGCAATTTTTTAAATCTAGGGATATTTCTGATTTTTCTCCTGTTGGCTTAATTTATGAATTAAAAATGACTGCTGGTTCATTCACTGTCTATCTTTCCCACCAGAATGTAAACCCCATGAAAATAGGGACCTCAAAAGCTTCTTCACCTTAACTGGCTTCTTCATTTACATATAACTATCTCCAGCAACTAGCACAGAGCTGATAACAATAAATATTTACTGAATGGATAAAATAATTCAAGGTATTATATGCTAACACTTTATGATAGATATTTCTAATTCAATTATCAGACTACAAAACTGTTTATTCACACGAAACTAAAAAAAAAAATGTTTTCCCTTATTGAGCTGTGATACTATAAACAAGCAGTATGGTTCAACACTGGGCCAGGAGTGAGAAAAATAAAATCTTGGGTTATAAATGGAATGTCTGTGTCCCTCTGAAATTCATGAAGAAATCTCAAATTCTAACTTATGGTGTTAGGAAGTGGCGCCTTTGGAAGGTAATTAGGATCAGATGAGGTCATGAGGGTGGAGCCCTAGTGAATGGGATTAGTGCCCTGAAATAGTCACAAGAGACCTTGTTTCCCTCTGATCTCTGCCACTAAGGATACAATAAGAAGTTGTTAGCAGCCTGCAGCCCAGAAGAAAATGTCCATCAAGATTCAACTACGCTGGCAATCTGATCTTGGACTTCCAGACTCCAGAACTGTTAGAACTGGTGTCTCTAAGCCACCTAGTCTGTGGTATTCTATACATACACACTAAGACACCTCGCTAAGGACTAGCTCTGGGATCCAAAGCTTTCGATGCTTCACCATCTTCAGTGACAAAGGATCTGCCATTCTTTTTTTTAAACTGTATTAAAAATTATATAAAATAATTGCAAAAAATAATTGTTATAAAACTGATAATGGTGGTTACCTAAAGCACTAGGGTTATAAATAGTTTTGATTTTTCAAATTCTGTACAAGTATGTATGTATTCATAATTTTGTTGTTGTTGTTTTAGTCCCTAAATCACGTCCAACTCTTTTCCGACTCCAATTAGAAACATGTTTTTTTAAGTGGTGCTTTTTAGAGATGGGCTTCCCTGGTGGCTCAGACTGCAAAAAAAAAAAAAAAATCTGCCTTCAAAGTAGGAGACCTGGGTTCAGTCTCTGAGTTGGGAAGATCCTCTGGAGAAGGGCATGGCAACCCACACCAGTATTCTTGCCTGGAGAATCCCATGGACAGAGGAGACTGTCAGGCTACAGTCCACAGCATCGCAAAGAGTTGGACATGATTGAGTGACTACACTTCATTTTCACTTTTTGAGACAGCCAAAGTAAGTTTCCCACTTAACACTTAAGACTCATGATTATATTCCTGAAAGAAATCTCATTTTAATGCATTAAACAGTAAGTTAAAACGTTCAGAGAGTAGCGTAAGGTAGAGGATGAAAACATAAGTCCCAGAGTCAAACACCCTGGGCCTCTGCCACTTGTTAGCTATATTGCTGTTGTTTCAGTTACTCAGTTGTGTCTGACTCTTTTGTGATCCCATGGACAGCCAGACTCCTCTGTACAAGGGATTTTCCAGGCAAGAATACTGGAGTAGGTTGCCGTTTCCTTCTCCAGGGGATCTTTCTGACCCAGGGATTGAACCCTCGCCTCCTGCATTAGCAGACGGATTCTTTACCACTGAGCCGCCATGTAAGCCCTGGTGGCTACATAAACTTGGGCAATTTACTGAACTTCTCTAAGTCTCAGTTTCCTAGTCAGTAAAATGAGAAGGATAGTACCTACCATGTAGGATTATTGTAAGGCTTAAGTAAGATGATGAAATAGCTTGACTTAGCATATTGGCTAGCACTTTAGAGTTCAATAAATGTTAAATATGACCACTACTGGGTTCTATAAACCACAGTAGTCTTATTAAAGGGAAATAAAGAACTATAGAGTTAAAATTTAAAAGCCAAATTCAGCTCTCACACAGCTCAAGGTTTCTTTCTTTCATAATCCTGACAGATCATGACCTGATCTCTACCTGAATACTTCCAGACAGAGTTCATTACCTTAAGAGGCAGTTTTTGTTGAAACGTTCTTGCATTCTGTAAAAGTTCCCTACATAGAATTTTTTCTCTTTGATGTTCAGTCTGGCCTCTGAAATGACAGAAGTGTTTACTCTTTCCTAAGAGCTTGTGAAATATGTGAAGACAGCTCTTACGACTTCCCTTGGTACATTCTACTTAATCCAATCAGTCTTCCTGTGACCTAGTTTACAGACCACTCGCCATTATGGCTAGATCCTTCTGAACAGCTCCAAGCTTGCCAATGTATCTCTTAAAATGTAGTGCCCATAACTGGTGTAGACTACATTGGTACTATTACTTCCCAGGCTCTGGACCCTGTATTTTATTTATGCTGGATGAAATGATAGGTGTTTGAACAGTAGAATCACCCTGATGATTCATACAGAGTTTGTGGTAAATAAAATTCACTGAAATCATACTGAATTCCTCATTTTATATACTTGTATATTTTGCACCTAAACCCAAAATTTTACATTTCTTTTGTCTAAATTTCTTCTTGTATGTTTCAACCAAACATTTTATCCTTTGTGATTAATTTGGATTTAAAAAAAAAAAATTGTTCATTTATTTATCACACAAGGGCTTTCTCTAGTTGTTGAGAGCAGGGGGAGAGTGGGGGCTGCTCTCTAGTTGTGGTGCACAGGCTTCTCATTTTGTTGGACTCTCTTGTTGTGGAGCACAGGCTCTAGGGCAAGCAGGCTTCAGTAGTGGTGGTCCACTGACTTAGCTGCCTCAGGGCAACTGGGATCTTCCTGAAGCAGGGATCAAACCCGAGTCCCCTGCATTGGTAGGTGGATTCTTAACCACTTATCCAACAGGGAAGCCCCTCAATTTACATCTTGATTGTACCTTCCCTCCCAACTTACAAGTTTTTGTACAGAAAAATGAATTTCTGTTTTCCGGGAAAATAACATCTTCTAACATGTGTTTTTATTCATTCATCTTTCAAATTTATTTTTGTATTTCACACTACCTCCATGGTTAATAACACTAAAAATCAGGTTACGTTAAAGCAGAATACTTAAAAAAACAAACAAACAAACAGAGCATTATTGATTTGCTTCCATTGAGAAGGGCTCCCTCAGACCTGGAATTCCCAAGCAGCCAGGTTCCCACTTATTATTTACCATGATGTAGCCTGTGAAAAAGAAAATCCTAATAGGGAAATTGAAGGAGCAATGAAGGAACTCTTGACAACATTCAAAACAGTTATTAATTCAATTTTTTAATTAATTCACTTTTATATGGAGAAATTTTGTGGGCTATTTTTTCCCCCCAGTCAAGGGATTCATTCAGTAAACATGTACACAACTCTTTCAATAAACCAAACACTGTGCCAGACTTTGGGTAAAAAGAGTTAAAAGGCCAATCTGCTTTCAAAAATCCAGGATTCAGAAAAGGAGAAATGGGTGTACTGAACAATCTGCAATATAGTGAAGTAACAGAAACCACAGAAGCACACACAAGTGCAGGATGGCCAAGAGGAAGCGTGGGAATTATTAAGAGAAACACTCGCTGAGAGGGGTGAGCTCTGAGACTGGTACTGGTGCTAAAAAATGAGCAAACCGGGGACTTCCCTGGGGGTCCAGTGGTTAAGAATACACCTTCCAATCCCTGGTCGTGGAACTCAGACCCCACATGCCTCAGGGCAAATAAGCCCTCATGCCCGCCTAGAGAAGTCTGTATGCTGCGATGAAGACCCAGCACAGCCAAAAATAATAATAATAAATCAATACATTTTAAAAATTAAAAAAGATTTTATTAATGAGCAAGCATTCTCTAGGTGCACCAGGCAGAAAGAAGGTCACTCCAGGCAGAGGGAACAACTGCACGTGCAAAGATATGAAAGGCACGAAGCATCGTGGTACAAGTGGAAAAGTTCAAGCCAATTTAACACGTACCATAAGTGCAAAATTCTGAGTTCTAAAGATTGACAAAAAATAAATAAATAAAAACTATCTTATTGATAATTTCCATATTGATTTTTTAAAATACTTATTTTTGGCTGTGCTGGGTCTAAGCTGCTGCACCGACTTTTCTCTAGCTGTGTCGAGCAGGGGCTACTCTTCGATGCAGTGCAAGGGTTTCACATCTTGGTGGCTTCTCATGTTGTGGAGTACAGGTTCTAGGGCACTTGAGCTTCAGTAGTTGCAGCTCCTGGGTTCCAGAGCACAGGATCCAAAGTTGTGGCCCACGCGCCTAGCTGCTCTGCAGCACGTGGGATCTGCCCGGACCAGGGATCGAACCCGTGTCTCCTCCACTGGCAAGTGGATTGATTCTTCACCACTGAGCCACCAGGGAAGCCCTTCCATATTGACTTTTAAGGTGACGCTTTATATCATTGTAGTAAAACATACATAACACAAAATTTACATTTTAACTTTTTTTTTTTTAACATTTTTAAGAGTATCATTCAGTGGCATAACTGCATTCACAAGGTTATGCAATCACCACCACTATCCATTTCTTTATCTTTTTTTAATATTTATTTATTTGGCTGTGTCGGGTCTTAGCTGTGGCGCACAGGCTTAGTGGCCCAACAGCTTGTGGGATCTTAGTTCCCCCACCAGGGATAAAACCTGTGTCCCCTGCATTGGCAGTCAGATTCCCAACCACTGAGCAGGGAAGTCCCATCCCTATTCATTTCTAGAACTACTTCACCATCCTAAACAAACTCTGTACCGTTAAACAGTAACTTCCCATTCCTCCGTCCCCAACCCTCGGTAACCTCTATTATACTTTTTATCTCAAGTAATTCCATACTGAGATTTTATATCTCACGTTGAAATGATATTTTGGATCTATGTTGAAAAAAGAAATACTCAGAATAATGTAAATTAAATGCAAACTTAATTAAAAATTTTTTTTAATGAATTGACTATCAAGAAAGTGAAAAAATGATATTTTGTTTAACAGGTTAAACAAAACCTGTTAAAATTAAGTTCACCTATTTATTTTTATACTCTTACTGTGGCTATTAGAAAGCTTTAAATTATGTATGGGGCTCACATGATATTTCAACTGGTCAGCATTGTGCTAGAGCATAACGTATAAGTAACGAGACAGAGAGGAATGATGCTAGAAGGAGGAGATACAGGTCAAGTCATGAGAAGCCCTATATTACCTGATAAGATAAAACCTTACAGATAATGGGGAGCGTATAACAGACTTAGAAGCGAAGTGACAAGCTCAGACTCATATTTCAAAGAACACTATGGTCACTGTGTGTGTGCTAGATTGGATGAGGGCAAGGCCAGAGGCAGGCAGACCCATTAGATTAAGACTCACAATAGCAGAGCCAAGATGAGAAGATTCAAATCAGGGCAGAACAAGGCAGAATGGAAAAGAACACCAGTTCCTAACAGAACAGTGGCGTCGGAATAACCTGGATTAGTAAACAAGTCACACCTTTTAAACTTAGAATTTTGAAAGTGTGATGAATAGAAAACTAATAGCTTCCCAAACCCATTATAAAAATATGAAGAAAATCTCATTCATAATAGAAATATACACTGTTTTAAAACTACAAGCCACATGTTTTTAAACAAACACACACACACAAACATAAGTATGAACTAAACAAGAAATATGTAAGATCAACTGAACTGATCTGAACTGAATACGAAGAAACAAAGAAAACCTTACTGAAGTTATAGAATAAGACTGGAAGAGCAGGGATATAACCAGTGTCACTTAGAGAGCACGTTATCAAGTGCCAGGCTCTTTACACACATATGCCTGTATATTTATGAATACATTACTCATCTAATCCTTTTAACAATCCTCTACAGAAGGTACTATAATTACTGTATTTCTCCATTAATAAAGGAAGAGAAGATGTTTTATAGAAATATTCCAAATGTGCTCTAGAGCCCGCATGCCACAACTAGAGAACCCTGCATGCTGTAATGAAGACCCAATGCAGCCAAAATAAAAAAAATAATTAATGTTGAAAAAAGAAATACTCAGAATAATGCAAATTAAATGCAAACTTAATTAAAAAAATTTTTTTTAATGAATTGACTATCAAGAAAGTGAAAAAAAGCCACAGGATGGGAGAAAATATATTTGCATCATCTATCTCATGAGGGTGTGTATCTAGAAGATATAAAAATCTATTACAATTCAATGAAAAAAAGAACAACCAATTTAAAACAGACAAAGATATGAATAGACATTTCTTCAAAGAACATATACAAATGGCCAATAAACACATGAAAAGATGCTCAACATCATTAGCTATTAGGGAAATGCAAATCAAACCCACAATGAGATACCACTTCACACCCACCTAGGATGGCTTTAATTAAAAAGACAGCTAATAAGTGCTGGCAATAATGCGGAGAAATTAGAATCCTCATATACTGTTGATGTTGACATAAAATGGTACAGCTGTCTGGAAAATAATCTGGCAGTCACTCAAATGATTAAACATAGAGTTGCTATATGACCCAGCAATTCCACTTCTAGGTATATATCCAAGAGGAATGAAAACACACGTCCACACAACAGTTCCTAGCAGCACTATTCGTAATAGCCAAAAGTGGAAACAACTCAAATGTCCATCAGCTGATGAACAGATAAATAAAATGGGGTAGACCCATAATGTTATGTGATTCCCCCAAAAGATATGTTAATATCCTAACTCCCACTATCTATGAACGTGACTTTATTTGGAAATGGCCTCTGCATACCTAATTAAGTTAAAACAGGGTCCTGCTAGAGTGGAGTGCCTTTAATTCAATAACTGGTGTCCTTACACGAAGGGGAGAAAAGACTGATGCAGATTTTCACAAAGAGAATTACAACATGAAGATAGACACGCTGGGATGAAGGCCAGGCGAAGGCAGAGGCAGAAGTTGGGAGTTATGCAGCTGCAAGCCAAGGAATGCCAAACAATGCCAAGGACTGCTGGCAACGTCAGAAGCTAGAAAGAGGTAGGAAAGGATTCCCCCGTAGACCTGAGAGAATGCATTCCTGCTGACAACTTGATTTTGGACTTTATAGCCTCCAAGGCTGTGAGAGAATACATCTGTTATTTTAAGCCATCCAGTTTTCGTTACTTCGATACTGTAGCCCTAGGAAACAAATACACCACAGAATGGAATTTTATTCAGAGATAAAAAGGAATGGGTACTGATACACGCTGCAACATGTATGAACCTTGAAAACAGTACACCAAGTGAAAGAAGCCCATCACAAAATCGTGCAAAAACTGTACAATTCCATTTACACAAAATACTTAGATCTACAAAGGCAGAAAGATTAGTGACTGTCTAGGGCTAGGGCTAGCAACTTCCCTGATGGCTCAGACGGTAAATAATCTGCCAGCAATGCAGAAGACCTGGGTTTGATCCCTGGGTCAGGAAGATCCCCTGGAGGAGGAAATGTCAACCCACTCCAGTATTCTTGTCTGGAGAATCCCATGGACAGAGGAACCTGGTAGGCTAGAGTCCATTCAAAGAGTCGGACACGACGGACGTGACTTAGCATGCACAGGGCTAGGATATTGGGGAATGGGTATTGATAATAGGTATGGTCTCCTTTGGGCTTCCCAGGTGGGTCAGTGGTAAAGAATCCACCTGCGATGCAGGAGCTGCAGAAGACACGGGTTCGATCCCTGGGTGGGAAAGATTCCTGGAGAAGGGAATAGCAACCCACTCCAATATTTTTTTTTTTTTTGGATCCAGTGTGGTTACTTTTATTTTTTTATTTTTTTAAATTTTTTTCATTTATTTTTATTAGTTGGAGGCTAATTACTTTACAATATTGTAGTGGTTTTTGTCATACATTGACATGAATCAGCCATGGATTTACATGTATTCCCCATCCCAATCCCCTCCCCCCCACCTCCCTCTCTACCCGATCCCTCTGGGTCTTCCCAGTGCACCAGGCCCGAGCACTTGTCTCATGCATCCAACTTGGGCTGGTGATCTATCACTCCAATATTCTTGCCAGGATAATCCCATGGACAGAGGAGCCTGGCAGGCTAGTGTCCATTCAAAGAGTCGGACATGACTGAAAGCAACTGTCTTTGGGGGATGATAACGATGTCCAAAAATTAGGCTGTAGGGACTTCCCTGGTGGTCCAGTAGCTAACACTCTGCACTCTCAATGCAGGGGGCCAGGGTTTGAGCCCTGGTCGGGGAACTAGATCCCACATGCTGTGATTAAGCCTGGCACAGCCAAATAAATAAACTTTTAAAAATAAAATAGAATTAGGTTATAGCAACGATCGCTTAACTGGAAATATACTAAAAAATCACTGAATTGTATACTTTAAAAAACAAATTATGTGAATTACATTTCAATAAAACCATCTTATTTTTTAAATCCAATTATTTTTGTATTAATTTTTACTGGAGTACAGGTGCTTTACAATGTGTTAGTTTCCTGCTGCAGGGCAAAGTGTATTGGTCATATGTATACATATGCCTAGTCTTTCTTAGATTTCCTTTCCATTTTGTTGCAGTCACCAAGTCCTGTCTGACTTTTTTGAGACCCCATGAACTGTAGCCCACCAGGCTCCTCTGTCCATGGGATATCCCAGGCAAGAATACACTGGAGTGGGTAGCCATTTCCTTCTCCAGGGGATCTTCCCAGTCCAAGAATCAAACCCATGTCTCCTGCATTGGCAGGCAGATTCTTTACCACTGAGCCATCTCTTCCCATTTAGGACACCACAATAAACTCACTTAAAAAAAGAAAATAACTACTTGACCAGCTGATTCTAAAATTAATCTGGGAAAGAAACTGTAAGACTACCCCCAAAACACTGATTAAATAATGAGTATGTGAGCTGATAAAGTATGACTTTCAATAAAATAACAATAAAAATAATCATGAGGGACTACTTACCCTACTAGATACCAAAGTATAATATATATTTAATGTAGAATGCTATGGTATTGGCCCAACAAAATAGAAAATTAGGACATAGGAAAGAAGAGCATACAGAAAAGACACTGGGTGAGACATTAGTACATGATAAATGTGGTATTTTAGATTAATGGGTCAAGGATGGACTGATATTCAGAGCAACATTGCTTGGAAAACAAGAAAAAGACACACACCATTCCCTGTCTCTCTCTCTGACACACACACAAATTAGAGAAAAACTCTAACATATAACAACTTACAGGAGAAAACATGGTGGTAAGAGAAAAAGCAGCCTCAAGGTAGAACAGGGTTTTTCAACCTCAGCACTACTGACATTTTAGGCCAGAAAAATTCTTTGCTTAAGGGCTTTCCTGGGCACTGTAGGGTGTTTGGCAGCATCCCTGGCTTCTAGCCACTGGACGACAACCAAAATACATCTCGTGACGTTGCCAAGTGGCTAACAGAAAGCAAAACAGCTCCCATTTGAGAACCACCGGGATTAGGAATGAAAGCCCACTAAATACACAAAGTAAAAGACTGATATATTTAAATGCAAAATTCACAACTTTGATTTTACAAAGATGCCACATGGTTAAGAGATAAGAAACAACTTCAAAATGTTGGGAATAAATATTTCAAACGTATATGAATGACAAAAGATTAATATATAAAACATTACCATATATAACCAGACAACCCCAAAGAAGTGAGGCATTTCTCAAAAGAGGAAGGAATACAAATAGCCAACAATCATGAAAAGATGCTCCATCTCACCAATAACCTGGGAAATACAAATTAAAACACCAAATTAGAGTCATTTCGCACCCATCAGATTGGCAAAAGCAAAAAAGGCTGACACCATCAAATGTTTAAAAGAGCTGGGAAAACAGATATTATTATACACTGCTGGTGGGCAGTTGGCATTAAATATCCACACCCTCCCACCCAGCAATTCCACCTGCAGGTTTCTATCTTTGAGAAATGCTCACTCAAGCTCACAGACGCTGTGGGAGGATGTTCTCTGCCGCACTGTGCCTAAGACGGAAAAAACTAAGCAACCTATGGAATCTCACATATTATGGGATTGTAACATGTTCTGGAATTTACAGAGCAAGTAGAACAAATATGGCAGATGTCTACATATTAACAAAGAAAAAGTTCCAAGACCCATATTTAAGCATAAGAAGGTTTAGTTGTTGATGAGGTACAATATGCCACATTGGTGAAAGTTTAACACAAAATTTTACACACGGATCTGTACAAACACATATCAATAAATGTAAACAAAAAGAAATAGAAAAAACAAGCCACACTGATAACAGTTTTTACCTTGGGGCAAAAAATTAAAAAAGAAAAGATGGAGATGGAAAGAGGTCAAAGAGGATCTATTTTGTGTAAATTTTTGACATGACTGTATGCATGGACTACAGTTAAAATAAATATAAAAGAATAAATACATTTTTAAAACGCAAACTCAACTTGACCAAAATTTGTAATTCCTTCCCTTCTCTTAAATCACTCTTTTTCTCTCGAACTTCGCAACTTTGGTATTACAAAACCTTTCAGTTCAGTTCTACGGTGTAAATATTTTAGCGTTTTCAAGAAATGAGTGTCTAAGGGAGTTTGTGTCCATTAATATATCAAAGGCTTATAAAAGTTTAGGTTTCGTTTATATTTTAACAGGCAGGTGTCAATTCTGTAATAAACCATCATCACGGTTCTAGCCCTGATCCACACTCCAGGTTTGCGAGAGAAAAAGGTGGCTCCCAGCAAGGTCCACAGCAGCGGGTGTGGTCTGGGAAGAAAGAGGTGGTAACAATGGGGGCGGGCGTAGGTCCCCACGAATCGAGGGGACGAAACTCTCATCTGTGGACGCGTGCAACACGCAGCGCCTAAGAAGCTGCCAGAAGTTGCGAGCGGTGCTTCCTTTGTAGCTAACTGGGTCAAGAAGCCAGGAAGGTTTGGTAGGTACTCCTTAAAGAGAGCAGATGCGGGTCCGAGGAGGCGGCCCCGGAAGGCCACCGGGAGCCAACGATCGAGGTGACATCCCTCGCGGCGCACCTGGGTGCTGAACTGCCCCCGCCACGGGCGAGGAAGGCGGGGAGAGGGGCAGGGCCAAGTCGCTGGGGGACAACGAGGTCCCCGCAATCATTCGCCCCCGCGCACGGTGACATCGCCAGCATCTTGAGCCCTCTCCTCAATCCGCACGGAAAACCGCCTCCACCATTCGCACAAACCCGGAGAAAAGCCTCGTGGGCCGCCGAGGCGAGGTGCGCCGGCTCACTTACCTGCGGCCCTGGACCCGACCCGAACACCTGCGGCACTCCACGCTGAAGATCTGGAACCTCTGTGACCACCTGCGCGCACCCACCCGAATCCTCTAGGACGGAAACCACTTCCGGTTTCGTGACGTAACCCGAGCCGGGGTGTACAAGTGGGCGACGCCATCTTGTACGGAAGCAGCTCGGGCTGCTGGTACCTTAACCGGTTTCTCCAGTGCTGAACAAAGGCTCTGCTAAAATCCGAAAGGCTTAACACCTTTTCGGATAAGTGCTGCCTTTTTTTTTTTCCCCTCGGTGATATTTTTGTTTGTCCTGGTTTTAAGGAAGGAAGCCTCTGGAACCATCACAAATGCAATGTGGGATTTCTAACTAACTGTCCTTACTGATTAGCTCGGAGGTGTTTCTGCCCCGCACTGATTTTCTTAGCTGTTAAATGAGGAAGGTAAACAGAAGAGACACTAGAAGAGACACTTGTTTAAATAATACATTCCTCATTAGAAGTGCCTTTTATACTATATCCATTATAATACGTATGCCATCGTTTATAACAAGAACCACAATACCTTCCATTTATATTTAAAAACTTTCACCTAGTCTTTATCAGCAGCTGTCATTTGTGAGACACCCTATGTATACTATGTGCTGTTACTTTGTCCTAGAATGTGTAAAGTAGGAGAAATGAGATGTGCATAAACAATATAAGGGATAATAATAGCTGCCATTTGGGGACTCTGTGCTAATAGTGTGCTAGGAACTTTGCAAAACGTTTTACATATTTTATCTCATTTAATCCTCATAATCTCATGAGACAGTACTATTATTAGTGCCATTTTACATAATGTAGAGAAAGGTTAAATAAATTTCTCAGGGTAATTCAGCAAGTAAGAATTGGAGCTGGGAATCAAAATAGTACATCTGATTGCAAAGCTTGTTGACCTCATCACTACATCGTGTGGTTTCCAGTACAGGAGAAAAGGTTCTACGTTCCATTAGGTAATTACTCATTAAGGGAAATTTTCTGGCAGATATACAGCATTAACCCCTTGTGTTTTCATCTGCTCCATCCTAAAACACCTAAAAAGCAAAAAAGTAAAGGGGAAATGCAAATTAAGGCCTCAGGTGTATAGCTCAGGGGTAGAGCATTTGACTGCAAATTAAGGCCTCAGAGGAGTTCTTGGGTGGTTTAAGTGATTAGGAATCTGTATTGCAATTCAGGGGTTGTGGTCCATCCAGTTTTGGGGACTAAGATCCCGAATGCCATGGAGCAATCCCTCGCACCACAACTAGAGCCCATATGCCGCAATGAAAGATCTGGCATGTGGCAATGAAGATCCACAAATAACATATTTTATAAAAATCCTCAATGAGACACCTTTACACACCCACGTACATGCATGCATACTCAGCCATTCAGTTGTGTCTGTTTGTGACCCCCATGAACCATAGCCCACCAGGCTTCTCTGACCATGGGATTCTCCAGGCAAGAAAACTGGAGTGGGTTGCCATACCCTCCTCCAGAGGATCTTCCGCACCAGGAATTGAACCCACGTTTATTAAGTCTCCTGCTTTGACAGGTGGGTTCTTTACCACTAGCACCACCTGGGAAGCCCTTACATATCCACCAGAAAGGCTAAAATGAAAAAAAGAGAAAATACAAAATACTGGCAAGACTGTGAAGCAACCAGAACTCTCAGGCTACTGAAGGGAACATAAATTGGCCCAATCACTTTGTTAAACTGTTTGGCAGGATCAGCAAAAGCTGAAGCTATGCATAGCCAAAGATGTGTACATATGTTCACTTAAAGGACATACACAAAAAAAGCTTATGCTTATACTTGGTAATAGCACTAAATTGGAAACTACGCAAATATCCATGCTGTTAGAAGTCAATGTGTAACCGAGCAGGACTTTATTGGGCCTTCCAAGGACAGAACCCCTTGCTCCCCATGTTCTTCTCCTGCCTCTTGTCTGTAGAAAAACTTTAGCCTTCTACACTTTACCTGATTTCTAAAGAATAAAATTAATCAGAGAAGTGAGAAAACACAGAAAGAAGGGGAAACACTCAAGCAAGACAAAATAATAAGAGTTTAGCCATTAAAGTCAAGGACCTTTAGTTACTCCTCAAGGGAGGAGGAGAAGGGGGCGACAGAGGATGAGATGGTTGGATGGCATCACCGACTCGAGTCTGGGCAAAGTCCAAGAGATAGTGAAGGTCTCAGAAGCCTGGTGTGCTGCGGTCCATGGGGTCTCAAAAGAGTCGGATATGACATAGAAACTGGACAACAAAGGTTGTAGATAATATTCTAAGCTATGTCCTTTGGGCTATTTTGCAGATACCAAAACCCCTAGCAGGTGAAGAAGTTAACTATATGCTGCTATAAGCATCAGATCCCAGACCAGTTGGAACAGAAGCTTGATAATGTGGACTCCTGATTACCTCATCACCAACCAATCAGAAGAATGTCCACGAGATGATCACGCACCCCCTCAACCTCTCTCTCTCACCCTGTCTTTAAAAACTCTTCTGAAAGCCATCAGGGAGTTCAAGTCTTTTGAGTCCTAGCTACCTAGATTCCTTGCTTGGCACCCTGCACTTTCCTCCACTACAACCCTGTTTCAGTAGATTGACTTTACTGTGCATGGGTGAGTGGACAGAAGTTTCATTTGGTAACAAATGTAGCAATTACTCTTAGTGGAGTAATGACTCTGGAAGAGAACATGGGAGCTTCTGGCTAATAATGTTCTGTTTCTTAATCTGAGTGCTGATTTCCATGTGTGTTCAGGTTTGCATGTCTGTGGACACTTTTATGAAGGCATTTGTACTTCAATAAAAAGTGGGGTTTTTGTGTGTGTGTGTGGGGGGGGTGGCTTTTATTTAGAATGAAGGTAAAGGAGTGAAAAGTTTATAAGACCAAAGAAGAAAAAGAACAGGAGAGGACACAAATATCAGTATAATTTTAAAAGATAGAAATTAGAATGGAAGGATACATCATTTGAAGGATCCCATAATAAACTGTCTATATCCATAAGCAATCACCCTACATTTAAGGTACAGTCAACAAGCTCCATCTGTGCATAAAAAATTTCCAATCAACTTGTTAGTATCTCACTCTTTGTTTTAGTCCCTTTGGACTATAATTAAAAGTTACTATTGACTGTGCTAAGTTGTTTCAAGTTTTGTCTGATTCTTTGCCACCCTAACCCCAGACTCCTCTTTGTCCAAGGGATTCTCCGAGCAAGAATACTGGAGTGGGTTGCCATTTCCTCCTCCAGGGAATCTTCCTGACCCAGGGATTGAATCCAAGTCTCCTTCATTGCAGGCGATTCTTTACTGTCTGAGCCACCAGGGAAGCCTCTATTGGATGGGCAGTTTACAAACAACAGAAATTTACTTCTCACAGTTCCAGAGGCTGAAAAGTCCATGATCGAGGTGCCAACAGATTTATTGTCTGGTGAATGCCTGCTTCCTGGTTTATAGACCAGGACCGGACTGTGCCCTCACTTGGCCTAAGAGATAAGGAGCTCTCTTGGGTCTTCCTTATAAGGCATTAATCCTACTCACGATGACTCCACCCTCATGTCTTAATCATTTCCCAAAGGTCTCTGCTTCCTGATACCATTACATTGGGCGTTAGTTTTCAACATATGAATTTTCAAAGGACACAAAACATTCAGCCTACTGCACACTTAAATATGAAAAAACATCTAAGACACATCAGTAATTGCAGGCAGATTCTTTATTGTCTAAGCCACCAGGGAAAGGAATATGTATAGAACTTTTGCGCACAGCATTTTGAGAGAGCACATACTTTAAAAACAAAGAAGATTTAAGAAAATTAATTTTGATTTAGGTCATTGAACAACTTTCTACATATTGAAAAAAATGCTGTAAAGAATCTTTTAGTAAAATATTTAAAAAATTCTCCAAATATATGGAGTTTTAAAAATAATCATTTTTGTATTGTTTTTAACTTAATTGTAATGTGGTCAGAGAATACAGCTCTCATTCTCTGACCACAGAGAAAAATGCTGTAAATAATCTTTTAGTAAGATTTTTAGAAAATTCTCCAAATGTGTACTAGTGCTAGGCCACTTCAGTCGTGTCGGACTCTTTGCAACCCTATGGACAATAGCCTGCCAGGCTCCTTTGTCCATGGAATTTTCCAGGAAAGAATACTGGAGTGGGTAGTCATTCCCTTCTCCAAGGCATCTTCCAGACCCAGGGAATGAACCTAGGTCTCCTGTGTTGCAGGCAATTTCTTTACTGTCTGAGCCACCAGGGAAGTCCCCTCCAAATATATGGAGTCTTAAAAATAACCATTTTATTATTGATTTTTAACTTAAGTGTGATGTGGTCAGAGAATACAGATCTCATTCCCTGACCACATTACACGTAAGTTAAAAATTAATAATAAAATAATTATTTTTAAAAACTCCATATATTTGGAGAATTTTTTTAAAATCTTACTAAAAGTTAAAAGAAGAAATCCCAATTAAAATGTATAATATTATGGGAGGGGGGATCGGGATGGGGAATACGTGTAACTCAATGGCTGATTCGTGTCAATGTATGACAAAACCCACTGAAATGTTGTGAAGTAATTGGCCTCCAACTAATAAAATAAAATTTAAAAAAAAAAAAAAATAAATAAATAAATAAATAAATAAACTGGGCAATTAAAAAAATGTATAATATTAGATTTGAGAAGTAAAAAAATGCTATAAATATTTAGAAAATTTACATGATACATGTAAACATATAACATATGCTTTTTACACTAGAAAATAAGAAATACTGAAAATTAATTATATAAGTGACCAGCTTATACATTAGAAAGAAACAAGAGAATAAATTCAAAGTACTAGAAGGAAGAGGATAACAAAATCAGAGAACAAATTAATAAAATAGAAAAGGACGTGATTCATATGGCCAACAAAACTAAGATTAGATCTTTGAAAGTGAAAGTCACTCAGTCATGTCCAACTTTTTGTGACCCCATGGTCTATACAGTCCGTGGAATTCTCCAGGCCAGAATACTGGAGTGGGTAGACTTTCCCTTCTTCAGGGGATCTTCCCAACCCAGGGATCAAACCCAGGGCTCCCGTATTGCAGGTGAGCCACAAGGGAAGCCCAGATCTTTGAAAACACTAGTGAAAAAAGTTCTGTGAGTCTGATCCAGATAGAAGAGAAATAACAACAAATAAATAATGTTAGGACTAGAAGGGGAAACAGAGAAAAGTACAACAGAGATACAATAAATTAGAAAATGTAACGAACAACTTTATTTCAAAAATGTTTTAGACAAGAGAATGAAAAGACAAGTCAGACTTGGAGGAAATCTCTGCAAAATATATATTTAATAAAGGACTGTTATCCAGACTATAGAGAGAACTTTTGAAATTCAATAACCCAATTAAAAAGTGAGCAAAAGATCTGAATAGACTTCTCAAAGAAGTTATATGATATCCAAGTAAGCATGTGAAAAGATTATCGACTTTACCTGTTGTTTGGGAATTGTAAATTAAAACAATAAGGAGATATCAGTACTTCATTGAATCACTAAATTCTATTAGAATGGCTAAAATCCGAACACTGTGACAGCAAGGGCTGCTGAGGATACCCAGCAACAGTAACTCTCATCCATTGCTGGCTGGAATGCAAAATGGTACAGTTGCTCCTGAAGATAATTTGTCAGTTTCTTAACAAAATTAAACATAGTGGCATGTTTTGCCACTCAATCCAGCAATGGTGCTCCTAGGTATTTACCCAAATGAGTTGAAAACTTAATCCACACAAAAACTTGCACATAAATGTTTACAACAGCTTTCGTCATAAATTGAAAGCAACCAAGATGTTCTTCAACAGGTAAGTGGGTAACCAAACTATGTTACATCCATACAACGGAGTATTATTCAATGACAAAAAGAAAAAAACTATCAACCCACAAGAAGGAGTCTTAAATACACATTGCTAAGTGAAACAAGCCAATTTGAGCAGGGTACATACTGTGTGATTCCAACTACTGTACATGACATTCTGGAAAAGGCAAGAAGTATGGTGACAATAAAAAGATCAGAGGTGGCCAGAGGGCCACCTAGTGGAGGGGAAGAAGAGAGGGTGCATAGGTGGAGGGAGCACTGAGGATTTTTAGGACAGTGAAACTATTCTGTATGGTACCAAATGACATGGTATTCTGTATGGTACTGTATGACATGATGCACGTGTCAAAACCCATAGAATTGTGCGACATGGGGAAAATCCTAAACTATGGACTTAAGTTAGTAATAATGTCAATATTGATTCATCAGCTGTAACGAACATTCCACACCAGTGGAAAATGTTAATATTATAATAGGGAAGCTGTGTGGGGTGGGCTTAAAACTCAACATTCAAAAAACTAAGATCATGGCGTCCAGTCCCATCACTTCATGGCAAATAGATAGGGAAAAAATGGAAACAATGAGAGACTTTATTTTTTGGGGGGGCTCCAAAATCACTGCAGATGGTGACTGCGACCATGAAATTAAACGATGCTTGCTCCTTGGAAGAAAAGCTATGACCAACCTAGACAGCATATTAAAAAGCAGAGATGTTGCTTTACCGACAAAGGTCCATCTACTCAAAGCTATGGTTTTTCCAGTAGTCTTGTATGGATGTGAGAGTTGGACTATAAAGAAAGCTGAGTGCCAAAGAATTGATATTTTTGAACTGTGGTGCTGGAGAAGACTCTTGAGAGTCCCTTGGACTGCAAGGAGATCCAACCAGTCCATCCTAAAGGAAATCAGTCCTGAGTATTCATTGGAAGAAATGATGCTGAAGCTGAAACTCCAATACTTTGGCCACCTGATGCGAAGAACTGACTCATTTGAAAAGACCCTGATGCCACGAAAGATTGAGGGCAGGAGGAGGAGGGGACAACAGAGGATGAGATTGTGGGATGGCATCACTGACTCAATGGACATGAGTTCGATCAAGCTCCAGGAGTTGGTGATGGACAGGGAAGCCTCGAGTGCTGCGGTCCATGGGGTTGCAAAGAGTTGGACACGACTGAGTGACCAAACTGAACCGTAGGGGTTGGGGGGAAGGCATATGGGAACTCTATACTTTCTATTAGAATTTTCTCTGAATCTAAAACTGCTCTATAAATAAAGTCAATTAGTTACAAAAGAGAGAGTGATCATGCTGTGAACTGCTTGATTTATCTGAAATGTAATTAATTGATTCCAAGGACAACTTAATGCCAAGCACAGGGATGTCATGTACAGAAAATTCAAGAGGAACTGTGGCAAAAGTGCTAGTGGACTACCCAATATCCATTCTCCTCTATACTTAGTAACAGTAGTCAGTGTATTACATGTATTAGACAATACATTTTTCTGTTTCCATTGTGAATACGTACAGTGGCCATGTGACTAAGTTCTGACCAATGAGGTATAAACAAGTTACAAATAAGTTTTTGCATTTGACTTTGGGTAAGGTCCGTCTAGTCAAGGTTATGGTTTTTCCAGTAGTCACGTATGGAGGTGAGAGCTGGACTGTGAAGAAAGCTGAGTGCCGAAGAATTGATGCTTTTGAACTGTAGTGTTGGAGAAGACTCTTGAGAGTCCCTTGGACTGCAAGGAGATCCAACCAGTTCATCCTAAAGGAGATCAGTCCTGGGTGTTCATTGGAAGGACTGATGCTGAAGCTGAAACTCCAATACTTGGACCACCTCAAGCAAAGAGTTGACTCATTGGCAAAGACCCTGACGCTGGGAGGGATTGGGGGCAGGAGGAGAAGGGGACGACAGAGGATGAGATGGCTGGATGGCATCACCGACTCGATGGACATGAGTTTGAGTAAATTCTGGGAGTTGGTGATGAACAGGGAGGCCTGGCATGCTGCGATTCATGGGGTCGCAAAGACACGACTGAGCAACTGAACTGAACTGAACTGAAAGTTATTAAAAAGGTCCTTTTGGTAGTGAGGGGTGCTTTTTATCATTATCCTTCTTTCTTGCTGAGACTAAAACCTGATGGCTAGAGCTCCACAGCCCCCCTGCCACCACAGTGGCACCTTGAAGATGGAAACCAGGTGCCTAGAAAGGGGGAGTGGAGAGGTTGAAGAAGCCTGGACCTCTGATGTCTTCGGCAGTTTCTGTACTAACCCTAAATTTAGGGTTAGTTCTGGACTACTTCTGTACTTCTTTTACATGAGAAAATTTTTTAAGTCATGCAGTCGTCTTTGTTACTATCAATAGAACTCAATCCCTAAGTGACACAGGAAATGAAAGTTACTAATAATGAATGCATATCACACAGGTCAACTAAAATCTGCTGAATATAGTGCCCAGTAGATGCACAATAAAGGTGAAAACCATTTATTCGATTTGTTTAGTGTGTTGAAGATAAAGGTCAAAACTTAGAGGGAACCACTAAATAGGCTTATTCAATATCCTGTTTCCTTCCATTGAAATTCTGTCATTCCTTCCTGCCCACTGATCCCTTCTATAAACTTTTCTAATATTTTAGGTATTATACAGATTATAAAAACATGCAGCTATGCACTCAAGAAGCTTGCAAGCTGGCTGGAAATGCAAAAAAAAAAACAAGACTTTATTGTCAGCAAGTGAGAAAAGGCATCCTTTCTTGGTGGTTTAGAGAATCAGAACTCTTTTTTCTCCTAAGGAAGTGGAATGAGACTGTCTCTTGGGGAAAATGCCCATATTCATTTAGAAGGAATTCATGAAGGCCCCTCAGAGTAAGGGCGAGATACATGCACCCCCACAATGAGACAAGTTCATCTAACAACAGGGGTTGAAAGCTGAATCTTCCTGGAAGAAAGACACCTGGGAGGAGAGACTGTGGAAGAGAAAGGGTGTATAAAATGTTCGGAGGTGGGATTTTAAGTTCCTTGTGAGAAGTGTGTGCATGTTATGCAACCTCATCTTCTCTTCCTCGTAGGTAGGTGTCCATAACGTCTGTATCATTCTCTAATGCTTTTGTTCCAGGAGACTCATTAGAGGAATTTGAATAGGTATTGAATTTTGCATCCAGGTTTGCAGGAGGAAAAGACAAATGTTATTTTGGGCTTTTTGGAGCTGATTATAAAGAGTAGGGTAGACTCTAACAGCTAGGTCACAGAGAAAAGAGCACAGAAACAGACCTCCAGTTAAATGACGGACTGAGCCATATGTAACTCCACTTCCTCCTGAAATCTCTTTAAAAATGGGAAAACACAAACCTTCAAGGTAAAAAGATATAGGAAAAAAAAAAAGAAAATCCCCTAAATGAGAAAAAAACCGAAGTTATTTATTCAGAATTTGCTATAGGAGGGAGTCAGCAACCATCACTTGTGTTTGGCAAAGACTCAAAGGCAGGCAGAGAATTGGAGAATCTTTATAATGAAAAAACTAGAAGGCTTTAGATCTATTCTGAATGGAGGTCATTGTCCTGGGGAACTTCAGTTCAGTTCAGTTCAGTTCAGTTCAGTCACTCAGCTGTGTCTGACTCTTTGCGACCTTATGAACTGCAGTACGCCAGGCCTCCCTGTCTATCACCAGCTCCCAGAGTTTACCCAAACTCATGTCCATCGAGTCGGTGATGCCATCCAAACATCTCAACTTCTGTCGTCCCCCTCTCCTCCTGCTCTCAATCTTTCCCAGCCTCAGGGTCTTTTCCAATGAGTCAGCTCTTTGCATCAGGTGGCCAAAGTATTGGAGTTTCAGCTTCAACATCAGTCCTTCCAATGAACACCCAGGACTGATCTCCTTTAGGATGGACTGATTGGATCTCCTTGCTGTCCAAGGGACTCTCAAGAGTCTTCTCCAACACCACAGTTCAAAAGCATCAATTCTTATGCACTCAGCTTTCTTTATAGTCCAACTCTCACAACCATACATGACCACTGGAAAAACCATAGCCTTGACTAGATGGACCTTTGTTGACAAAGTTGACAAAGTTGCTTTTTAATATACTGTCTAGGTTGGTCATAGCTTTCCTTCCAAGGAGTAAGTGTCTTTTAATTTCATGGCTGCAATCACCATCTGCAGTGATTTTGGAGGGGAAGTTAGGGAAGGGCTAACTGGAAGCCAGGCTTCTTATGTGATTGATTTGGCTTTCTCTGTTTGGTCCTGTATTGGAAGTAGGGGCAAGGTATAAGGAAGCTGACTCATTGATAAATTCTGACCATTCTCATGCCAATTAGATGCTAACCACCTGGCTTCCTAGGCTGGTTGTTGTGGAGGTTCTGGATCAGTGTTCTGTTGTCATACATGGAGTGGGTATTTGTCCATTCATATTGTTGATTTTTCACAGAAGAGGAGATGAAATCGCTAACATTTTGGAAGCTGGAAAGCAGAAGGATGGTGGGAACTGACTTAGCAAACTCATCATCTATCAACAGACAGGCCAAGAGAAAGCCCAATTTGCCCCCAAAGAACCACTGAAAGGCTTGAAAATGGGCAGCGCCAGGTACCTCAAGAAGCAGGGGTAGGGGTTTCCCTGGTGGCTCAGTGCTGGGGAATCCATCTGCCAACGCAGGGGACACGGGTTTGATCCCTGATCTTGGGAGATCCCACATGCTGCGGAGCAACTGGGCCCATGCACCACAACTATTGAGCTGTGTTCTAACACTGCAACTGCTGAAACCCGTGTTCCCTGGAACCCGTGCTCCGCAGCGGGAGAGGCCATGGCAATGAGAAGCTTGTGCACCACAAGGAGGAGTGACCCCTGCTCGCTGCAACTAGAGAAAAGCCTGAGCAACAACAAAGACGCGGCACAGTCAAAAATAAACTTAAAAGAAAGAAAAAGAAGTAGGGGTAAAGTTGGGACTAAAAGCACAATAATTGGTTAAAAGTGTACTTCGGAAGCAGACACCAGACTTCCTCCCTAACTCCCAAGTCACTCCCCTCCTGGTCCCTGAAGAAGGCTTAGGGTTGATTCCCTGGAGAGGGTAGAGGTGACCGTATATAGTTAAGGATAGGGGTGCCATACTAATGAGAATTCAGTGAAAAATCACTGAGACTCCTGCACTACTCTCCTGCATCAGCAACCACTCTTAGAAGCCAAGTGCTGAAGAAAATTTTTCAGATAATTTTGATATGAGCACATATCAAAATTTCATTATCATCTTGCAATGAGGAAGAAGCTTTGTAGTAGGATATAGGAGGAAGTGTGAAACACTTTTAAATGGACTGAAAGATTACTGAGAAATTGGAGACCATGCATTGTTTTAAACAGTCTGGAAAGTGGAGACTTCCCACTTATCAGATTCTATGGGATTTATACTTTTTCTATCTTTGAACTATTTCACATCTCTGAAGAGATATAAGCTAATTTGTTAAAAACTGATAATAATGCAATTAATTATTGTCTTTAGATTTGCAAAAAAATTCTGTTAGGTAAAGCTTCTATTGACATCACTGTCCCCCTACATCCTCCAATAAGCTGGCTTTGCAACTACTAAGAAAATTGGTTTCAACAGTTCTGATAGGCTTAGATACTTGTCTGGCCTTTGGATTTTCCTTTGAACTGATTGTAACATCTTTTCTAGTTCTCTCAATAATTAATAAGTTAAGTTAAATCTTTGACACATTCATTTCATATTTGCATCTGAGTCTCTTTTTTTTAACGATAATCCATTGAGAAATCAAATTCTAAGGTCTACTTTTAGTAGAGATATTTGAGAGGAAGAGATTGGTTAGAAAATCATTTTAGATTAGATACAAAAAACGAAAAAATATTTGGTAAAAGTCACTATACTCTTAACTGAAAAGTGGGGGGATAACTAGTTTCTCAGAAGTTTTAATCCTGTTAGTTGGGAGTATTTAATCAGAAATTCTAATTTCTTCCTGGAAAGAGGCTGTATGTAAATTACCTCATGCAAAAATTGCATCCTGGTCCTAGTTAGGACTTTTTTCTTTTACAGATGATGTTTCCCCAAACTCCAGTTCAAAGCTGTGCCTCTAAATACTTGTATCAGTGCTACACAAGATGCTGGTCTGAAATGAGAAATCAACCTTGCTCCAGAATGTAAATCAGCATTCTGCTTCTTTCACTGAAAAATCTTCCTGCAAAAAAAAGTGAAGGGAGATTAACATGGTGCCTGCTACCATAGTTTATACTCTGGCAAAAAGTTTCATCTTGTTAAGGACTGGTAAAAACAGATTACACAAAATGGTGGCTCAGTTCAGTTCAGTTCAGTCGCTCAGTCATGTCCGACTCTTTGCAACCCCATGAAGCGCAGCGTGCCAGGCCTCCCTGTCCATCACCAACCGCCAGGGTCTACCCAAACCCATGTCCATTGAGTCGGTGATGCCATCCAACCATCTCATCCTCTGTCACCCCCTTCTCCTCCTGCCTTTAATCTTTCCCAGCATCAGAGTCTTTTCCAATGAGTCAGTTCTTCGCATCAGGTGGCCAAAGTATTGGAGTTTCAGCTTCAACATTAGTCCTTCCAATGAACACCTAAGACTGATCTCCTTTAGAATGGCCTGGTTGGATCTCCTTGCAGTCCAAGGGACTCTCAAGGGTCTTCTCCAACACCACAGTTCAAAAGCATCAATTCTCCTGCACTCAACTTTCTTTATAGTCCAACTCTCACCTCCATACGTGACTACTGGAAAAACCACAGCCTTGACTAGATGGACCTTTGTTGACAAAGTAATGTCTCTGCTTTTTAGTACGCTGTCTAGGTTGGTCATAACTTTCCTTCCAAGGAGTAAGTGTCTTTTAATTTCATGACTGCAATCACCATCTGCAGTGACTTTAGAGCCCAGAAAAATAAAGTCAGACACTGTTTCCACAGTTTCCCCATCTATTTGCCATGAGGTGATGGAATCGGATGTCATGATCTTAGTTTTCTGAATGTTGAGCTTTAAGCCAACTTTTTCACTCTCCTCTTTTACTTTCATCAAGGGTCTCTTTAGTTCTTCTTCACTTTCTGCCATAAGCATGGTGTCATCTGCATGTCTGAGGTTATTGATATTTCTCCCAGCAATCTTGATTCCAGCTTGTGCTTCATCCAGCCCAGCATTTCTCATGATGGTGGTATGTACCCAAAATAGAATATTATTCAACCTTAAAAAGGAATGAAACTATAATACATGATACAACATGGATAAAGCTTGAATATATACCATGCTAAGTGAATAAGCCAAACACAAAAGGACGAATAGTATATGAGTTCACTTATATGAGGTAGCTAGAACAGTCAAATTCATGGAGTAGAATGGTGGTAGCCAGGGGCTGGGGGGAAGGCATGGGGAGTCGTTGCTTAATGGTAGACAGTTTCAATTTGGGATGATGGAAAAGTTCTGGATATAGTGATCACAGTTGCAAAGCAATATGAACGAAATTAATGCCACAGAGCTGTACACTTACAAATTATTAAAATGGGGACTTCTCTAGTGGTACATTGGATAGAAATTCCCCTCAATGCAGGGGACACAGGCTTGATCTCTGGTCCAGGAAAATTCCACATGCCAAGGAGCAACTAAGCCCTTGTGCCACAACTACTGGGCCTGCATGCTATAACCACTGAAGCCCTCAGCCCAACAGGAGAAGCTACCACAGTGAGAAGCCTGTGCACCGAGAAGAGTTGCCCCTGCTTACCGCAACTAGAGAAAGCCTGCGCACAGCAAGAAAGACCTAGCGCAACCAAAAATTAATTACGTAATTAAATTTAAAAAGAGAAAAAATTTTTAATGGTTCAACTTTAAGATATTTATTTGTGAATAGCATTGAAACATATATATTACCATATGTGAAATAGATCACCAGTCCAGGTTCGATGCATGAAACAGGGCACTCAACGCTGGTGCACTGGGACAACCCTGAAGAATGGGATGGGGCGGGAGGTGGGGGGGAGGGTCCAGGATGGGGGACATATGTACACCCCTGGCTGATTCATGTCAGTGTATGGCAAAAACCATTACAATACTGTAAAGCAATTAACCTCAAATTAAAATAAATAAATTAATTTTTAAAAAAAGATTTTTATTTGCCTCGTAATTTAAAATAGGATTAAAATGATAAATTTTATCTTTTGTGTATTTTGCCACAATTTTAAAAATTATTTATTTATTTATTAATTTATTTAATTTTACATTTGGCTGTGCTGAGTCTTTTTTGCTGCATGGGTTTTTCTCTAGCTGCAGTGAGTGGAGGCCACTCTCTAGTTGCAGTGCATAGGTTTCTGATTGAGGTGTCTTCTCTTGTTGTAGAGCATGGTCTCTAGGCACATGGGCTTCAGTAGTTGCAGCATATGGGCTCAGTAGTTTTGGCTCCCAGGCTCTGGAGCACAGGATCAGTTGTTGTGGCATACCAGCTTAGTCGCCCCTTGGCGTATGGAATTTTCCCGGATCAGGGATCCTGTATTGGCAGGCAGATTCTTTACCACTGAGCCACCAGGGAAACCCTGCCACAATTTTTTTTTAATTGCATACTAGCTAGACCAGAGACACTGTGAATTGTATTATATTAGATTCCAGGTTTCTCAAACTAAATCTATCAACCCAACAGATTTTTTACACACTACAGACTACCTCCTCTCTACTCCTCACTCCACATCTTTCTCCACTACTCACTTGCTTACTAATACTAGAAATCTGTGAAATGTTCTAGAACCCTTTCTTTCCCTCATCTTTGTGTCTGTTATCTAATCCTGGTTGTCTTGTGCTGGTTGTAAAGAAATTGTTCCTCAGCTTCAACCCCTCCCACCTCTACTCTATTTTTTGGTGTTGGGCTAGGTCTCTGCAATTCACATATTTCCTCTGCCAGACTGGCTCTCCGTTAGCTTCTGCCAATAGTGGGAGATCTGAGGCAGGAATGAGAGAAAAGGGACTTGCTCCTTCCTGTTCACTTCCTGTTTCTATCAGCGTCACCCAGGCAACAGTTGTTCCTGCCAGCAGTAACAGTTGGTTCCATCTTTGGACTTCTTTCCGTATTCCCAGAAGGAGCTTCATCACATTCCTCAGAGATACCAGTACCAGTCAGCCAGCCACCCTCCTCAGAGGTCTGAGTCCTGAAATGCAGGTCCTCCTCTGAGCCACTGAGGTACCAGAATAAGTCAGTATAAGACAGCGTGTTCTCCTCGAGGTCTAGATCCCACCTCTCTAAGTCCCCACCTTCAAGTGTTTGGTCCCAATATTCCCAACCTTGACCTTTATTGCTCCATCTACTTTTCCCAGTTACTACTTTCCTGTTTCAATTTCCTTTTTCAATTCTCCAATACCTGTGATAGCTCTAATAACTCTTTGTGTTAATTTCCTCAGTTAAATAACTGCTGTGGTTTGTTTCCTCATTGAATCCTGACTAATAAGAAAATAGTCCTAAGGGTGGTTCTAGGAAAGAGACTTTCAGATATAGGATTTGGGGTTGATTTGATCATACCCTTACTTTCAAACTCAATGTTGAGCAATTCATCAATGGGAAATGAGATGCAGTAACATCATAGATAATCAGCTTATCACCTTAAGTCTTTTGTATTGAAGTGCCCACTAAACCAAATGCTTTGGAGCCATGCTTGACTATTTGATGGTAGTGGTGATTATCATGGGGCCTCAGTGGTATTATCAGGTGGCTCAGTGGTAAAGAATCAGTCTGCCAGTTCAGGAAACATGAGTTCCGTCCCTGGGTCAGGAAGATCCCCTAGAGTAGGAAATGGCAATTCACTCCAAGGTTCTTGCCTGGAAAATTCCATAGACAGAGGAGCCTGGCAGGCTACAGTCCAAGGGGTTGCAAAGAGTCAGACATGACTGGGTGATTGAGCAGGCACGCACACATGCACGGTGACTATAACAACTATGGGTTGGGAGTGACTTTATTTTCACACACTGAAGAACTTACATAAAGAAATGGAAAAAAAATTAAAAAAAAAAAAAAGAAATGGAAAGTCCAAGTCATTAAATATTTGGCTCAAGGTACAACAAAAGCTTCTATGGCAGCCCTAAAAGAATCCCTTCCTTTTTGTACCTGAAGACTAAAACAAACAAAAAGTTAATTGTGTGGTTTTCAGAATAACAACAGAAGTTATCTCATAGCCTTGCCAAAACTCTCTAGTGAAAAACAGAGCATTACTTGGGAAGAATATGACACTGAAACTTGGAATGCGGACATTAGGACTGACTCAAAGCTAAGACTCTAGGATGCCCAAATCTCTCCAGCATCAGTGGAAACAGCCCTCATCCCTTGCTTAAAATCCTGTAATTATATCATCTGAAGGATGCCTATTTTCCTCCAGTTTCACTCCCACCACTCACTGTTAACTGTAGGTCTTCTCAGTGCCTGTGGATAATTCTTTGTTGTAATATGATGTCTTGTGCACTGTAATACATTTATTAGCATTCTTGACCTCTACCCACTATATTCAGTAGCACCTTCTCCAGCCTGAGTTGTGACAATGGAAATTATATCCAGACATTTCCAAGTGCACCCCAGGGGGAAAAATCATATCAGGTGAGGACCACTACTCTAGATTCATAACAAGGGTCAGATCTCAACATTTTCCACAGATTGACTGGGAAGAAATCATTTATGCTTAATATTGCAATACTTTGCTGATTTATATTTGCAGAAACTTGGAGAATGTGTGAAACAATTTCCAAGAAGGAAATAAAAAAGATAGAATGTAATATTAGATTTGGTTGAATTGTTGATGTGGGCACACTTATCACCATTCTAGATTTAATGTGTTAACTGTGCAGTGGGAAATGGCTCTGATAGTTGGCTGAATGAAACTTCATTTTCATGGTGGCCTATATCCAATAAAGTTGAGATGCAAAACCTTCTGGCATAACTTAGAAGAAATCTAAAGTCTTAAGGAGACAAGGAGGTTGGAGTGGCTCTATCACATATGAACAGCCACCCTGTCACTATTGCATCTGAGAAATTCCAGAGGACGCTCCCTTCTCAAATGCATTGAGAAATATATCAGTGAATGGGCATCAGTATGCCTGTTACCTATTTGGTGACTGTTTTCTCTAGGCAGGTTTGGCGGAGGGAGAAGGTATAGTTGAGGTGGGTTTCTGGATTTCAGTGGAGAGAAGAGATGGGATCCTGGAGTAACAGAGGTCAAGTCAGTGTGAGTGAAGAGACAACATGTGGACTTCCTTCCAAAGAGTATAGTAGGGAACAAGGAGGAAAAAAGAGTCACTTTACAGTGCAAAATCCTGACAAACCCTACACCTCATTGAGGTGATCAAGGCAATAAGTCATGATGACAGTGCATACTTGCCTAAATAAACTAGGGCTGCCATACAAAACAGCTTAGATTGGACAGTCTAAAGAACAGAAATCTACTTATAGTGCTGAAGGCTGTGTCAGCCAATTCTGTTTCTGCTGAGACCCCTTTTTCTGGCTTGTGAATGGCCACCTTCTCACTGCGTCCTCACATCATGGAGACAGAAAGCTCTCTGGTATCTCTTTTTATAAGGACACTAACCTTATTGGATCAGGGCCCCTCTGTCATTACTTCATGTAAAACCTTAATTTCCTCTGACAGGCCCTATGTCCAAAAACAGTCAAACTGGGGCTTATGGCTTCAACATACGAATTTGGGGAGAGTAGACAGGGGAAGAAACAATTCAGTCTATATAATACCCTTGATATAACTTGATGAAAATGTCACTTTCCCTCTGTGCTCTTTGTCCCCAAAACATATAACCCCAGTCAAATCATGAGGTAAACATCAAATGAATCCCAGCTGAATGATGTTCTACAAAATATTTAACCAATATTCTTCAAAACTACTAAGGTCACCCATGCACTTATGGTCAATTAATCTATGACCAAGGAGGCAAGAATACACAATAGAGAAAAGACAGGATTTTCAATAAGTGGTACTGGCAAAACTGGACAGCTACATGTAAAAACAATGAAATTAGAACATTCCCTAACACCATACACAAAAATAAACTCAAAATAGATCAAGACCTAAATGTGAGGCTGGACTTTTTAAATTCTTAGAAGGAAACATAGGCAGAACACTGACATAAATTGCAGCAATATCTTCTTTGAACCACCCCTTAAAGAAATGAAAATAAAAACACAAATAAACAAATTTTTATTTGTTTATTATTTATTTATTATTATTAATTTGGCCTAATTAAAGTTAAGGGCTTTTGGGGAGTGCCCTGGTGGCCCAGTGGTTAGGATTCCAGCTTTCACTGCCAAGAGCCTGGGTTCAATCCCTTGTTGAGGAACTAAGATCCCACAAGCTGTGCAGCATAACCAAAAAAAGTCTCTTAAAAAACAAAAAATGGCACTACCATATTATCCAGCAATGCCACTCTTGGGCATATATTTGGAGGAAATCATAATTTGAAAAGATACACGCACTCCAATTGCAGCTTTCCTGGTGGCTCAGACAGTAAGAAATCTGTCTGCAATGAGGGAGACCTGGATTTGATCCCGGGGTCAGGAAGATTCCCCTGGAGAAGTAAATGACTATACACTCCAGTATTCTTGACTGGAGAATTCCATGGCCAGAGGAGCCTGGTGGGCTACAGTCCATGGGGTTGCAAAGAGTCGGGCACAGCTGAGAGATAGACAGTATTCATTGAAGCAGTATTTACAGTATTTACAGGCTATTTACAGTAGCCAAGATATGGAGGCAACCTAAATGTCCACTGACAGAGAAATGGATAAAGAATATATGGTACAAATATATGATGGAATATTACCAGCCATAAAAAAGAACAAAATAACTGAGTGAAGTAAGACCGAGAAAGACAAATATCATATGATATCACTCCTATGTGGAATTTAATTTAAAAAATGAACTTATTTACAAAACAGAAACAGACTTGACAAATATTGAAAACAAATTTATGGTTACTGAAGGGGAAACGTGGGGGGAGGGATAAATCAGGGGCTTGCGACTGACACACACATTACCATATATAAGAGATATAACCAGCAAGGATCTACTGTGTAGCACAGGGAACTATATTCAATATTGTGTGATAACCTACATGAGAAAAGATCCTGAACAAGAATGAATATATATATATATATATATATATATATATATATATAAAACTAAATCACATTGCAGTACACCTGAAACTAACATAACATTGTAAATCAACTATACTTCAATAAAATGAAAAAAAAAAATAACTGCCAAGATCATCAAAAACAAGGAAACGTCTGAGAAACTGTCACAACCAAGAATAGCATAAGAAGACAAGAATGTAAAGTGGATCCCTTGATGAGATCCTGGAACACAAAAGTAATCTGATGCATGGGTTTTAACAAGTATGTAATGATATTAGTTTATTAGTTATGACAAATGTGGACTTTCTTAGTGGTCCAGTGATTAAGAATCTGTCTTCCAGTGCAGGGGACATGGGTTCCATCCCTGGTCTGGGAAGATTCCATATGCCATGGGGCAACCAAGTCCATGTACCACAACTACTGAACCCAAGTGGCTTAGAGCAGGTGCTCCACAAGAGAAGCCACCACAGTAGGAAACCTCAGCTAGAGAGTAGCCCCCACTTGTCACAACTAAAGAAAGCCCGCACGCAGCAACAAAGACCCAGCATAGCCAAATATAAATAAATAAATAAAATTTAGGAATAAAAGAAAAAATGTGTTATACTACTAAAAAAATTATGACAAATGTACCATACTAAGATAGATGTTAATAATAGGGGAAATTGGATATGACGTATATAGGCACTCTTTATCTTAACAAGTTTTCTCTAATCTAAATCTGTTCTAAAGTGAAAAATTTACTCAAAAAAAAAAAGACAACATGGGAAGAATTATCATAATGAGCAGCAGGAATGAAAGCTTTGATATGCAAGAATTTTTGCAGTGACTGATTGATCCTGGTGTCCCAAGGTAAATGGACAGATTAATAAAATGTTACTGGAGTTCCACTTATGGTATGTCCTAGTAAGACCCTGTGCTAGACTTGACATGGACTCTGAACAAAATAAATACACCACAAACCAACTCTCTGAAGGCACTGGAGAGCGATTAAAAAAAAAAACAAAAAAAACAGTAGATAGATTTTGACAGGGGGTCAACACCTAATATGTAGCAAGCAATAGCATGGATTGAATTTTCTCTATAGTCTTGAACCTGAAGGCAGGCTTCATCCAGGGCTACTTACTTCAAGCACTAAAACTCTGATAGAAAATTCACAGTCTTTCTGGGCTGAAAGACCAGAGGACAGAATTGGGGGGAAAACCACAATTGTTGGACAGTGACAGGAGAATCCGAGAAAGGAGAGAACCAGAGAGAGTGAGCCACATAATTCGTGTTTAGACACTGTTCAACTTCTGGTGAACCCCTGAATTGCATATTTTGAGGGCAAACTGCAAGCAGCCCAACCAAAGATAAAACAACTGAACTGAAATCTGTGCTGCAGACCAAAAACAGAATTTGCAGTTTGAATCATCCATAATGGCAAGCTAAAACAACCACCACAAGAAAACTGACACTCTTTAAGAAAAACGACTATCAGACATCTAATATAGACTAGACAGAATATAGTCTCCACAACAATTCAAATTAACTTGATGTGAATAAACAAGACCGTGTATCACATCTTCTCAAGAGAAAAGACAATCAACAGAGGTGGATACCAATATAATACAGTTGATACAATTAGCAAAGATTTTAAAGCAGAGATTATAGCCACTTTAAATGATATAAAGGGAAAATGCCCATAATGTATAGGAAAATAGGACATCTCAGCAGACAAACGAAAATGATAGAAAAGAACCAAATGGGAATTTTGGAAAAGGAAAAAAAAATTTCTGAAATAAGAAATTTTCACTGGGAAAGTGTAATAACAGAGTAGAGATGATAAAAGAGTCAGCTTAACTTGAAGACAGGTTAACAGGAATGATCCAAGATGAAAAACAGAAGTGAACAATCATTGGAAGGAAAATGAACAGAGCTTCAGAGGTCACCAACAATATAGAAGAGAAACCTATTGTATATTAAACTAAAGTCCCAGACAGAGAGGAGAGAGAAAGAGGTAGAAAACAATATTTGAAGACACTATGATCAAACGATCAAGAATTTCCCAAATTTGTTGATAGACATACATTTATAGAACCCAAGATCTCAGTAAATGCCAAGTTGTGTAAATTCAAAGAAAACCATGCCTAGACATAGAATACTCAAACTGCTGAAAACCAAAGAGCATATTCTGAAAGTAACAAGAGAAAAATGACTCATTACATACAAGAGAATAAGGAATCAAAAAACTACTAATTTGGGAGCTTCGCTGGTGGTCCAGTGGTTAAGAATCTACCTTGCAATGTAAGAAATGCCAGTTTGATCCCTGGTCCAGAAAGATCCCACATGCAACAGAACGGCTAAGCCTGTGTACCCCCCGTTACTGAGCCCACGCACTGAAACTACTGAAGCCTCTGTGCCTAGAGCTTGTGCTCTGCAACAAGAGAAGCCACCGCGATGAGAAGCCTGCACACAGCAACTAGAGAATAGGCCTACTCGCCACCACTAGAGAAAGCCCGAGTGCAGCAACAAAGACCCACCACAGTTGATAAACAATAAATAAATACATCTTAAAAAAAAAAAAGACAGCCTACTACTTTTCACCAGAAACAATAGAGGACAGAAGACAGTGGTCGTGTCATGTAGCTTGTGGGATCTTAGTTCTGCGACAATTCCAGTGAATTCTCTACAATTTAGTCTTTGGTTTCAATATATGCAGGTAGGAACTCGAACTGAATGTGAGAGGTAAATAACATTGCCTACAGATAGATAGTCTAACTATAATTTCATGGCAAGCATTCTTCCTGCCTCAGGACATTTGCACTTGCTATTTTCTCTGCTTGAAAGGCTCTTCCCCCAGATATCCCTGAGGGTTTCCCCTTTACCTCCTTTTAATCTTTATTCAATGTCACTTTTCTTGGTGATGTTTTCTCTTTCCACCTTATTTAAATCTCAAAGTAGTTATCATCATATAACATATAATACAGTTTACCTTATTGACTTTCTGTCCCCTTTGGAAAGTAAAGCAGGGAAGTACAGGGAATATTATCTAACTTGTTCAATGCTATACCCTCAGTGCATAGAACAAGTAGATACTCAAGAGATATTTACTGACCATGGAACACTATGCTATGCAAAAATTTTAAATAATGGGGTAGCATTAAACTCTTATTTATGGTTTCCTCTCAGACATTGAGGAAGAGCAGAAATACGGATTTTAACTTATTATCTTGGTTTACACATTTTTTTCAGTGTTGGGAGACACTTGAACATATTTGCCAACTTAGGGGGGAAAGCCAAAAGAATTGGATGGGTTAACATATACGAGAAAGAGAGGATGTTTAATGGAACAAGGTACATGAGGAGATAACTTGAGATGGTTCTAGAGCACAGTGAAAGCACTGTGCTTGGGTAAGAAGAGCTTTGCCATGAAAAGACCTGAAACTGAAGGAGCTGTCAACCAATGGCCTCCATGATCCTGGTGAAGTGGATGGAGAGGCCAAGGCTAAGGGCAAGGACTTGAGGAGTGTGCTCAGTTTATGAGGGTTTAGGAAAGGTGGTATGGTTGTATTAACAACAATGTTTTATTTAATCCTCCCATCAGTTCTGTGAGAAGTTATTATCTCCACTTTACAATACTATTCCATATTACAAATAGAGGAACAGAAGCCCAGAGATGATGTAACTTGCACAAGACTGCACAGCTGATGAACGATGGAGCCATTTTAGGAAGCTCTAACCCAGGTCTTTCTGACTTCAGTCTGCACCTGTCTTCACCTTATGCATCTCAGCAAAGAAATGGGAATGGTCTTCAGCTACCCCATCCTCTAGTGTAATGGTCCCCTCAGTGGAGTAGAATGGGCACATCCAGGGTGCGTGATGGTCTACTGGGATGTTAACAGAAAATGCTAGATTTATATTTATACTTTTTAAATTTAAAAAAACTAGAGAAAATTCAGCTTTGCTACTATTTAATATACAAATAGACTCTGGCATCCTTATTTGGTCTAGATGCCAGCTGGCTATGGGTCATCTCAGTATCTTCAGGGAGACATAGGAGCTCTACAGTGCAAACAGATTGATAGTGCTAGCTGTATTCTATTTTTTTGTGTTTAAGCGATGACATCAGTGTGCTCAATTTTGTAGAACCAAGACCTTGATGTAGCAGAATCTTTATAACTCATTCTTTCTTTATTCACTTACGGCTGTGCCGGATTTTCACTGCGGCCCACAGGCTCTTCGTTACTGCTCGTGAGCTTTCTCTAGTTGTGGGGGTTACTCTCCAGTTGTGCATGGGCTTCTCATTGCAGTGGTTTCTCTTGCTGTGGAGCACAGGCTCTAGGCAAGTGGGCTACAGTAGTTGCAGCGCATTGGGCTTAGCTGGCCCATGGCATTGGGATCTCAGTTCCTGGACTGTTTTCCCTGCCGTGGCAGGTGATAGAATCTTTATGATCCAGTGGTTTATTGTGAAAGGGGGATTGATGACAAAGATATTTGGCTTCACTCGGATTTGCTGAGTGTTTGTTGTTAGAGTATTAAAATAGTTGTCAGAACCTATAAATAACTCAGGTTTCTTTCTTTTTTTTCCTGCTGGGGAAGACAGTGGTGAGGGATAACATACTTTTCTTTTTACAAAAAAATAAGCATTCAAATTTGCTGACTTTTTTGATGATGATAATAGTATGCAGCTGTATAGATATGAAAAAATGTTTGTTTTAAATTCTCTTCTTTCAAGAGAAACTTGATAGTGTAATAAATGACAAATAACTGCTTTTTGAAAGCTATTGTAAACAAATATTTTGAAAATTATATTTAGAAGTGTTTCTATTTTTCTTGCCAAAAAACATAGAAGAATGTCACTTATAAAATGTTCATATTCATATGCATAAAACCTTGGAGATAGTTTTCTACTGTGTTTAAGAATCTTCCAAATAAAAGAGATTCAGTGAAGTTTAAATATATTTGCTAAAAACACAACATCTATTGATTAATTTGCAAATGCAACTATTGATATCACAGAAGATAAGAATTAGATAGATGAATTTCAATAAAATTCAATGGGACTGAAAAATATTTCATGTTTGAATAATCCCAACTAGCTATTTTTTCATTTGGATCCTTTATATATTTTTGTGAGTTTCATTTCCATTAAAACCAAGTAGAAGACAGATCATAGAGACAAACTTTTGAAACCATAACATCATAGTTTGTTAAACCACCATTTCAAAAGCAAAGCAAAGTCAATCAGATTGCCCTTGATTTAAAAAATAATGTTCATGGGAGTAAGAAAATTTTATATTTTAAAAGTGTGTTTATTTCAGTTTCATCTCATCCTTTAATTTTTTTGGTTGCACTGGGTCGTGTTGCTGTGAACGGGCTTTCTCTAGTTGTGGCAAGTGGGGGCTTCTCATTGAGACGGCTTCTCTTGTTGTGGAGCACAGGCTGTTAGGTGCTTGGGCTTCAGTAGCTGTGGCTCGAGGGCTCTAGAGTTTAGCTGTAGTACTCAGGCTTAGTTGCTCCACAGTTTGTGGAATCTTCCTGGACCAGGAATCGAACCCATGTCCCCTGCATTGGCAGGTAGACTCTTATTCACTGTACCACCAGGGAAGTCCTCATCCTTTAGTTTTTAAATTTTATTATTTCTTGTGATTTAAAAATGCACATAATATATTAGGACAGTATAACATTGACAAATGTTCCCTTAGGGTTGCCAGATTTAGCAAAATAAAAACAACAGGACATATTTGTTTTTCAAACCTCTATCCTTTTTGTTTTAAACTTTTATTTTGTATTGGGGTACTGCTGATTAACAATGCTGATTGTTTCAGGGGAACAGCAAAGGAACTCAGCCACACGTATACATGCATCCATTCTCCCCCAAATGCCCCTCCCATCCAGGTTGCCACATAACATTGAGCATAGTTACATGTGCTATACAGTAGGTCCTTTTTGGTCATCCATTTAAAATATAGCAGGGATCCATTTTATATATATCTCAAACACTATACCCCTTCCTTCAATTCTTCGTCACTCCTCCCTGGAAACCATAAGCTCTTTCAAGAAGTCTGTGAGTCTGTTTTGGAAGTTCATTTGTATTATTTCTTTTTAGATTCCACATATAAGGTATGTCATGTGATATTTCTCCTTCTCTGTCTGATTTACTTCACTCCGTATGACACTCTCTAGGTACATCCATGTTGTGGCAAATGGAATTACTTCATTCTTTTTAATGACTGAGTAATATTTCATTGTATATGTGTACCACATTCTTCTTTATCCATTCCTTTGTCATTGGACATTTAGGTTGCTTCCATGTCTTGGTTATTGTAAACAGTGCTGCAATGAATATTGGGGTGCATGTATCTTTTTGGATCATTAAACTTCTATTCTTATTTGAAATTCAAAAATTAACTGCTGGTGTTTTATCTGACAACCCTAGGTGTGAAGGACAACCCCTTCCCCCACTGAGAATCAATGTGCTAAAGTATTATTATGCCTATATTACTCTCTACATCCTTGCCTTTCTCTCAGCCTCACCCTACCTTCCAAACTCTTCCACTGTGCCCTCTGGAACTTATTATCCGCAACCTGCAAAAGCCCCTGTGTTGTCAAATTTTCTCTTCAATTTCTTATCATTATTAAAATCTGACTCTCCCCTGAGGACACTATTTTCCTGCTGCCCCACCCAAATGGTGCTGCTTATACTCTCAGGTCCCACAAACCTATGGGGTGACAAATGTACAGAAATCTGAAATAAGCAAAAATTACAACTGATGTTTTCAATGGAAAGCTACACGTTCTTTAGAGCAGACCTTTCCAGGTTATCTGATTCTAGCCTTTTATGGCTTTTGAGGTATTTTATGACTTATGTAAACTGTATCTAGCTGATAACAAGGCAAGATAAATTCTTTCCAGTGGGAGTTCAATTGACTTGCCTGAGAAAATAAGAACTATCACATGAGCATTTCCCATCTTCTTCCTACTAAACCTACAGTCCTACTTTCACCTGTTCCCATTCTGTTTTCCTTCCCTCCTGTTGTAATGGAGAGCTGTCTTCGCTCTTGCTGCTGCTGCTAAGTCGCTTCAGTCGTGTCCGACTCTGTGCGACCCCATAGACAGCAGCCCACCAGGCTCCCCCTGTCCCTGGGATTCCCCAGGCAAGAACACTGGAGTGGGCTGCCATTTCCTTCTCCAATGCATGAAAGTGAAAAGTGAAAGTGAAGTCGCTCAGTCGTGTCTGACTCTTCGCGACCCCATGGACTGCAGCCTACCAGGCTCCTCCATTCATGGGATTTTCCAGGCAACAGTACTGGAGTGGGTTGCCATTGCCTTCTCCGGTCTTTCCTCTTAATTAAAGCCAAATTCTTTACCTATGCTTTGGATTCCTTCCACCCTGTCTTCTCAGGACACTTTCCTGAAGACTATAGTCTGGTTTTATCTATGCATCTTTTTCAAATTTTTTCCCTCTGGATCCTTCTCAATAGTTTTAAACAATCTCAACTTTTTTTTCTTCTGTTAAAGAAAACAAAACAAAACCCTTCCTAGATTCTAGATTCCCTTCTAGCTGCTCCTCTAACTGCCTTCATTTCCTTTCCTTCCATTCACTGTTCAGCCAATTCTCTGGGACCCCACACTATCACACCCCTGAAGAACCTCTGAATAAGGTCACTTGTGTCTCATTGATAAAATCTTGGTGTCAACAAATCCAACATTTTTCAGTTATCTTAACAACTTCCCAACAACTGACACAACTGATCACTCTTCTCTCTTGAGATGCTGTCTTTTCTCAGCTTCCATGACAATACTCTCCCAGTTTTTTTCTTAAACTTCTGATCACTTCTTTTGACTCCTTATAAGCATATCCTCCTCTACCCAAGCATTAACTTCAAGCATCTCTCAAAGCTTGACTCTTGGCCTTCTATTCTTTTCTTTCTGCTTAATATTTCTGAATATTCTTATCCATGCCTAGAACTTTACCACCACCTCTATATCAATGACCTCGGCCTTGACCATGTGTCTGAGTTCAGATTACTTGTCATTACTTCTTGGAAGTCTCAGAGGGATCTCAAATTCGATATATGTATAACTGAATCCATTATTTTCTCACTCAAAACTTGGCCTTCTCCATGAATTTTATTTCAGGGAATAGTAACACAAAAACCTAGGCATTTCCTTGATGTCTTGTCCCTCAACCCCTAATCTCTCTAATCCATTAACAAATTCTGTCTTTTTATATTAAATCTAATTACTTCTAACTCTGCTTTCATTAGACTTGCCTAAGTTACCACCTTCTCCCCCTTGTACTACTGGAAAATCTTCCTAACATCTACTTTAATCCACTCTTAGCCCCCTCCAAATCCTTCTCCTCTTAGTAGCCAAGATAATCATATAAAATGCATATCTGATCATATAAGCTCCTGTTAAAAACCCCTCAGCAACTTTTACATAAAAATTAAAATCTTCAAAGTGGCCAGGCCCCTGCAGAATCTAGCAGCTTTTCAGCTGCATCCTCATCTGATATCATGCTCCCCGTCCCACCTGTGCTTCAATCACAATGGCTGCCTTCTAGGTCTCCCTCACCCCCAACTCTCTGTTCTCCCCTTCCCCTGCATCTTTGCATGTGCTGCTACCTTTGCTTGGAAAACAGCCACACCCAACCACCCACTTGGCCTCATTCACACCTGCCTCTCCTTCAGATCATAGCTCCTAGTTAAATGTCTCTAACAGGATTCTCCCAATAGGATTTTAATCTCTCACCATCATAATAGCTAATACTCAGACATGTTTACTACAAGTCAGTCACTGATCTAAGGACTCTACCGATAAGAATTTGTTATATGTGGATACTGAGTTATTATACACTTATGTGCCGTAACTGTAATTTTCCTCATGTGCAATATAGAATAATAGTACTTTGTTCATAGGGTGATTAAGAACATAAAGTGAGGTTATTATTATCGGTAAAGGATTTGGAACAGTGCCAGCCACATAATAAATGCTCAAAAATGTTAGCAACTGTTAGTATTGGTGTAATCTTACACTTGCATGATTATCTGATTAAAGTTTGTCTCTGTCCTGTAAGTACTATGAACATTGGTCAAGGTCATCTTTTTTTTACTATTATTTCCCTTGTGTCTCCCTAGAGCATTGGTACATTGTAAATACTCAAAACACATTACTCGAGTGAAAAAATAGTAATTCTAGCCAACCACACAGGATTGTTATATTTTTTTAAAAAAGTATGTAAAGTACTTTTATAACTCCATGGAGATACTCAAATATTAAACATTTAAATGGTAAACTGTGATGCTGACTGTAACTATAACAGAAACCTTAGGAACGGAAACTAATGTGGCCTAAAGTTGTCAGAAAAGGGGCTCATGGAAGAAATGGATCTCAGAATATATATATGATTTTGATGGATGAAGTGGACCTCAGAGTATGTATAGGATTTGGTAGAGTAGTGTGAACATATGGGTATGTAGGGAAAATGGGCTACCAGCCTACTTGGTGGGTGTATGATGAGGAGTAACAGGAAATCTAATTATAGATATGGTGGAGACAAATCACAGAGGGACTTGATAGGCAGATAAAGGAGGCTTGACCCGAAATGACAGAGAAAAGAGAATCCTGAGCAGAGACATTTCAGGAAGATTCTTTCACCTAACAACTAGTGAGCCAGGATCTCTTGTTGATGCTATTGATTTAATAGTGGTCAAAATAAACCATGAATGGTGAAGGGATCTGACCAGGTGATTTCTGAGATCCAATGGGTTTTACCATTTTGTGATTTGAACAATGATTATTTTCTAGCAAGCTCATGGATAGCCAGGTACTTGACCAGTTCCAACTTAAGTGAGGTCTATAGTCAAGAATACTGATTATATTTACATCCTGAATTCATGTGGTTTCTTCAGAAGAGAGGGGAAACAAGTTTATAAACACAAGCTGTGGTCAGTTCATTTTCTAGGAGCCTGTTCTCAATTACCACTGAACCCATAATGACAATTTATATTTGACTTCTTTACCAAAGAATCTTCTTGCTTCTCCTTGTTCATATTTTACTTTGGGGAAGGGGCATTGTCCAATTTTATTTTCTAAATGGTATTTAGCAGGCTGAAGATGCTCAACAAACCTTCTATATCCATGGAACTATTTGTGGAAAATAAATTTTGGCTATGTGACTACATATCCAGTGCAATAAGTAATAACTGTTTAAACAGTTTCTCATACCACTCACCAGGGGTTATTCATGTGGAAACCTAAAATTAAAAATAAGTAAAAACAGCTGGTTCATGATAACATCATCAAGAAAACTTCAAATATACAAAACCCAGATAGTTAGCATTGAATAGCACAGAAGATACCACTGAGTAAATATCAAATGAATAATCCTGGCCATTGAGGATTTCTGTTCACTTTTGCTCCATTAACAGTTATTTCAAACTGAATTTCTTCATTCATCATGAAGAATTATGCATGGAAAACTTGAACCAAATATCTGGAAAGTGAGTTGGATGTGATTTGAAAATTTCAGTAACAAATGTTATTCTAACTTTAATTACTGAATTCAATTACTTCACAAGCTGGAAACTCACTCTAAAACCTGTGAAAAATGCCCATTAAAAAATGTATTAGAAATCAATAACAGAAAGAATTTTAAGAAGTTCACAATATGTGGAAATTAAGCAATAGACTCTTAAATTACTAATGAACCAGGGAAGAAATCACAAGGAAAATTAAACAGCACCTTGAGGTGAATAAAAACACACAACATACAGAAACTTATGGGATGCAGCTAAAACAGTGCAGAGAAAGAAATTAATAGCTGTAAATATCTACATTAAAAAAGGAAGATTTCAAATCAGTTAACAAAATTTCTACTTTAACATATTAGAAAAAGAAGACCAAACCCAAAGCAAGCAGAAAGAAGGAAATAACAAAAACTAGAGCAGAAATAAATAAAGTAAACAAAAGAGCCAACAAAGGTCTGTTTAGTCAAGGCTATGGTTTTTCCAGTGGTCATGTATGGATGTGAGAGTTGGATTATAAGGAAAGCTGAGAGCCAAAGAATTGATGCTTTTGAACTGTGGTGTTGGAGAAGACTCTTGAGAGTCCCTTGGACTGCAAGCAAATCCAACCAGTCCATCCTAAAGGAAATTAGTCCTGAATGTTCATTGGAAGGACTGATGTTGAAGCTTAAACTCCAATATTTTGGCCACCTAATGTGAGGAACTGACTCACTGGAAAAGATCCTGATGCTGGGAAAGATTGAAGGTGGGAGGAGAAGGGGATGACAGAGGATGAGATGGTTGGATGGCATCACCGACTCAATGGACATGAGTTTGAGTAAACTCTGGGAGTTGGGGATGGATAAGGAGGCCTGGTGTGCTGCACTCTATGGAGTCGCAAAGAATCAGACACGACTGAGCGATTGAACAGAACTGAACTGAAACAAACAAAAAACATTAGATAGAATAAACAATAAAATGAAACTTTGTTCTTTGAAAATATCAACAAAATTGACAAGCCAGCTGGGCCTGACAAAGAAAAAAGAGATAAGATTCAAATTACTAAAATCAGGAATGAGATGCAATTATAATCTTACAGAAATAAAATAAAAGGGAATACCAACATGCCAACAAATTAGACAACCAAGATGATTCCTAGAAATACCCAAACTACCAAAATTGAATCAAGAAGAAATAGAAAATCTGAATAGAACTCTAACAAGAGATTGAATCAGCAATCAAAATCTTCCTACAAAGAAAACCCCGGGCCAGATGACTTCCCTAGTGAATCCTACCAAATGTTTAAAAAAGAATTAGCACTAATCCTTCACAAATGCTTCCAAAAAATAGTTGCTGGACTTCCATCTCATTTTGTAAGGCTAGTATTTCCCTGACACCAAAACCAAACAAAAACATCACCGGAAAACTAAAAACCAACATCTCTATGAATACAGTTTAAAAAAAAAAACTCAACAAAATACTAGTAAAGTGAATCCAGCAATATATAAAAAGGATTAAACACCATGACCGAGTAGGATGTATTGCAGAAATGAAAGACTGATTTAACATATGAAAACCATATTAGTAGCTGCTGCTGCTGCTAAATTGCTTCAGTCGTGTCCGACTCTGTGAGACCCCATAGGCGGCAGCCCACCAGGCTCCTCTGTCCCTGGGATTCCCCAGGCAAGAACACTGGAGTGGGTTGCCATTTCCTTCTCCAATGCATGAAAGTGAAAAGTGAAAGTGAAGTCACTCAGTCGTGTCTGACTCTTCGAGACCCCATGGACTGCAGCCTACCAGGCTCCTCCGTCCATGGGATTTTCCAGGCAAGAGTACCGGAGTGGGGTGCCATTACTTTCTCCGCATATTAGTAGAATAAAGGACAAAAACCATATTATCATCTCAAAATACAAATAAAAAATATTTGATAAAATCCACCATCTTTTCATGATAAAAACATGATGGGAATAAAAACGAAGTTCTGCAACCTGATAAGGGAATCTTATAAAACTCACAGTTAACATAGTACTTAATGGTGACTAATATTGGGAATGGCCTTCCCAGGTGGTTCAGTGGGTAAATAATCTGCCAGCAATGCAGGAGATGCGGGAGACATGGGTTTGATCCCTAAGTCGGGAAGATTCCCTGGAGGAGGGCATGGCAATCCATTCTAGTATTCATACCTGGAGAATCCCATGGACAGAGGAGCCTGGCGGGCTACAGTTTATCGGGTCGCAGAGTCAGACCTGGACTGGAGCAACCGAGCACACGAGCAATATCAGGAACAAGATAAGACGTCTCCTTTTACTACTGCTATTCATCACTGTGTTAGAGGTGCTAGCCAAGGTAATCAGGTCAAAAAAGAAATAAAGGGCATGTGAATTGAAAAGGAAGAAGGAAAAGTATTTCTGGGACGTAGATGGGGAAACAGTGGACACAGTGGAAGACTTTATTTTGGGGGGCTCCAAAATCACTGCAGATGGTGATTGCAGCCATGAAATTAAAAGACGTTTACTCCTTGGAAAGAAAGTTATGACCAACCTAGATAGCATATTAAAAAGCAGAGACATTACTTTGCCAACAAAGGTCCGTCTAGTCAAGGCTATGGTTTTTCCAGTAGTCATGTATGGATGTGAGAGTTGGACTACGAAGAAAGCTAGGCGCAGAAGAATTGATGCTTTTGAACTGTGGTGTTGGAAAGACTCTTGAGAGTCCCTTGGACTGCAAGGAGATCCAACTGGCCCATCCTAAAGGAGATCAGTCCTGGGTGTTCACTGGAAGGACTGATGCTGAAGCTGAAACTCCAATCCTTTGGCCACCTCATGCGAAGAGTTGACTCATTGGAAAAACCCTGATGCTGAGAGGGATTGGGGGCAGGAGGAGAAAGGGACAACAGAGGATGAGACGGCTGGATGGCATCACTGACTCAATGGACATGAGTTTGAGTAAACTCCGGAAGTTGGTGATGGACAGGGAGGCCTGGTGTGCTGCGATTCATGGGGTTGCAAAGAGTCGGACACGACTGAGCGACTGAACTGAACTGAACTGAAAACTATTTCTATTAGCCCATGACATGATTTTGTACTTAGGACTTTTAAGAAACCTATCAAAAAACTATTTGAGGTAATAAACAAGTTAAGTAAATTTGCAGGATACAAGGTCAACATTCAAAAATCTATTGTGCTTCCATATATTAGCAATTCAATAGAAGAAAAGAACAGTCTTTAAAAAAAAAATGGTGCTGAGATGACTAGATGTTCACATGCAAAAGAATAAAGCTGGAACCTTAATTCACACTATACAAAAGACTTGGGCTTCCCAGGTGGCCCAGTGGTAAAGAATCTGCCTGCAGTGCAAGAGAAGCAAGAGACATGTTTCAATTACTGGGTCAGGAAGATCCCCTGGAGTAGGAAATGGCAACCCACTCCAGTATTCTTGCCTGGAACATTTCAGACAGAAGAGCCTGGCAGGGTTGAGCACACACACATATATAAACTTTAATTTTAAATGGATAATAGACCTAAATGTAAGAGTTTAAGACTATAAAATTCTTATTAGTAATACAGGAGTCAATCTTTGTAACTTTGGGATTACGACAGGTTTTTCAGAAATGGCACCAAAAAGAAGTAACCCAAGAAAAGATAGGTAATTAGACCACATAAGAATTTTAAAATTGTAATTCAAAGGATATGATCAAGAAAATGAAAACTAACAAAATGAGAAAACATATATACAAGTCATAATCTGATAAGGGATTTGTGTCTAAAATACGTAGAGAACTCTTACAACTCAGTAATAAAAAGACAAATAGTTTTTGAATAGGCAAAGGATTTGAATAGACATTTCTCCAGAGAAGATGTACAACTGGCCAGTAAGCACATGAAAAGATGCTCAATATCAAAGGCCATTCAGTTCAGTTCAGTCGCTCATCTGGGTAGCTGGGTCCGACTCTTTGTGACCCAATGAACCACAGTACGCCAGGCCTCCCTGTCCATCATCAACTCCCGGAGTTTACCCAAACTCATGTGCATTGAGTCGGTGATGCCATCTAACCATCTCATCCTGTTGTCCCCTTCTCCTTCTGCCTTCAATCTTTCCCAACATCAGGGTGTTTTCAAATGAGTCAGCTCTTCGCATCAGGTGGCCATAGTATTGGAGTTTCAACTTCAACATCAGTCCTTCTAGTGAATACCCAGGACTGATTTCCTTTAGGATGGACTGGTTGGATTTGCTTGCAGTCCAAGGGACTCTCGAGAGTCTTCTCCAACACCACAGTTCAAAAGCATCAATTTTTTGGCGCTCAGCTTTCTTTATAATCCAACTCTCACATGCATACATGACCACTGGAAAAACCATAGCCTTGACTAGATGGACCTTTGTTGACAAAGTAATGTCTCTGCTTTTTAATATGCTGTCGAGGTTGGTCATAACTTTCCTTCCAAGGAGTAAGTGTCTTTTAATTTCATGGCTGCAGTCACCATCTGCAGTGATTTTGGAGCCCCCCAAAATAAAGTCAGCCACTGTTTCCACTGTTTCCCCATCTATTTGCCATGAAGTGATGGGACTGGATGCCATGATCTTAGTTTGCTGAATGTTGAGCTTTAAGTCAACTTTTTCACTCTTCTTTTTCACTTTCATCAAGAGGCTCTTTAGTTCTTCACTTTCTGCTGTAAGGGTGGTGTTATCTGCATATCTGAGTTTATTGATATTTCACCCGGTAATCTTGATTCCAGCTTGTGGTTCATGCAGCCCAGCGTTTCTCATGATGTACTCTGCATAAAAGTTAAATAAGCAGGGTGACAAAGGCCATTATGGAATTGCAAATCAAAACCATAATGGGAAACCATTACACCCACTTGTATGGCTATAATTTAAAAAAAAAGATATTAACAGGAATTAGCAAAAGATATGGAAAAAACTGGAACCCTCTTATAAGGCTGGTGTAAAACTGACCATGTAAAATGGTCAGTTGCTTTGGAAAAAATCTGGAAGTTCCTCACAATGTTTAACATAAAGAGTTACATAACCCAGCAATTTCACTACTAGGTATATATATAGCCAAGAGAAATGAAAATGCATGTCCACACAAAAACTTGTACACAAATGTTAATAGCAGCATTATTCATAATAGCCCCAAAGTGGAAACAACCCAAATGCCTATTAACTGAAGAATGGATAAGCAAAATATAGTCTTGTCCATAGAGCAGAATATAATTTGGTCTAAGAAAAGTATGGAGTACTGATACATGCTACAACAAGGATAAACTTTGAAAACACTGTAAAATGAAGGAGGCCAGACACAAAGATCACATACTATATGATTCCACCCATATGAATACTTTGGCCACCTGATGCGGAGACCTGACTCATTGGAAAAGACCCTGATGCTGGGAAAGATTGAAGGCAGGAGAAGGGGACAACAGAGGATGAGATGGTTGGACAGCATCACCGACTCAATGGACACGAGTTTGAGCAAGCTCCGGGAGTTGGTGATGGACAGGGAAGCCTGGTGTGCTGCAGTCTATGGGGTCGCAAAGAGTTGACGACTGAGTGACGGAACTGAATTGAACCCAAATGAAATGTCCAGAAGAGGCAAATCCACAGACAGTAAATAGATTAGCAGTTGCCAGGAGCTAAAAGGAGGGAGGAATGGAGGATGACTGCTAATGTGAGTGGAATTTCTCTTTCAGGTAATGAAAATGCTCTGAAATTAGTGGTGATGGTTGCACTACTTTGTAAATATACTAAAAGTCACTCAATTGTGAACTTTAAAAAGGTGAATTTTATGGTATTTTAATCATACCTAATAAAATCATTTAGAAAGGACATATGTCCTATAGATTCTGTTGGAGGAATTTGCAATTAAATAGATATTTCTTCTTTTTCCCCCAAATTGGCTGTTGTCTGTTTGAAATGACCAATAAATAACGATTCTTTAAAACTTAGATGACATTACAGTTAAATTATACATATATTTGACACATTGATCTTTGTCTAAATTAATATTTTTTATCTGTGTCTTAGTCACTCAGTCATGTCTGGCTCTTTGTGACCCCATGGACTGTAGCCCACCAGGCTCCTCTGTCCATGGAATTCTCTAGGCAAGAATACTAGAACGGGCAGCCATTCCCTTCTCTAGGGGATCTTCCCGACCCAGGGATCGAACCCGGGTCTCTTGCATTGCAGGCAGATTCTTTGCCATCTGAACCACCTGGTATTCATATATAGCTCTTAATATTATATGCTAACATTTAGTAAATGTGTGAGAAGGGGCTTAGTGTTTTCTTAGTTTTTTTTAAAACAATTTCTAATGTTTGAGCATTTCCTTAAATATTTAGTCAGTTTTTAAGATTCTCTATTTTTCTTTAGTGATATCAGGGCCAAGAAAAATAGAAATCAGAGTAAATGATTTCTGGGAATTTTATGTTTAATTGGCATTCAACTCATGGTGGAGCAATTAAGTAAGAGTTCTCATGTTAAGCAATTTCCATATCTTGGTTTTTCCAGAATGAATTTTTCAAAACACAGTTTCAAGGCTTTCTGAATATGAATGCTAATACACAGAATTTTCTGGGCCTAGGTAAGAAAAATATAATTTTTTTTACTTTTTCTCCCTTTTCCTCCACATATTCTATGTACTGGAGAGATTACTCAGGAGTCCAATTTCATTTGCCATTTGCTTTTAAAAAAAAAAAAATGCCTATATCAAAAAGAAAGTGAAGTCGCTCAGTCACGTCTGATTCTTTGTGACCCCATGGACTGAAGCCCACCAGGCTCCTCTGTCCATGGGATTCTCCAGGCAAGAATACTGGAGTGGGTTGCCATTCCCTTCTCCAGGGGATCTTCCTGACTTAGGGATTAAAACTGGATCTCCAAAAATGGGCCAAAGATCTAAACAGACATTTCTCCAAAGAAGACATACAGATCGCTAACACACACATGAAAAGATGCTCAACATCACTCATTATCAGAGAAATGCAAATCAAACCCTCAGTGAGGTACCATTACACACCAGTCAGAATGGATGCTATCCAAAAGTCTACAAGCAATACATGCTGGAGAGGGTGTGGAGAAAAGGGAACCCTCTTACACTGTTGGTGGGAATGCAAACTAGTACAGCCACTATGGAGAACAGTGTGGAGATTCCTTAAAAAACTGGAAATAGAACTGCCATATGACCCAGCAATCCTACTCCTGGGCATACACACTGAGGAAACCAGTTCTGAAAGAGAAACGTGTACCCCAATGTTCATCGCAGCACTGTTTATATTAGCCAGGACATGGAAGCAACCTAGACAGACGAATGGATAAGGAAATGTGGTACATAAACACTATGAAATATTACTCAGCCATTAAAAAGAATTCACTTGAATCAGTTCTAATGAGATGGATGAAACTAGAGCCCATTATACAGAGTGAAGTAAGCCAGAAAGATAAACACCAATACAGTATACTAACGCATATATGTGGAATTTAAAAAGATGGTAACGATAACCCTATATGCAAAACAGAAAAAGAGACACAGATGTACAGAACAGACTTTTAGACTCTGTGGGAAAAGGCGAGGGTGGGCTGTTCTGAGAGAATAGCATTGAAACAAGTATACTATCAAGGGTGAAACAGATCACCAGCCCAGGTTGGATGCATGAGACAAGTGCTCAGGGCTGGTGCACTGGGAAGACCCAGAGGGATGGGATGGGGAGGGAGGTGGGAGGGGGGATCGGGATGGGGAACACATGTAAATCCATGGCTGATTCATGTCAATGTATGGCAAAAACCACTACAATATTGTAAAGTAATTAGCCTCCAACTAATAAAAATAAAATATAATAAATAAATAAATAAATAAAACTGAATCTCCCACATTACAGGTAGATTCTTTCCTGTCTGAGCCACCAGGGAAGCTCCCTGTGTTACATAGTTGTATTTTAATAGTTATATACAATATTATTAGTTTGCAACAAATGATAGAAGGATCAATTCATAATAAAAGCAAATAGATATCATGGGGTTTGATCTTCTGAAGCTGGGTTACATTATAGTTAGGGTTGTCAGATTTTGCAAATAAAAATACATGATGCTCCATTAAATTTGAATTTCAGATAAACAATGAATAATAATTTCAGTATATCTCAAATATTACATGTGACATACTTATGCTAAAAATGATTGCTTATCTGAAATTCATATAGAATTGGGCATCTTGCATTTTACCTGGCAACCCTAATTACATGAATAAGAGAGATTTTATGCATTACAAAAAGCTGCCCCAGTCTATCAGTATGATATAAACAGACAGTGGTCCTTACATTTCTGTTCTGGCTGCTCACTGAACAGTTAAGGAAGTTTCCGGCAAGGTCCTAGAATTGGGCTGGCTTGTGACCAGATCCTGGTCTATTTTTAGGCTGAGATAAATGGGACAGTTATTCCAGGGATTGGGGAAAATCAAGTTACATTTAAAATTGTAGAGAAGAGGTATGTGCTTGAGAGGGGAGAGGAGAGTGTCATACATTGCCACAGTAAAGAACAGTTCAATCACATCATCACTGTTCACATCTACCCCGCCCCAGGCAAAATGAAATAGGTATAGATGATGTCCTATTAATTGGAAGGAGCCAGAGGACTCCCTATTCTTGAATGTGTGGATTGAGTAGGTCAAGCAAAAAACAGTGAGATGAGAAACTGGCTTTGAAATCATCTCCACTGGAATTAAGCACAGATAACTCAGACTGATGCACAGATACCTGAAACTGATGCATTACCTTCCCCTCTCCTTGACTTCATTTATGTGTTCAACAAATACTCGAGTGGCTACTCAGTTTCAGCATGTGCTAGCTTTGGACATAACATGCATGAGAAGAACAGGTACGGTCCCTGCTCTCAAGAGAACTTATGGGGGAACATGTTGATATAACCCAAAAACCCATGTTTAACTGCATATTAAGACATTGCTATGAAGAAAAGTTTTGGTAGATGTGAAGAAAAAATGTTGGTTATAATTAAGCTGGTCAGTGCGTGCATACTCAGAGGTTTTAGTCATGCCCAACTCTTTGAAATCCTATGGACTGTAAGCCTGCCAGGCTTATGGGATTCTCCAGGCAAGAAAACTGGAGTAGGTTGCCATGCCCTCCTCCATGGGATCTTCCTGACCTGGAGACTGAACCCACTTCTCCTGCACTGCAGGCAGATTCTTTACCCACTGGGCCACCTGGGAAGCCCAATCAAGCTGTCATACCACTACTAATTTTTATGGTGCTATTACAATGAATAAACACTATGAAGCATCCTGAGAATTAAACTTTTTATTATTATTTTTTTTAGAATTACACTTTTTAAAAGAAAATATTACACATTTTTCTGTTTAGGAAAATAATACTCCATTAAAACCATAATTTTTGGAATTTGGAGAATTTCTGTTAAGATTGCAACATTTGTTATAATGCTGACTTTTAAATTAAACATTTACTTGCACTTTTGTTATTAGTATTATTTCTTATCATTGTCCTTATATGAAAAGTAGAAGTCTGTGATTTTTGCTTGATGGGTGTATTTTTCATTTCAGCTCATCTTTCATGGTGGTATACGTGACTGCCTATGTGTTATCTCTGATACAGAGGATATAATTCTTGCTAAACTAAAAGGGCAAAACTGACATCTGCCTATTCTTGTAGTTTATTACTGTTTAAACACAGTGGATAACTTCTGGGAAAGTATTTGTTTGGTGCAAAAGTAATTGTGGTTTTGCATTGTTGAACTTTCCCATTTGATATTGGAATACATTCTTAAGTGTGGTTAGTTATACATCGTTTTAATGGGCTCATTTATTTATTTATTTTTGCTAATAACTTACTTCTTGTTGTTCAGTCGCTAAGTTGTGTCACTCTTTGTGACTCAATGAATTGCAGTACGCCAGGCTTCTCTGTCCATCACTATCTCCCTGAGTTTGCTCAAACTCATATCCATTCAGTCAGTGATACCATCCAACCATCTCATCCTCTGTCGCCCCCTTCTCCTCTTGCCCTCAATTTTTCCCAGCAAATAACTTACTGCTGCTGCTGCTAAGTCGCTTCAGTCGTGTCCAGCTCTGTACTACTTGCTGTTTATTTTATATTTATTTTATATTACAGAAATGATGTTAGACAAAAAGCGAATTTGAGTGATGTTTTGAGTTCAAAACGGGTCGTAAAGAGTGGCGACAACTCACAACACCCATAACGCATTTGGACAAAGAACTGCTAATGAATGTACAGTGCAGTGTTGGTCCAAGAAGTTTTGCAAAGGAGCCTTGAAGATGAGAAGCGCAGTGGCCAGCCATCAGAAGTTGACAATGACCAACTAACTGAGAGCATAATTGAAGATGATCCTCTTACAACTGCATGAGAAGTTGCTAAAGAACTCAACATCAGCTGTTCCATGGTCATTCAGCATTTGAAGCAAATTGGAAAGGTGAAAAAGCTTGATAAATAGGAGTCTCGTGAGCTGACTTCAAATCAAAATAATCGTCATTTTCTCTTATTCTACGAAACAATAAATGAATCATTTCTTGATCGGATTGTGACATGTGATGAAAGTGGATTTTATATGACTCCCAGCAACAATCAATTCAGTGATTGGACTGAGAAGAAGCTCCAAGTTCAGTTCAGTTGTTCAGTCATGTCCGACTCTTTGCAACCCCATGGACTGCAGCACGCCAGGCTTCCCTGTCCATCATTAACTCCCGGAGTTTGATCAAACTCATGTCCATTGAGTGGGTGATGCCATTCAACCATCTCATCCTCTGTCATCCCTTCTCCTCCTGACTTCAATTTTTCCCAGCATCAGGGTCTTTTCCAGTGTCAGTTCTACACATCAGGTGGCCAAAGTATTGAAGCTTCAGCATCAGTCCTTCCAAAAATATTCAGGACTGGTTTCCTTTAGATTGATTGGTTGGATCTCCTTGCAGTCCAAGGAACTCTCAAGAGTCTTCTCCAATACCACAATTCAAAAGCATCAATTCTTAGGCGCTCAGCTTTCTTTATGGTCCAACTTTTACATCCATACATGACTAATGGAAAAAACATAGATTTGACTAGACAGACCTTTGTTGGTAAAGTAATGTCTCTGCTTTTTAATATGCTATCTAGGTTGGTCATAGCTTTTCTTACAAGGAGCAAGCGTCTTTTAATTTCTTGGCAACAGTCACCATCTGCAGTGATTTTGGAGCCCAAGAAAATAAAGTTTGTCATTGATACCACTGTTTTCCCATCTATTTGGCATGAAGTGATGGGACTGGATGCCATGATCTTAGTTTTTTGAATGTTGATTTTTAAGTCAACTTTTTCATTCTCCTCTTTCATCAAGAGGCTCTTTAGTTCTTCTTTGCTTTCTGCCATAAGGGTGGTGTCATCAGCATATATGAGGTTATTGATATTTCTTCCGACAATCTTGATTCCAGCTTGTGCTTCATCCAGCCCAGCATTTCACATGATATTCTCTGTACATAAGTTAAAGAAGCAGGGTGACAATATACAGCCTTGACGTACGTCTTTCCCAATATGGAACCAGTCTGTTGTTCCATGTTCAGTTCCAACTGTTGCTTCTAACTCTTGACCTGCATACAGATTTCTCAGGAGGCAGGTAAGGTGGGCTGATATTCCCTACTCTTTAAGAATTTTCCAGTTTGTGTGATCCACACAGGCTTTGGCATAGTCAATAAAGCAGAAGTAGATGTTTTTCTGTAACTCTCTTGCTTTTTCTATAATTCAATGGATGTTGGCAATTTGATCTCTGGTTCCTCTGCCTTTTCTACATCCAGCTTTAACAGTTGGAAGTTCTTGGTTCATGAATTATTGAAGCCTCCTCTCTTGGAGAATTTTGAGCATCACTTTGCTCGTATGTGAAATGAGTGCAATCGTGTGATAGTTTTTTAAACATTCTTTGGCATTGGCTTTCTTTGGGATTGGAATGAAAACACCTTTTCGAGTCCTGTGGCCACTGCTGAGTTTTACAAATTTGATGGCATATTGAGTGCAGCACTTTCACAGCATCATCTTTTAGAATTTGAAATAGCTCAACTAGAATTCCATCACCTCCACTAGCTTTGTTCGTAGTGATGCTTCCTAAGGCCCACTTGACTTCACATTCCAGGATGTCTGACTCTAGGTGAGCGATCACTCCATCGTGGTTATCTGGGTCATGAAGATCTTTTTTATATAGTTCTTCTGTGTATTCTTGCCACCTCTTCTTAATATCTTCTGCTTCTGTTAGGTCCATACCATTTCTGTCTTTATTGTGCCCATCTTTGCATGAAATATTCCCTCTGTATCTCTAATTTTCTTGAAGAGATCTCCAGTTTTTCCCATTCTATTGTTTTCCTCTGTTTCTTTGCATTGGTCACTGAGGAAGGCTTTCTTATCTCTCCTTGCTATTCTTTGGAACTCTGCATTCAGATGGGTTTATCTTTCCCTTTCTCCTTTGCCTTTAGCTTCTCTTCTTTTCTCAGCTATTTGTAAGGGCTCCTCAGGCAACCATTTTGCCTTTTTGCACGTCTTTTTCTTGAGGCTGGTCTTCATCACTGCCTCCTGTACAATGTCACGAACCTCAGTCCATAGTTCTTCAGGGACTCTATCAAATCTAATCTCTTGAATCTATTTGTCACTTCTGTATAATCATAAGGGATTTGATTTAGGTCATATCTGAATGGTCTAGTGGTTTTCCCTATTTTCTTCAATTTAAGTCTGAATTTGGCAATAAGGAGTTCATGATCTGAGCCACAGTCAGCTCCTGATTGTTTTTGCTGACTGTATAGAGCTTCTCCATCTTTGGCTGCAAATATATAATTAATCTGATTTTGGTATTGACCATCTGGTGATGTCCATGTGTAGAGTCTTCTCTTATGTTGTTGGAAGAGGGTGTTTGTTATGATCAGTGCGTTCTCTTGGCAAAACTCTGTTAGCCTTTGCCCTGCTTCATTTTGTACTCCAAGGCCAAACTTGCCTGTTATTCCAGGTATCTCTTGATTTCCTACTTTTGCATTCCAGTCCCCTATGATGAAAAGGACATCTTTTTTTGGTGTTAGTTCTAGAAGGTCTTGTAGGTCACCATGAAACTGTTCAGCTTCTTTGGCATTAGTGGTTGGGGCATAGACTTGGATTACTGTGATATTGAATGGTTTGACTTGGAAACGAACAGAGATCATTCTGTCATTTTTGTGACTGTACCCAAGTACTGCATTTCAGACTCTTTTGTTGACTATGAGTGCTACTCCATTTCTTCTAAGGGATTCTTGCCCACAGTTATACATATAATGGTCATTTAAAGTAAATCCACCCATTCCGGTCCATTTTAGTTCAGTGATTCCTAAAGCACAACCCAAAACCAAACTTACAACAACAAAAAAAGGGCATGGTCACTGTTTGGGGGGCGGGGTCTGCTGCCAGTCTGATACATTACAGCTTTCTGAATCCTGGCAAAACCGTGATATCTGTAAGTATGTTCAGCTAATCGATGAGATGTACCAAAAACTGCAATGCCTGCAGTCAGCATTAGTCAACAGAAAAGGGCCCAATTCTTCTTCATGACAACACCTGACCACACCTCACACAACTATGCTTCAAAAGGTGAACGAATTGGGCTATGAAGTTTTGCCTCATCAGCCATGTTCACCGTCTGACCTCTCACCAACTGACTACCACTTCTTCAAGCATTTCAATAACCTTTTGCAGGGAAAACGCTTTCACAACCAGTGGGATGCAGAAATGCTTTCCAAAAGTTCCTCATATCCCAAAGCACAGATTTTTATGCTACAGGAATAAACAAAGCTATTTTTTGTTAGCAAAAGTGTGTTGATTGTAATAGCCTCTATTTTGACTAATAATGAGTTTGAGCGTAATTATGATTTAAAATTCATGGTCCAAAAAGCACAATTATTTTTGCCCCAACCTAATACAATGCACTCACTGAGTAAGGTGACTTTTTTTTTTTTACAGTATCTGATAAAATTCCAAAGCACTTAACAGTCTCCTCACTGGGGTCACTGCAGAGGCTCCGGCTCCAGGCCACTAAAATGCAGCTGCTTCCGGCCTGGTAGGAAGCTGCTAGTTAACAGCTGTACAGCCTCAGAGCTCCACACTCAAGACCTTGAAGAGGACTTCACCACACCCAATTAAATAACATGTAGTATTATTTACGAATAACGCGGTCTTGTGTTTTGCAGATGTACCTGGAACTAATGAACAGAAGTCCTTTCTGCTCACCTGGACCTTTCTCAACTCGGTTTTGGCAATTTTCTTACCAGATCTGAAAAATTTATGTCCCCCTCCTCTGCCCCCCCGCCCCCCCCCGCCCCCAATATACCACTTTATCATCTAACCGATGGAACCCAGCTCAGCCTTTTTCACTGAATGGGTGGAGAAAGGGAAAACTAGGCAACTGAATGGGGGGAAGGGTGGTGTTAAAAATACCTTTGGGGAGGGGGGGGTGCGTCAAGCAACCTTGGGCTTCCCTTGTGGCTCAGCTGGTAAAGAATCCGCCTGCAGAGCGGGAGCCACGGGTTCAATCCCTGGGTTGGAAAGATCCCCTGGAGAAGGGAAAGGCTACCCACTCCAGTATTCTGGCCTGGAGAATTCCATGGACTATATAGTCCATGGGGTCGCAGAAGTCGGGACACGACTGAGCGACTTTCACTTTCAAGCAACCTTACTCCCAAGTGTCCAGTCCTAACTCCTGATTCCTTTCTCTTGGACAGGACTCGGACGGCCCAAGGATGAGGCGAACTGAGGGAGAAAGACCGGCGCCTCTGTCTGCAATCCTCCCTCCACCTGTGTGCCACCTCGGGCTGCATTTTCCGGACCCGAGGCAAAAAAAAAAAAAAGAAAAAAGAGCGGGGAGCACACTCTTCCCGGCACCCGCCGGGCATCGGGGCGGCGATGGACAGTGGGCCGCCGGGGGAGGAAGGCGAGTCCGCAGACCCGCGACCACTTTGATTGTTGCGCGCCTCCAACTTCACAGAGTGCACCGCTCAGGGAGGGGGCGGGTGGGGTGCAGCCCAGCCTCCGCCCAGCGCGACCCGGGTCCTCGCACGGGGGAGGAGCTGTGGTGCGAAAGCCCCAGCCGCCGCCCGCGGTCTCAAGGCCAGCCGCCCGCGTTCTTCCGGCCCCGCAGCCCGCGGCGGGGGAGGGGCCGTCGCCGCCAGCGTTCTCCCGGCCCACCGCGGCCGGCGGAAGGGCCGCGCGCATCGCGGAAGCGCGGCCGCAGCTGTGGATCAGCTGCTGGAGGAGGCGGAGGAGAGGGAGGAGTCTAGGGGAGGTGGGGGGTGGAGGGAAAGGGAGGGAGGGGACCGTCAGGAAGCCGCGAACGCCACCGAGTGTCTGCACACCTCGCTCTGTCTCTTGCTATGGCTGGTTAAAAGAACCAGCCGGATCGCAGCGCGGGGGGAGGGCCGGGTGGGGGGGTGGCGGTGGAGAGCGGCGGCCGCGCGTGAGGCCGAGGGAGGGGCGGCGGCGCGAGCGAGCGGCGGCGGCGGCGGCGGCGGCGGCGGTTCCAGCATGAAGAGGAGAGCTGGCCTGGGGGGCAGCATGAGGTCAGTGGTGGGCTTCTTGTCCCAGCGGGGCTTGCATGGGGACCCCCTGCTCACTCAGGACTTTCAGAGGAGACGCCTGCGAGGCTGCAGAAACCTCTACAAGAAGGACCTCCTCGGCCACTTCGGCTGTGTCAATGCCATTGAATTCTCCAACAATGGAGGCCAGTGGCTGGTCTCAGGTAAATCAACCCCCTTCCCCTCCCCACGCTTCCCGGCCCCCTTCCAGCCTCCCCTTTCCGCTCTCTCTCTCTCTCTCTCTCTCTCCCTTTCTCGCCACCCTCCTCCTGCTCTCCGTCCCTACCCCCTCTCTCCTCAACCCACACCACCCTCCCTCCTTCTTCGGCGGTGGGAAGGTGGGTGTCAGATTAAAACCCTGGCAGGGGGAGGGTGGAAGGGGGAAGAAGAGAATGTCTTCTATTAAAAAAAAAAAAAAAAGACCTAAAATGGTTGACAGGTCCTTAATTCGCTTTATCCCGAGTGTAAAGTGATCTGTCCAGATGACTGCCCTGGAAGTGTGGGTCGGCGAGGAGGGGGGGGCGGGCGAGGTTACGGCCTGACTAAAGTTTGATGGGAAACTCTTCCTTCGTGTACTTTAAAAGGTGCGGGGGGCCTTTGGGCGTTTTGGAGCGGGAGGAGGCCGAGGCGCGCCTCAGGCCGGGGTTGGGGGGAAGGGAGGGGGAGCTCGAGCCCCTGTCGCCGGCGTCCTGGGAAGGGGCCTTGGGGGGGCCGGGGGTAGGGCGGTGACAGGGCTGGCCGCTGGGAGGGGTCGGGGCTGCGACT